>NC_092814.1:393821181-394127210 GCF_023375885.2 Dermacentor andersoni
TCTTACGTTTCGCAGGTATATAAGTTTTCTCACAGTGAAAAATTGCCGCTTTAAATTTTAGCCATAAGTTCTCGACATCACCGGAAGGTTCAGCGTAAAAATCGTCTAAGTTCATTTCCAGGTAATCAATAACGCTTTCATCGTTTGCCCTGGAATAATCTTTAATAACTATATGTGAATTTTCAGTGTTACTTTTTGCCAGGCTAAGATTAGGAAAATGAATTAGAATCAATTTATGGTCAGATATTCCATCTTCCACCTTAACTTCAGTGTCTACTGTGCAGGAAATCAAAGCAAGGTCTAAAATATTAGAAACAAGCCCTTGGACGCGTGTCGGTTGCGTTACACGTTGGGATAAAGAAAAACTTAACATGGTATCAAAAAGTCATTCGCAGCTGTTTACTTCCCTATTGCTGACGGTCAGGTTATCCCAATCAATTCCTGCCAAGTTGAAGTCGCCAACAAGTACTAGCTTCGTCCGATCATGCATTTTCTAGAGGAGGTAGTTGTCTAATTCCGTAAGCTAAGTTTCAGGTGCCCCGGGCTGTCTGTATACTCCACCTATTAGTAGAGGTGTGGTTTGAAATGTGACTGTGCACCAGAGGCTCTCGTGGTTAGGTATACCTTGTTCCTCTTGGAACTTTAGACCATTCTTTATAGCGATGGCCACTCCGCCTCCACGGCTATCACGATCTCTGCGAATTAGGCTATAATTTTCTGGAATTATTTCTGAGTCGTGGATAGAGGGATGAAGCCACGTCTCTGTAATCACTAAAACGTCAGGTTCGTAAGCCAATAAAATCTCCTCTAGTTTATCTGTTTTGTTGACTATGCTTCGAGCGTTGAAACACAATAAAGAAAACGACGGTGTTCTTTCTTGGCATCATGCATTTGAACTATTACCCTCGTGACCAGTCACCTCAGAACGCGCTTGTTTAAGAGGTATCCTTTTTTCCACATGCTTATCCCATACGTACAGCGTGTCATTTATTTTCAGCTTATCGAAAAGACACACAACTTTATCACCGCATGCTCGGTTTGGTTTTGAGGACTCCCATAACTTCCTGCGCGTTTCACGAACTGCAAACGAGAAATCCTCCGACACCGACAAGTCTGTGCCTTTGAGCTTTGAACAGTTGCGCAGAACTGTCATTTTTTCGGCAAAATAAAAAAACCGCAATATGACGGGTCGATGTCGATTAGCTAATCTTTTGCCAACGCGATGGACGCGCTCCACAGTCTTTACTTTTACTTTCAGCAAATTGTTGAAGATTTCGTTCTCGACATATTTCTTCAAAGATGCGGGGCCTTCATCGCTACTTTCTGGAATACCATATATCACAATATTGTTCCGGCGGCTTCTGTTCTCTAAGTCGTCCATTTTACTGTATAAATGTGCGACTTGCTTTTGAACCGCACTAACAGTTGTTTCACACTTTTCAACTTTTTCTTTGCAGTCTTTGAGTGTTGCAAGCGTGTTCTCAATGAGAGACAGCAGTGTTTGGACGCCCTGCATACCGATTTGAAGTTCCGTTTGGGAAGCCTTAATTTCTGTGACGGTATGTAAAATCTGTTGCAGAACATCAGAATCAGGATCAAGATTACCCTTTACATCAGAATCAGGACCTGGGTTTTCCTCTATGTCGCCACACATAATTAGGAATAAGTGAACCATGCGAGACACATTCACACAACATGACCACAAACAGGCAGGGCTCGGCAACACCACCAGGCATGCACAGCTGGTTCTAAAACACTTCGTAAGACGATATTTTTCACCAACCTGTACATAGTAGAGCACGAAAGTTAGCATCGTGCGCCTTGCGGTGCCACCGAGCCCACTAAAGGGTGGTAGCAGGCGTTGTCCCAATTTATGCAGTTCCTCGGAGGTCGCTGGAGTCGCTGGATTGCCGAAACATTTATCAAGATGGATCACGTTGGGCGTTGCCGAGTCAAACCGCAAAAGCGATATGGTTGCAACAGGGGCCAGGCCAACTTGATACGATGCTGTCGATGTCACAGGCGCAGTGTGTCCGAAGGGAGCCGGAAAGGAGGCATCACCGCGCAAACCGGGTCCCAGGAATGCCTGTACATAGTAGAGCACGAAAGTTAGCATCGTGCGCCTTGCGGTGCCACCGAGCAGAGTGCGGGTAGTTCCGGTAGCTACGTTTGCGTTGTGCTTTCGATGTTCCGTTCGCGTTGAAGTGAGAGATGCATGAAGGTCCATTCGCTTGCTGCTGCCGCGATTCCTCACTTTTACAGCGAGTTTCCGCTCTCATCGAGCGAGATGTGTTCATGTTTACCTGTGCGAGCTTGACACCGTGCTGGTTAATTTAGTTAAAACACGTTGATGGGCTAGTTCGTTTGAATCAATGATAGAATGTGTAAGCGCGACGGAACAAGCACGTAGAAAGAAGCAGACACACAAAGACATTGTTGTCTCTATGTGTCTATTTCTTTCGACGTCGTCCTTGAGACACACTTTGTCACAAAGTGCGTGCCCGCGCCCCTCTCGAGTTGGCCGCCATTGCCGCCGCAGCCCCAACGCCACTTGCACGGCGATCGGGAAGAGGGCTCCCCATTTCTCCCGAGCTCGCCGGACCGGTTGGTCACGTGGGTCGCCGGAGTGTTAGAAGTTGTCAACTTGGCTAAATCCAAAAAGGTAGATATTCTCGTACTGCAAGAAACTTATATCCATAGGTTAGGCCTGATAAGCCACTTTGACGGGATTTTTTGCACCAGGACTTTCTGGAGTTATGGCGAGTCGGGCAGCCGGGGTACAGCCATCGATTTGATGCTGAATTTCGACGGCCTTGTTCTTCGTCATGCCAGGGATGCCGAGGTGCGTATCTTGTCGGTTGGTCTTGATTGTGGCATTCAAATTGTTAATGTTTATGCTCCAAACCAGTCTAGAGATCAGGGAGAGAGTTCTTCTCTGCATTAAAACCTTACTTGGTAGGTCCCTCTCGGCTAATCCTTGTAGGCGACTTCAACTGCGTGTTAGAATAGGTTAATCGCGTCTCCTGTAGAGGGACTCCAAAAGTTAAAGATAAGCGTGGAAATACTGTACTGCGAGAGCTCGTCGATGGGCTGGGACTGGTCGATGCTTGGCGCGTGCTTCGTCCTGGACAGTCAGGAATGACTTGGACAGGGAGGGGCTTGCAGAGCCGCATCGATCATTTTTACATCCCGTCGTCACTTGCTCCCAGTATGCATTCTTGGTTGATTCCTTCTGCTCTCAGCGACCACGGCGTCTTAATTCTGCGGTTCACCGATTCTAGCATAGTATCGCAAGGGAAGAGACGGTGGCGCTTAAATCCAAGTCTCCTAAAAGACAGGCAGGCAACCGCCGAGGTATCACCCATTCTCTTTCGATCACTTCACAACAAAGCAAATCTAAGTGGCACATAATGGGATGACGTGAAGGTCAGAGTGGCGTGAGTGCTTCAGGTCTTGGGGCAAGCGTCAAGCGCGCGAGAAGCGTGAGGAAATTAAAATCGTCTCCGAAGCGATCCTCCTGCTTTCGAGGCCACTGTCCGGCGGGCCTGGTGTTGCTCCGGCGCTGGCCTCACTCCGAAAGGAACTTCGGATTCTCCTGCAGCGACGCTGGGATGGCTTGAGGGCCACAACCCGAGCAGAGCTGTGGGAAATGGAAGCGTGGTGCAGCAGAAACGTCCTACGTAGGCATCTTTCAAAGAAGAGCACAACTCTCTCTTCCCTAGTAGAGCCAAGTAATGGTAGCATAGTCGATTCGCCAGATCGAGTACTTGCACTGGCGAGGCAGTTTTACATGACCTTGTATGCCGAACCAGCTGCCTCTCCAGATGTCTTACCTTTCGCTTCACCAGCTGAGCCGCCGCAAGTATGTGACTCAGCCATAGATAAGGACGAGCTATTTTCTGCTTTGAAATTTATGAAGCGTAATCTCACTCCAGGATCCGATGTTCTGACAGTCGAATTTTATGTTAAATTTTGAACACTGTTAGGGAAGCCGTTAACAACACTGGTGAACAGGCTACTCAGTGAAGAGACCTTGTCAGCGTCTCAACGAGAAGGGCTAATCACTCTCCTTTGTAAGGACGAGTCGAGGAGCTCCGATCTGAGGGCATGGCGTCCAATCAGGCTTCTGAACTGCGATTATAAGCTCATAGCAAAGTGCCTGTGTACGCGACTCATGCCAGTACTCAACACTGTTTAGGGTCCATACCAAGCATGTAGTGTCCAGGGGCGCTCTACTCAGCTTCGCGGTTTAGCAGTAAGGCACCTTCTCCTGTGGGCGAATACTCGGAAACTTCCAGGTATCATTTGCTCTTTCGATCAGGAGAAGGCTTTCGACATCATTAGCCATAGGTACCTTTTCCGTGTTCTGGAAGAGGCTGGTTTTAGTGTGAGTTTTCGACACATGGTCCAAGCTTTGTATTCTCGACCGACTTCTGCTGTTCTCATATGGGACCGCGTCTCGGAGGCGTTTATTGCGGGACGTGGTGTAGGGCAGGGGGACCCTCTCTCACCTGCCCTCTACGTACTCGCTTTGGAACCGCTTCTGCAGAGGTTGTCCTGTTACAGCAGAATTGGCAGGTTCCTCCGCCCACCAGGTATGGTTAATCCGGTTGCACTCTTTGCCTATGCGGATGACTTGACCATTGTCGTCCCGGACGAGGCATCAGCGTGCGGCGTCGTGGATGTCATGGACATTTACTGCGGGGAGAGCGGTCCAAGGTTGAATAGGTCGAAAAGTGCAGCCATGTACTTTAACTCCACTCCGTCCAGTCCACAGCCCATTCATGGTCTCCCTATGAAAACGCTGCTGCGTATTCTAGGTTTCTAATTCGAACCAGACGGTCTCTCTCATGAAAAGTGGCAACAGGCTAAACAGAAGCTTGAAACTGGGATTCAGATATTCATCGCGTTGTCATGCCCACTGACTGCTCGAGCGACAATCCTTCGCTCACTTCTGTTTTCCTTCCTGGTGTATGTGGCGTGTGTGTCTCCTGTTCCAACCCGAACCAAGCTTACCTTGGAGAGGGTCCTCTTTCGCTTCCTCTGGAGCGGTACAACTGGTTGTGTAGCTAGGCGGGTGCTCAAGTCGCCCAGGGATAAGGGAGGACTCGGAATTCCCGCCCTGAGCATCGTGCCTACTGCACTACACGTCAGGTGGACCCAGGTCGCTTTTAACTCGGATATGCTCCTGACTCGAAGCTTTACTTCCTTTTTTCTTAGAAACCGACTCCGCTTGTTTTTGCAGAGCACATTTTGCCACTGTGTACTTCGCTCAGGTTCCCCGTTCACCACTGATGCGGCGGCTGCCAACTCTTTGGCAAGCTTCCGCTAGGTTAAACCCGGCATCGACGTAGTTTCAACTCCACTCCAAGAATTAGTCGATATCCTCTCCCCAGGTTTCTCCTCGATATCCTCTCCCCCGCATTGCCAAATGTATGATGTCCATACGCAGGCCAAATTGGAAGCTCGTCACGGCCAGGTTCCTCAATTCTAGGCGAGCTACGTTCATGTACCGCCTGGCGCGAGGGTGCCTGCCGTTGAGCTACAGGTTGGGCTGCTGAGCACGAGGTCGCGGGATCGAATCCCGGCCACGGCGGCCGCATTTCGATGGGGGCGAAATGCGAAAACACCCGTGTGCTTAGATTTAGGCGCACGTTAAAGAACCCCAGGCGGTCGAAATTTCCGGAGTCCTCCACTACGGCGTGCCTCATAATCAGAAAGTGGTTTTGGCATGTAAAACCCCATAATTAATTTTTTTTGAGCTACAGGCCCTTCACAGCCGTCCTGGCTCTTGGAGTGGGCCCCTTCTGTGGCGCTGGCGAGGACTCGGTTCATATTGTAACGACGTTAATAAAAGAACGATATTTATTAAGGGCGAACTTGTTCCCACAAGTAAAAGTCACTGCGGTCGTGAAGAAATCCCTGGCAGCCGCGTTCTCAAAACTGGCCTCGAGCCGTCTTCCTCTTTCTTCTCGCGTGACACCTCGTGCGCGTGGCCCGTGCGAGCCGGGTCCAACCAGCTGCCCCTGCCATGAAGATCGATGCCTGTTGTTGCTGAACGCCACGGTACGGCGCGCACAGTGTCCAATACAAAGGGCGCGCAACTTGAATGTCACCAAGTTTGTCGCGGCATTATCCCACTCCTTACCGCATCGGCCCGATGCGTGAGAGGAAGTAGGGGTTCCTGTGTGCTCTCTTTTTTTTTTTCTTGACCTCTCCTGGTAGGGTTTCATGCGGATAACATGCACAACTTCCGTGGAGTTGCGCCTTCTTGGGCTCTCGTGTCCAGCGGATTTCACTTTGTAAGTGACGTCGCTTATACGACGAAGTATTTCGTAAGGGCCGAAGTATCGGCACAGAAGCTTTTCAGACAGTCCACGGCGTCGCACTAGGGTCCATACCCACACCTTGTCACCGGGCTGGTAATGAGCTTCACTACGGCGCTGGTTGTGCCGGCTGGAGTCGATTTAGGTGCACGTTAAAGAACCCCAGGTGGTCGAAATTTCCGGAGTCCTCCACTACGGCGTGCCTCATAATCAGAAACTGGTTTTGGCACGTAAAACCCCATAATTTAATTTAATTTTAATCGATGCGTTGTTGGCGGTATTCGGTACCTTGCCATCTGTCGTGCCTCCTAGGCTCTTTGGAAGAAATCATCTAGGTCACATGAGTTATTGTTTTTGTCATCTAAGGGCAACATATCATCCAAAGTTGTGGTTACTGCTCGGCTGAATACAAGTTCAAACGGGGCGACTCGTGTTGTTTCTTGAACGGCCGTATTATATGTGAAGGTGATGTACGGCAATATTTCCTCCCACAGCCTATGTTCAACGTCGACATACATCGAAAGCATGTCAGTCAGTGTCCCATGGGGCGTTCAGTTAAACCGTTTGTCTGAGGGTGGCACGCCGTAGTGCTCCTATGATCAGTATGGGCCATTTGCAAGAAACATTTCATTAGGTCCGCAGTAAAGGCCGTTCCCCGATCGGTAATAAGAACTGTGGAAGCACCATGCCTGAGCACGATATTGTGGACAAAGAATTTTGCAACTTCGACAGCCGTTGCACTGTACAGGGAATCAGTTTCTGCGTAACGGGTCAGACAGTCCGTGGCCATAACTATCCACTTTTTGCCTAAAGATGATGTTGGGAAGGGTCCAAGGAGGTCCATACCGACTTGTTGGAATGTGGCTTTTTATGGCTTTATTGGCTGGAGGAGGCCTGCTGGTTTTACGGATGGAGTCTTGTGCCTTTGACACTCGCGACAAGTCTTGACATAGTGCTGCACTGATGCTAATAACTTGGGCCAGTAGTATTTCAGACGAATCCCGGCGAATGTACGGCTCACGCCCATGTGTCCAGATATCGGTTCATCGTGACATGCATGCAAAATTTCTTCTCACATAGATGTGGGCACGACAAGAAAAAACTTTGTCTCGCTGTTCTCGAAGTTTCTCTTGTAAAGGACACTTCCTCGCAGACAGAACGAGGATAACCCTCTAGAGAAAATACGCGGGAGTTGAACGTTGAGTCCCTCCAGGCGCTGTATAAGTGGAAGCAATTCCGGGTCATCGCGTTGTTGTTGAGCAATTTGTGACGCGTCAACAATGCCAAGGAACGGGAAAACCTCCTCTTCTGACACAGTTGTCTCGACGGGTGCGCGTGACAAGCAGTCGACATCGCTGTGTTTCCTCCCGGAACGGTATACGACAGTAATGTCATACTCTTGAAGCCTCAGGCTCCATCTTGCTAGTCGTCCGGATGGGTCCTTGAGATTCGCCAGCCAGCAAAGCGAATGGTGATCACTGACTGCTCTGAATGGTCTACCATAGAGGTAGGGCCGAAATTTACATATTGCCCAACTGACTGCAAGACACTCTTTCTCGGTTGCGGAGTAGTTTGCCTCTGCTTTCGAGAGCTTACGGCTGGCATAAGCAATTACTTTCTCCTGGCCGTTATGCCACTGGACTAGTATGGCACCGAGGCCGACGTTACTCGCATCGGTATGAACTTCAGTGTCGGCTGTCTCATCAAAATGAGCAAGGATTGGAGAAGCTTGCAGGCGTTTCCTTAACTCGTCAAAGGTGTCTTGTTGTTCGCTTTTCCACATGATAGGTTCATCTTCTCTTGTTAGTATTGTAAGGGGCTCAGCAATCTTTGAAAAGTTTTCCGCAAATCGTCTGTAGTATGCGCATGAACATAAGAAACGTCGCACAGAATTTTTGTCTGTGGGTGTCGGGAACCTCGCAACAGCTGCTGTCTTTTCGGGATCTAACCGAACGCCGTCAGCACTGTTGAAGTGTCCGAGAAATTGAAGTTCATCGAAGCCGAATTCACATTTTTCCGTCTTAATTGTCAAGTCTGCTGCGCGAATAGCTTCTAATATACTCGCAGGCGCTCTAGATGTTGGTGAAATGCGGTGGAAAATACGACCACATCATCCAAATGCACTAAGCACGACTGCCATTTCAATTCTGCGAGCACAGAGTCCATCATTCGCTGGAACGTTGCGGGCGCGGAACAGAGGCCGAATGGAAGCGCTTTAAATTCGTAGAGGCCATCAGGGGTTACGAATGCTGTGTTTTCACGGTCCCGCTCATCCACCTCTATTTGCCAATATCCACTCTTGAGATCCAGGGAGGAGAAAAACTTTGCACATCGGAGCCGATCTAACGTATCGTCGATACGCGGAAGGGGATAAACATCCCGCTTGGTTACGCTGTTCAGTTTACGGTAGTCGACGGAGAATCGAAGTGTGTTATCTTTTTTCTTAACGAGCACTACGGGAGACGCCCATGGACTGCTGGAAGGCTGAATAACGTCATCAGAAAGCATCTCCACTACTTGCTTCTTGATGATCTCCCTTTCTTTTGGTGAAACTCGATACAGGTGCTGGCATACCGGTCTGGTGGCGTCCTCTGTTATAATTCTGTGCTTTGTAACAGACGTGCGCCGTACCTTCGAGGAAGTGGATAAGCAGTCGGGAAAATTCTTGATCATGGCATATATCTGTTTCTTTTGGGCTTCCGGGAGTCTCGGGTTGACGGTAATTGATCTGTCGACACAGCAGGTCCCAGGCAGGGCAGTTGACGTTGTCGTTAGGCTGCATAATTCGGTCGCTACACAGAACTCGTGAAAATAGGCAGTAGCTGTTCCTTTTGCGATGTGCTGGAATTCATTCCCGAAATTCGTAAGTGCGACATTTCCACGGCCATCGCTTAAGTGAACAAGACCCCAAAGCCACGCAAATACCTTTGTTGAAGAGGAGCTCTATGTTTCCATCCGCTATGCCTTCGCGGTCGTAAAATGTTTCATTCTCCACACGAACCATTACACTGCAGCGTGGTGGCACAGTTACATCATCATCAACGACGCGCAGTGCAGCAAGACGTCGCTCCACCGATGATTCCACAGGTATAGTTTGTGCTGTCGAGAAAGACACACTGGACCTACGTAGGTTAATTATGGCGCCGTTAGCTTGTAGAAAATCCATTCCCAATGTAAGTTCCCGTGAACATTCTGGCAGTACAATAAAGTCAGAAACGTAAGGGAAGCCTTTTATCGTAAGTCTTGCGGTGCATCGGCCAAGGGGCGTAATAAGATGACCGCCTGCCGTGCGTATCTGCGCTCCAGTCCACTGTGTCACAACATTTTTCAGGTGTTTCGCCATCCTGAAGCTTATTACCGAATAATCAGCGCCGGTGTCGACTAAGGCATTCAGCTCGCATCCATTTATTATCAACCGCAAGTCTGATGTATACGTTTCGTCCCTGCACCTGTTTAGTGGAATTATCTCGTCATCGCACTGGAACCGCGTTGGAGGATCTTCGTAACTCTGGTTATCAGCGGCCTCACCTCCACAGGTCGCTTGCTTCAGTTTTCCTGGTGTCGGCTTGGTGAATGACGCCTAGGCAATCTTGAAGTCGCGGGTGGGCTAGGCGATCGGTAGCGCATGGGCGACGGTGACCGTGGTTGATGTTGGCGAGGATCAGCGGGGCTTTGGCGCGTGGACAAGTATTCTTCGATCTCTGCTGGCAGTTGCCCGTTCTGGGGCATGGTGCACTTAAGGGAAAACCCCTTAATCCAGCTTGACGGTACGGGCAGAACCTATACCCCCAGGTGACTCGCTTCTCCGCAGCGAAAACACAGAGGCCTGCGCTCGTGGTCACGCCAGACGTCAGTCTTCCGGGGCCTTTGCTCCACAAAACGAGGTGCACTACGTGCTGAAGGCTGATAGGCAGCCGGTGGTTCCAGCAGACGAGGTGCACTGCGTACTGTCGGCGGGTAGGGAGCGGTCGTCGCAACTGTTCCACTACTGTGTACCGCGGGTTGCCTGGGCACGTCGGCGTACGTTGAGGTGCGCCGCGTCGGCTGTGGCTCACGCTCTGGATCCCGTATGACGTTCCTCAGTTCGTCCCAGACAATGTCGACGATAGATAGTGCAGTTGGAGCCCCTGAGGTGTCTGCAACTTCTTGAGCTCTTCCCTGATCACTGTCCGGACGAGCTCCCGCAGGGCTTCCAAGTCGTTTGGCAGGCCTCCAGGGAAGACATGGGCAGGTGCACAGCTTGCCTCACGGTTGTATTGCCGAGCCTGCTGTTCTAGCGTCTTTTCGATGGTCGTTGCCTCGCATCTGAGCCCTGCGACCGTGCGCGATGGGTTGCGGACCAGAACTGCGAAGAGTTCCTGCTTTACTCCACGCATGAGATGGCGCAGCTTCTTATCTTCACTCATGGTGGGATCAGCACACTTGAACAGGCGGGACATCCCCTCGATGTACATCGCCACGTTCTCGTCTGTGAGCTGGTTCCTGGCTTGAAGTGCAATTTCCGTCTTTTCTTTAGAATCCGTGCTGGCGTACGTTGCTAGCAGTTGTTGTCGAAATTCCTCCCAAGAGGACAAAGAGGGTTCGTGGTTTACATACCATGTTTTTGCGAAGTCCTCCAAAGCGAAATATACGTTACGGAGCTTCTGTCTCTCATTCCATTCATTAAAGCTCACCACTCTCTCGAACAGTTCCAACCAATCTTCCACGTCTTCGAACGAGTCACCATGGAATGTTGGCGGCTTGCGAGGTTGGCTTACGACTAGCTGTGCCGGCGTTACCTGGGTAGTCATTGTGGCGGCGTCCGTTGTCTGAGTTTCTCTTGGCATGAAGAGAAGAGGGCCGAATTCGGGCCAGTCGCCTCAAAGACGGCGGCTGGTGCGCTGGTGTATAAGTGTCAGTTCCACGGGATGGACTCGCTGGTTGTCGGGGCTACGCTGACTTTCGTTCGTGGGGCTTCGACCCCGCACCTCCACCAGAAATGTAACGATGTTAACAAAACAACAATATTTATTAAGGGCGAACTTGTGCCCACAAATAAAAGTCACTGCGGTCGTGAAGAAATCCCCGGCAGTCGCGTTCTCAAAACTGGCATGGTATGGTATGGTATTCCTTATGCGATGGCGCACACCCACTGTAGGGGATTGGCCAAGGTTTGGGTTAAATTAGGCAATCTTTATTAAATGCTAAAATTGGTAAAGCTAACTGGAGGAAATGAACAAAAATAAAATGTTTAAGAATTCAAGACAATCTCTTTGTAGCAATTATAAATTTCTCCACGGTTGAGCAAATATCCCTGTGGCACTTTCCAAGTGAGGAGGTCCCTAGAGAAAGGATATTTATAGTTGAAAAGCTTAAACCAAGCTGTGTAAATCTTGATTCTAGAATATTTTTTCGTAAAGAAGTAAAACGGCGGCAGAATATGAAAAAAATGATCTATTGTTTCATCTTCTCCACAGAGTGGGCACAGAGGGGAGGGCACCAGACCAGCCCTGTGACGATAGAAGTTTAATTTTGGTATTCGACAACGTAATCGGGTAAAGAGGACTTCAGTTTTTCTGGTGTGAAAGGAATTTTTGGACCACGGGAATAGGAGGAGTCGATATTCTGAAAAATTAGCTACAGCTGGGTTCAAGAAGTCTTGAATAATTGTATATCTCCTGAATCTAGTAGTCGTTAGGTAAGCTATTGTAGGAAGTAATGGTAATGCAGGGCCACTGAGGGCCGCTCTCGCGAGGCTGTCAGCCATTTCGTTCATGACTAATCCTTTATGTCCAGGCGCCCAAAGCAATCTAATTAAATTTATGTGGGCAGGCACTAGAAAATGAAATGTACGTAAAAGGTTAGTGACACCATTTGCTGTGAGCGGTGAACATAAGGATAAAGAATCTGTTATTATTACTACCGCCGATATTGACGAATCCGGTTTGCGCAAGGCTAGAACTGCAGCTAGAAATTCAGCCTGCCCTCGAACCGTCTTCCTCGCCTGACACCTCGTGCGCGTGGCGCATGCGAGCCGGGTCCAGCCGGCTGCCCGTGCCACGAAGATCGCTGCCTGTTGTTGCTGAACAACACCACGGTACGGCGTGCACAGTGTCCAATACAAAGGGCACGCAACTTGAATGTCACCAAGTTTGTCGCGGCAATATTATAGCCTCTAGTATTTATGAACATTACGAATGAAACATTTTTTTTCTTTTCTAATCAGCTTCGCTTCAGGAAAGGTTTATCATGCGAGACAGTTACTAGAGTTCACTACTGACGTAAATTCTCACATGGACCATAACCTTCAAAACAGATTGCATATTTCTCGGATTTTCTAAGGCTTTCGGTCATGTAGCTCACTTACTTTTTACTTCCAAATAATTCATACTTAAATTAGACTGTTTAACACTATTTTGAATCTGTAGCTTCCTAACTATTTGTCAGCAATTTACAGTTGTGAACAATTTTACGTCACCTCTCACCTACCAAACTTCCGATGTACCGGATAGCACTGGATTAGGACTTCGGTTTTTTTCTAATTTACATGAACGACCTGCCCAATAACATGTCTTCTTGCACTCGAATTTTCGCCTATGATTGTATATTATACCGAACAATTAACAGCTTTGAGGACCACCTTAATTTTCAAGGTGACCTTCAAGGTGCAACTCCTGGCAAAAGACGTTTAATGAATTTTAATGTAAGGTAATAATGACTTCCGCATGCAAATACTTTGACTAAAGTTTTTCTTGTCAGATAAATGCGGTTCTAGTATCTGAAGCTTCACTCTACAATGATATAGGCGTTAATCTCGCTGCAAATCTTTTCTGGGCATCTCATATGGCACAAATATGCGCTAATGCTTCAAAAAGATTAGGGTACATTCGTCGCAGCCTACGTAAATCCCCGTCTAACACCCGCAAATTAGCCTCCCTGACTTTTGCCCGTTCGCAGCTCTTGTTCGCATCTCCAATATGGTCTCCTTATTATGAGTACTTAATCTACATGTTAGAGGGGATCCAAAAGTGAGCGAGTCGATTGCAAACGTCACGTACAGCGTGTACATAGACAGGGAGCAAAAAGAATGGACAAGTGCTGACTTCCAACTGATTTTTATTTTGAATAACACGCATCGCATATATACCTAGACACCACGACAAAAGTGCCCCCTCCGAAGCCCAAAACTGCTATGAGTATGCATTCAAAATTCGAAGGAACCATGACCGCCTCCTTAAGATGAACGGGCGCGTGTGTGACCTTAGAAAAGCAAGTTCTTTATCTCTTGATGCAATTGACGGCTTACTAACGTAGTCACCTTCAGCGATGGCTGCTGCCTCAAAGATCTAGTGTTTTCTAGTTTTCTGAGATTAGTGTTTTCATTAGGATGCCTAGCTAAGATACTGTTTTTTTGAAACAGCCAAATAGAGCTGCATTATGCGCAGTGGACACCTAGAAGCCCTTCCCGCCCTTCGCACTCTTTATTGCTGTGTTCTTGCAATCTAACATTAAGACATCTACCTGTCTGTCCTATATAAGACCGACCACGTTTCAGGGGTAACTTGTACACTACACCTTCCAAACAATCTGTATACTTTTTGCTATGATTAATACTGCAACGCCTACGTTCCTTAGCAACATGATTAGTTCTGGTCTGGCGCTAAGCTGTGCAAGTTTTCTTTTTTTTGGCAGCAGAGACAACAACATCGATACCTGCTCTTCTTCAACTCTGAGGCTTTTGTTTCGAGGAACCCGTATGGGTTTCCTTTGTAGCGATTGCTACGAACGGGTGGATGTCTGATTTCCCTTTATTAATTTGTCCTATTTTCTTAAGTTTGTGGGAGATCCCATGAACGTATGGGATAACGGCCGTTTTGTTTCTTCGATCATGTACCTAAGGCTCAATGCTGTGAGGATCATTGCTCAACTTACTACGCAACTTGTCCGAGACAGGACGGTTGCTAGGATAGCCTGCCGCCCTCAGACGAGCGATCTGAAGCTAGGACGAACTCTGCGCCGGAGCACTCCGTTCCGGCGGAGAATGAAATGTGCGATGGAAGCGCCCGCGCCGGAGGCAGGGGGCGCTAGCGCACATCCGCTTCCGAAAACGTCCAGCACTCCTCGCGTTCAAGGCAGTTTCCGGCTCGCGCTCGCGTTGTGTTTAGAAGTTTCGTGTTTCTTTTTAGCCTCCTTTGCTCTAATGGAAGTCACACCGCATGCAAATCTTCTTGTCCGCCTTTATTGTGTGACGGAAACATCGGAGACGCAGTTCGGTGGCAAGACATCGACACAGCCTAAAGTGTCTTCGGAAGTGCATTTCATCTACAAAAGTAAAAGCTGTTCAAATGCGAACTTCCGAAAAGGAGCCCTTGTTACCTCTTCATCCATATACTGGGGAGCGACGTCGTCGACGAAACGCGCAACTTTCGGTCTCGTGGCCGGCGGTCGAAACATGATGTCGAAAGCTTGCTTGAACACACTGGCTTCCGGAGCTTTGTCGCTTGAGTCTCCGCAGGTCGATTCGTAACTTGAGCTAGATGAAGCATCAGTCTCCGCAAGCAGTAAAAGCGCAGGTTTACAATGCGAAGCACCACTCAATGTTTCTGAGAGACCGCTATTCGCGCTATAGCCGTACGTTGGCTGTGGGTGGCCTGACATCAAACTCCGTGAATTCTTGCAGAGTAGAAAGCGTTGCTCCGTGGAGTGGATCTAGCGCCGGAGCTGCTCCCAATCCTCCAATGGAAGATACGGGAGCCGCACTCAATAGCTCCACAAAGAACTTGCTCCATAAGGAACAGAAAACACTACTTCCGGAAGTGCTACGAATCTGCCATTGGAATTCGCCGTAAGTTGCTTCTCTCTCCCCCTTGTCCCTTTGAAAGAGCTCGAGCCTTTCCCGACTGTCTGTCGCCGCGCCCTCTGTCGTGCGGGCCTTCGACTTGGTTCAACAAAATTCTGATCTTTCTCTTTCTCCGGCCGCCGCGCTGAATACCTCTGGCGTTACCCACAGCCCTCTCAGCGACAACGTTGGCATACCTTTCAGTGACCAGAGCAGGATTGACTTCGACTCCTCTCAGAATTTGCGGCCGTCGCTTGTCCAGTCTGCAGTTTTAATGGTCACATTGGTCCGTGATGTCGATGACGCACTCGATTTTTTGTCCCCCGGAGCTTGCAATTCCGCGAGTCGGGGCAGGTTTCAATTTTATTTTACTTCCTCTGGTTGACATATATTCTTGTAATCCGAAGCGGAAGAATATGCGCCCTAATTGCTGCGTAACAGGCTGCAACGCCACAGTGGCGAAGGAGACCCAGGTGAGAAATGACGGCTTCCCCTAGAGACCGTGTGAAAAACTCGCCGAAATGCACCGATGATAAGCTGTCCGAGCACTCTTTACAGACCGGCGGTTTCGCCTTTCTTAAGAGATGGTCTTTGGGTTAAGTGTGTGGGGCCAATTCCCGGATGGCACAAGAACACCTCGTAGAACCATTCCTAGTGTCAGGATCTCCGCCATTTGCTCAAGCTGGGTTTAATTAATACTGTGGAGTTTATTATGTAGCTCAGAGTCATTCATTTTGCTATAAACATTTCATTTATATTCGCAAGGATGATGTGTAGTCTCCGTCGGGCTGATTTTGCCACAACTACGCCAACATGGCGCAGCTACCGCGAGGCTTACCTCGCGTTCCAGAATGGCACACCCGGGCGAAATGGCCGCGCCGACACACGGTTTGTTGATGATAACATGCCACTTCTTCGTGTGCGTCGCCGCATCTCTGGCACCATCGGACACGTTGCGGAGGTCGTCCTTCCCGAGAAGACATTCTCGTATAGTGAACCACCCCCTGTTTCGAGGTCTGCATGTTTCTGGCGTTCTTGCTTGCATTCTGCGCTGACATGGCGAAGTCTTGCGCCTCCGACAAAGTCACGTCCTGTGAGTAGATGACTCCGAACGTCTTCATTTGCCGCCCCGCAGACGATTCGATCCCGTAGCATGCGCTGCACAGAGATCCCAAAGTTGCATCGCTCGGCCAGCCGCCGAATCTCTTCAATGACATTTTCCAGGTTCTCGCCGGGTTGCTGTGCTCGCGTAAAAAATGCGTAACTTGTGGCGATATCATTACGCAGAGTAATCTAGTAAGTATGCGATGGCTTCTTGATATGTAAGGGCATTCACTTGGGTTGGGTGACATCGTCCTTGGATGACGACTACTGCCGAGTCTGTTAATGAAGATATCGGTTTTGGAGAAATCGAGCGAAAAACTGCAGTTGCCTTAATGTTGAAAGAACAGCACTGCCTTAAATTGTTATGGCTACATAGATTTGTGTAGATCGAACAAAGGAGAAGGATGACAACACTAAGAGTTTAGATGCAGTTCACCCACAGGGATTACTACTGGCAACGGCAGCTCTCCGAACGTGTAGTGTTTGAAGTCTGTGCGGAATCAAATGATCGGCCACTTGTAAGTGCAGGTGTTTCTTTCGTGGACATTCTCTTCTAAAACTTCGAGCCCTTCTTGAACACCCAAACCAACGCATTACTCGAAACATTACCTATAAACTTACCACTGAAAATAAGGCCTGTAGACTCTAGACATCATCCTTGCAAATATAAGTGAGATGTTTATAGCAAACTGAATGGGACTATGAGCTCCATAATAAACTCCACAGCACTTAACCCAGCATGAGCGATTGACGGAGAGCCAGACACTGGGAATGGTTCGACGAGGTGGTCTTGTGCCGTCTGGGAATTGGCCACACACCCTTAACGCACAGGCCACCTCTTACGAAAGTGGAACCCACCAGTCTGTGAAGAGTGCTCGGACAGCTTATGATGGATACATTCCGGCGAGTTTTTCTCGCGGTCTCTACGGGAAGCCGTCATACTTCACCTGCGTCTCCTTCGCCACTGTGGCGTGACAGCCAGGCGTGACGCAGCAATTCCGGTGCATATTCTTCCACTTCGCATTACGAGAATATATGTCAACCAGAGGAAGGGAAATTCAATTGAAACCTGCGCCGACTCTCAGAATCGCAATATTCGCAGGACAAAAAATCGAGTGCGTCATCGACATCCAGACGGAATGTGGCGATTAAAACTGCAGACTAGACAAGCGATGGCTGCATATTGAGTGAATGATCAACGTAACTCCTGCTCTGCTCACTGAAAGGTATGCCAACGTTGTCGCGGAGAGCGACCTCTAAAGCCCTCCCGCCTCCTCCCCCCCCCCCCACACATACATATTCAGCGTTTTCCGGGCGTTTCGTCACCAGGCGTCTACGCTGAGGGTGGCGCGCTCAAGAGACACCAGATCTCGCCCCACCGGTGGAAGCGGCTCGATGAGCGCATACCAATCAGCCTTGGTCCGCTTGCCGCTCGTGTGGCTGGAGGCTTTCTCTGGCAGCGTTCATGCGATGCGCCGAGAGAAGCAACGCCAGAAAACGCTGGTAAAAACGCTTAATGTGGGGCGGCCTTAAGGTCGCTGAGGGCAACGCCGGACGTTTTCAGCGTGGCCGCCGAAAGATGGGAATTTTTTTGAACAAACTCGAAGGCCCACAGAACCGCGAGCGCGTCCCAAGCTTTGTTTAGGTGAATGCGAGAGAAGCGTATCAAATTGCCTTAGCACATCGCATTTTCCGAATGCGTCACCGTTTACTTGTATGCGCATCAAGTAGCCTGCAAGACTGCCACCATGTAGTGTCAAATTTGGAAAAGACAAGCCAACTTCCAGTACTCAACTTCCGTTGGCGGGCTCAAAACGCGCGTAAAGTGCATGGCGTCTGTCAAAGATGACTGCTCGTTATCGCTTCGGGGTCCTTTTGCTTGGGTCAGCGTGTTCAAATATCCACATTCTCTTTTACGTGGCTGCACCTGTGCGCTACCGGGAACGTTGCCGCCTCATCCAGTCCTTGTACCGTGAAACGGCGCTGCGGGCAGCCTGCGCAGCTGCTGACTCCAGCAGAATGGATGCTAATGGCAGGTAAGAACATCATCTTTTTTTTTTTGTCCTGCGAGCTTCGCGATGGTAGAGAATATGCTCACGAGCCCGCAACCTTTATTAGCGGCTAAGTACATGCACTGTCATTCCGACTCGCATGCAGCAGTGGAGCTCCAGTATAGTAACGCAAATTGTTCATTCGCGAGCAATAGCATTAAAACACGTGGTGCCGCGAAGTTTTCGTGTTCCTCGTAGCCTAGGCATGCCTTCAGAAATTACGTGGTACAGCCTACGTGCGCATGTTCATTCAATCCATTGTACTTAAGTAACTATAGTTTCTCCCTCACCAGAACATGAATTGGCCTCACTGGTGCAGTATTCGGCCACAGTCTCCCTAATGATGTCTTCAATTAACCAATGGCCCTCAGTCCCCAGCGGCTGCGGAGCACCTGCCAAGGCGGCGGTCAGACTTGTAACGCAGCAGAGTGTGCAAAGAATCTCTGCGTCCGGACAGGCGGCCAATGGAAACTGACCCTTGCTACGTTTAACACCCTAACCCTCTCGAGTGAGGCTAGCTTAGCAGGACTCTTCGAGGAACTATCAAACATTGTTTGGGGTAATATCGGCCTTAGTGAGATTAGAAGAAATGGTGAGGCTTACACATTGTGAGGCTTATCTCCCGGATAAGAAGCAATATGGGGTAGGATTTTTTTGTGGGGTTTTACGCGCCAAAACCACTTTCTGATTATGAGGCAAGCCGTAGTGGAGGACTCCAAAAATTTCGACCCCCTGGGGTTCCTTAACGTGCACCTAAATCTAAGTACACGGGTGTTTTCGCATTTTGCCCCCATCGAAATGCGGCAGATGCAGCGGTGGCGTAGAGGTAGAGCATCCGCCTCGCGTGCAAGAGGACCGTGGTTCGAATCCCGGGGCCGCGCAATCTTCCACCGGATTAAAAAAGAAAATCCGCATGTTGATAACATTGCATAAACAGGCCTGGAGTGAGGCCTGATCCCGGTGACCAGAACCGGTAACTCACTCCCTCACCAGAGCAGGATTGGCCACTCTGGTGCAGTACTTGGCCACAACCTCCTATATGAATACAACAATCCAACCCCGGCCCTCAGTTCCCAGCAGTTGCGAAGCAACTGACCACGGCGGCGGTCAGACCAGCGACGCAGCAGAGGGTGCTAAGAATCCCTGGTTCTGGACAGGCCGCTATTGGAATCTGAACCTGGCAACGCTTAACGTTAGAACGTTATCTAGTGAGGCGTGTCTAGCAGTGTTATTCGAGGAATTAGAGGGTAGTAAATGGGATATAATAGGGCTCAGTGAAGTTAGGAGCCCAAAAGAAGCATATACAGTGCTAAAAAGCGGGCACTTCCTGTGCTACCGGGGCTTGGCGGAGAGACGAGAACTAGGAGTCGGATTCCTGATTAATAAGGATATAGCTGGTAACATACAGGAATTCTATAGCATTAGCGAGAGGGTGGCGGGTTTTGTTGTGAAACTTAATAAGAGGTACAAATTGTAGGTCGTGCAGGTCTATGCCCCTACATCCAGTCATGATGACCAGGAAGTCGAAAGCTTCTATGAAAACGTGGAATCGGCGATGGGTAAAGTCAAAACAAAATACACTATACTAATGGGCGACTTCAATGCCAGGGTAGGCAAGAAGCAGGAAGGAGACAAGTCAGTGGGGGAATATAACATAGGCTCTAGGAATAGCAGGGGAGAGTTATTAGTAGAGTTTGCAGAACAGAATAATATGCGAATAATTATTACCTTCTTCAGCAAGCGGCATAGCCGAAAATGGGCGTGGAGGAGCCCGAATGCCGAGACTAAAAATGAAATAGACTTTATACACTGCGCTAACCCTGGCATCATACAAGATGTAGACGTGCTCGGCAAGGTGCGCTGCAGTGACCACAGGATGGTAAGAACTGGAATTAGCCTAGACTTGAGGAGGGAACGGAAGAAACTGGTACATAAGCAGCCGATCAATGAGTTAGCTGTAAGAGGGAAAATAGAAGAATTCCGGATCAAGCTACAGAACAGGTAATTGGGCTTTAATTCAGGAAGAGGACCTTAGTGTTGAAAATATGAAAGACAATCTTATGGGCATCATTAAGGAGTGTGCAATAGAAGTCGGTGGTAACTCCGTTAGGCAGGATGCCAGTAAGCTATCGCAGGAGACGAAAGATCTGGTCAAGAAACGCCAATGTATGAAAGCCTGTAACTCTACAGCTAGAATAGAACTGGCAGAACTTTCCAAGTTAATCGACAAGCGTAAGACAGCTGACATAAGGAAGTATAATATGGACATAATTGAACATGCTCTCAAGAACGGAGGAAGCCTAAAAGCAGTGAAGAAGAAACTAGGAATAGGCAAGAATGAGATGTATGCGTTAAGAGACAATGCCGGCAATATCATTACTAATATGGATGAGATAGTTCAAGTGGCTGAGGAGTTCCATAGAGATTGGTACAGTACCAGTGGCACCAACGACAATAATAGAAGAGAGAATAGTCTAGAAGTATTTGAAATCCCACAAGTGACGCCGGAAGAAGTAAAGAAAGCCGTGGGAGCTATGCAAAGGGGGAAGGCAGCTGGGGAAGATCAGGTAACAGCAGATTTGTTGAAGGATGGTGGGCAGATTGTTCTAGAAAAACTGGCCACCCTTTATGCGCAATGCTTCATGACTTCGAGCGTACCGGAATCTTGGAAAAAAGCTAACATAATCCTAATCCATTAGAAAGGGGACGCCAAAGACTTGAAAAATTATAGTCTGATCATCTTACTGTCCGTTGCCTACAAAGTATTTACTAAGGTAATCGCAATAGAATCAGGAACACCTTAGACTTCTGTCAACCAAAAGACCAGGCTGGATTCCGTAAAGGCTACTCAACAATAGACCATATTCACACTATCAATCAGGTGATAGAGAAATGTGCGGAATATAACCAACCCTTACATATAGATTTCATTGATTACGAGAAAGTGTTTGATTCAGTCGAAACCACAGCAGTCATGGAGGCATTGCAGAATCAGGGTGTAGACGAGCCGTATGTAAAAGTACTGAAAGATATCTATAGTGGCTCCACAGCCACCGTAGCGCTCCATAAAGAAAGCAACAAAATCCCAACAAAGAAAGGCGTCAGGCAGGGACATACGATCTCTCCAATGCTATTCACCGCGTATTTATAGGAGGTATTCGGAGACATGAATCGGGAAGAACTGGGGATAAAAGTTAATGGAGAATACCTAGGCACTTGCGATTCGCTGATGATATTGTATTGCTTAGTAACTCAGCGGACCAATTGCAATGCATGCTCACTGACCTGGACAGACAAAGTAGAAGGGTGGGTCTAAAAATTTATCTGCTGAAAACTAATGTTTAACAGTCTCGGAAGCGTAAGCGGAAACAGCAGTTTATGATAGGTAGTGAGGCATTGGAAGTGATAAGCGAATACATCTACTTAGGACAGGTAGTGACCGCAGATCCGGAAATAATCAGAAGAATAAGATTGGGCTGGCGTGCGTTTGGCAGGCATTCTCAGATCATGAACAGCAGGTTGCCATTATTCCTCAAGAGAAAAGTGTATAACAGCTGTGTCTTCCCAGTACTCACGTACGGGGCAGAAGCCTGGATTCTTACGAAAAGGGTTCTACTTAAACTGAGGACGACGCAACGAGCTATGGTAAGAATGATAGGTGTAACGTTAAGAGATAAGAAAAGACCAGATTGGGTGAGGGAATAAACGCGAGTTAATGACATCTTAGTTGAAATCAAGCAAAAGAAATGGGCATGGGCAGGACATGTAATGAGGAGGGAAGATAACCGATGGTCATTAAGGGTTACGGACTGGATTCCACGGGAAGGGAAGCGTAGCAGGGGACGGCAGAAAGTTAGGTGGGCGGTTGAGATTAAGAAGTTTGCAGGTACAACATGGCCACAATTAGTACATAACCGAGGTAGTTGGAGAAGTATGGGAGAAGTATGGTATGGAGAGGCATGGTATGGAAATTAGTAATTAAGGCTGATGATGATGATGATTAATTATAGGCTGCGAAGCTACCGTAGAAGGAACTGATATATTTTGCTGATGCCATGGTCTTCAAGCTTATTGCTCTTGACTGTACCTTATAAGAACGAATTCTAGGTGCACAATATGCTAGGCAGGCCATTATCGCTATTTGTCAAAACGCCTTTGAAAGTCCTTCCGCGGTAAGTAGGTGCAAGCCGGGGCTCCTAGAAACAGACGGTTATGCAACAGTGGGCCAAGATATGTGTAATAGCAGTTTTAGTTGACACCAGCAAAATACACGTATGATCGTACAGGCGATTTAAAGCTTGCTGGTTCCGACTCTACGTACTTACCTTGCTCTCGTACGGTTGCCTTCCCCTTTCTTATACAGTGGTATGCTGATGTTTGTAAGTGAAGCGTGTTTGTTTTGCAGGTTTTTCACCAGTGAAGAAACGCACCATGGGGTCGAAATCACGATCTTCTGATTGGTAGAATCGCTTAGTGCTTACGAAATTCACTGGTGAAGAATGGAGAGGGAACTTTAGAAAAACAAGGGCCTCATTCTACAAGCTAGTGGTTCTTATGGAGCCCTGCATGTCACCCAAACCAGGCTGTGTTAGGACACCTGTGCCTATAGACCAGAGAGTTGCAATAACCCTATATAAATTTGCCAGCTGTTCCGTGTACAGGGTTGTGAACAATCAATTCGGAGTGCACAAATGCACAGTGAAAAATTACGTCTACATGTTTCGTGGCAACTTGGTGAAGTACCACATGAAGACATTCATATAGCTGCCATTTGCACAGGAAGCTGCCGCCATCGCTGCAAGATTTGAAGCAAAGTGTCACATTCCTCAGATTTTTGGGGTTATAGACAGGACACACATCCCAATTACAGCCCCCAAGAAAGAGTATCGTGATTTCATAAACAGGAAGATGTGGACTTCTTACAACATACTGGCTGTGGTAGATGATCGCGCCCTGTAAGGGTATTCATTTGGGGCAATTTTTTGTAATTGGAGCTTAGTAGTTGGTACATCCTCTCATCACTATTATTTCCTCTAACTGAGAACAGATGAATACAAGTGCACAGAAGTGTGAAACTTCTGTTGCATGAATTCCATGCAGCAGAAGTTTGGCTCTAGAGAGATTCTCTGTGAACGCATGAAATGGCATATATACGTATGTTGAAGTGAGTTCATTTGCATTTATGCAGATTTCGCTGCATCACGTGCACCATCCCTGGGTGTGCACATGACTCTCATCGGTCCTAAAATTGACCTCTCTGTACCGCAGAAGTGAAGACGTCTTGCCCTCTGGGGAGAAGACATTCCTTACCCTTCATGCTGCTTGGTGACCCCGCTTGTCCACGCTTGCCGTGGATTTCGAAAGGCTACACTGGAGCACTCACAGCTGAACAAGAGTCGTTCAATGTGTACTACAGTTCAGGCCGTAAGATTGTGGAGCATGCCTTTGGGAGACTTAAAGGAAGGTGGCGGATAACCTTGAAGAGAGCGGATATCAACTACATGTTCATGGCTCCCGTTATTGCAGCAACATGCATACTGCACAACTTCTGTGAAGAAAGGAACGAAATCGTTGCGGATCAGTGGATTTGTTATGTGAGAGACTTTGAACACATAACATCCACGTGCAGCCAGCAAGTACCCCAGCTGACACAAACGCAGTGAACACTGTCAGAGACTTGCTGAAGGACTACTCCGCACAATAGTTCCCTTTGCGTTCAGAATCGTGGTGACAGTGAGGGGAGGCATCTTTTTCGAACCACTAAAACCTGGCCAAAGCTTACTTTTGCTCTGAATAAACCACAGGCTGAAAAAAAAATGTCTGACCGCAGATATTACCTAGCACGCAGTGTCCTTGACATGTGCTGCAACAGAAATTATGAGGCATGTACTCAAAAGTACGAGCATTGTATTCATGAGTCCATAAGAATGAAATTAGGTTTGCAAAATAAAAACTTTATGGAACATTGGGCGCACAACTTATTGCTACTAATTTCTACGAAGATTAAACTGCGAGGCTGCTGATGCTCTTGAAGGAATGTTTGTGACATATACCGTCATTGGCAACATGTGCACATCTTTGCTAGCTGCAAAGCTAAAAATGAAAACAAGGACGATGTGCACATACTTGTACACAACTTGAGGTACCACACTTGTAAAGGGAATGTCACGTAAAATACCAAAGAGGTGTCTATGTCTTCCCAGCATATCAAAAGGCATGGTCACAACCCTTGCAGACCACTTTGTGGAGAGTTTGTGGAGTTAAAAAAATTCAATTATGGGGTTTTACGTGCCAAAACCACTTTCTGAGTATGAGGCACGCCGTAGTGGAGGACTCCGGGAATTTCGACCACCTGGGGTTCTTTAACGTGCACCCAAATCTAAGTACACGGGTGTTTTCGCATTTCGCCCCCATCGAAATGCGGCCGCCGTGGCCGGGATTCGATCCCGCTACCTCGTGCTCAGCAGCCTAACACCATAGCCACTGAACAACCACGGCGGGTAGTTTGTGGAGTAGAAGACAAAAACCTGCTCGTGATTTTTTTTTTTTTGGAGGGGCAGGGCAAAGCTGAAGTCTGGGTATGACTTGTACGGTGTTCTAGAGATTGACAAGCAGCATAAATCTTCCTGCACTTCCTTTGTACAGCATTTAGGGGAAACAGGCACCTGAGCTGTTGCAGGACAGCTGCTAGACGACTAGAAAATTAGATGGAAAGATCACAGGGTTCCCAGCTGCAAGCTACATCCCGTTAAGAGTCGCAAGGCACATTAATAGTCTTCGGAAAAATCAAATACGATGACATTTTCTGCCAGAACACTCACCGAGTACGAAATGAACAAAAAACTGTCTATGCTTTCTCAATATAAAATTTTTCACCCCACAGTAATATGAATGATGTAAATGACAAGAAACCAGTTTGAAAGCTCTATGGGCATTATTTTCCTTAGTGTGCTCAGGTTGACGTGTGAGTCCTGCGGACACCCCTAGAGCTTACTTGCCTAGGCGCTACATGAAAAGCTCCTTGAGCGGGGATAGTAAACACAGTCTGTGTTTGGTTACTGAACAGCTGTGACAGAATTGTTTCTGTGCCTTGGAGGAATGAGTTACTTATCCTGGGCATCATTTAGCGCATGTTATCTCGTTCTTCTTGTAGTAACTGCGCTGATGGTTGAAGATCATCGTTGAGTTTTCATGGAGCAACTCTGCATTTTTTTAATGATCAGCCAGGACTTCGGCCAGTTCAGCATACTTGCTCTTGCTCCGTCTGCTTTGCAGCTGCACTTGGCGCGGGGTTAGGTGCTGCAGACGTAAGCAGAAAAGTATCAAATGAAAACTGGTACGTTTGTGAATGGTACTAAGGAATTTCAAACTCTCAAGTAATCTTACATGAGTTATAGAATGTGACCTGTAACCTTACAGTGGTACTTCTACAATAAATTATTCTCATAAAAAAATGTTGATGGGTCTCATATGAATGGGATTTATCTAGCGCTTGTAAAATGAAGAACTACACAGTCCATAAGAATCGAAACAATACATAGCATACCAATAACAAACGCAATGATACAGTTCGTATGTGAAAGTTTGAAGTTAAATGTAGTTTAATAATGGAAAAATAGAAGAGAGCTAGAATGTAGACTCCTCAGTGAAATGATTTTTTTGAAGATGGGATTTGTTTGTCAGTACATCCTGAAGAACACATGGCCGTTGTAGGCAGATTGGCAGCGTACTGAGGTTTCCCTCCTTGTGTTCTCCATCTTCCCAGCTCTCTTTGCAGCACCGCACGTGTAGTGTGACTGACACACAACAGTGCTCTGGGTGTCGGTTAAGCTAACTTCTATGCACACCTTTCACTGCCTTGTGCGAAATCAATGTATTTGGTATTTTTTTTTTTTTTGCATATTGAGATGGAAGGGGTAGAAGGCTGGAATGTTAACGTGCTGCTTAAAGGGTACAACTAGAATTTTTTTATTTATACATACTGCAACCCTAAGAGGGTTATCGCAGGAGTGAGGTACAAAATGTAGGCTGCCACACACACAGCAAAAGGGGGTACACAAGTCAAAGGTACAAGGCCCACAGCAAACCACTAGTGAACAAAATATGAAAAAAAATTGTCTCAATGCATACATATATGCATATAAACGTGGTATATAATACATGGTCCTTGGAATCGAGCATGAACCAGTGATTGATTTAACAAAATTATTAGGTGTCAGTTTTCGTATGATAGGGGGAAGCTGATCCCACAATTCAATGGATCGGGGGAAAAAAACCTATATTTTAATTTGTCAGTGCGGGCGTACAGGGGTGTTATATTTAGTGGGTGAAAATTGTGCTTTAGCAAACTTAATGGATTCCAAGGATGAGCAACGTTCAGAGTTAACAGTTGTGTAAAACAGTTTAAGACTTTTTACATTACGCCACTCTACCAGCGAAGAGAGGTTGAAACAGGGAAGGTTAGAAGAGGGGGAGAAGTCTTTGTCGTAACGCTGGTATATAAATCGAATAGCTTTTGTTGGACGGATTCGAGTTTTTTTATGTAGCATTTCAGGTATGGATTCCAAATAGCACACCCGTAATTCAAGATGGGCCGCACTAGGGTTTTATAAGTGAGCAATTTGGTTTCTTTGGGGGTTGAGCGCAGAGAACGCTTTAGGTAGCCTAGATGTGCTAGAGCTTTAGAACAGGTTGCTTCAATATGTTTGGACCAGGGTAAATTGTGTGTGAATAGAATGCCAAGATACTTATATTCAGAAACGTTTTCTAGAGGAATACCATTGAAATAATAAGGAAGACGCAGTTGTGTAGTACGTGTCGAGAAGGACATAGAGGCAGTTTTGCGAAAATTGATGTTCATCGATTTATTTCAAATCAGGGTGGCTCGTAGGCTTACGTAGGGAAGCGGTGTGGAATAAGAACCACCCAATAATATTGCCGTTCTCCCTAGCAAATTGGTAGAGGGCCAGCTCAACAAGTCCGCTCTGCCGAGGCACTCCTCGAATCAGGGCTGAGCCATAGCAGGCGGCGTATACTCGGCGTGATTAAAACACGGCTTCGTTTGCCAGCGGCAGGCCCGCTTGGCGCACTCCCCCTGCTTGAGACGACGGGCGCCCGCACGAGCGGTGCCACGCGGCAGCCAGCGCTGTGATAGGCCGACAGCGCCGGCTTCGGGACAGTCCTCGTACTAGACGACGCTCAGTCACATTGTACGACCAGCGTCAAACACAACCGCTTGCTTCGCACAAACACGTTGCTCCATCTGGCGACTACCAGAAGAAAACGGTGCTTTGCATAGCGTGCATCGCTGCCTGACATCTGTATACTTTTGTTTTCTTTCTTGATTCGCTGATGTGAGCGCCACTCCGAGCGGAGGTACAGCCTTATTGAAGATATGAATAATATTCTGAGATCGGCACAAATGTGGAATTTATAAAAGGCGAGGTAGCACGTTTCCATTGGCTCTGTAAGATGCAGTCAAAGCTGCTTTCTTATTGGTCGCTGATATACCAGCACATTATGACAAATTTATATGCTTCAAATTGTAGCTTTTGCTGATGATAAACGGAATTTATCTCTGAATACACGACGCAAACATTGGCAAACCATCTACATAGGGCCATATAAATGTGTCATTGGCAATATAATTTATACAAAGCAGGAACAATACCCACTCGAGCACAGAGCCATGTCATACGCCTGGAACCGCGCGTATCATTTTTGAACCGGTATCTTTATAAAAGACATATTGTTGCCTTTGAGTGAGGCAACTTCTAAGCAGAGCTCTGTAACGTATGCCAGAGCTTTAGAAGCAGTTCGGAATGAGAAATCGCATCGAATGCTTTGGCGAAAACTAACAACCTTGCACGCTAGAAAAATACTGAAACGATTATAAAGCCATCTTGAGACAGGGACGAAATTGAATGTTTGTCTGAACATTGTAATGTGTTTATAAATAATGTGCTCCAGGAATATAAAGCCATGTACACGGCAAAGCTATTGCACGATAGTTGGATAACTTCTGTTGCCTCCTTGTTTCAATGCCGACTTTATAGTGTGTCCAGTCGTCCAGTCAGCGATTCATTAAGGATGACAAGGAATGCTCTCTTTACATACCAGTGACAGATCTGTGTCGTCTGCTCGAGCGGACTTGCGCTCATTCATTTGTCGTTGCCAGTATCGGCCTCGGAGGTTTCGTTTTTCCTAATAAGAGGGAGTGCTTTATAGTTAAAAAATTTTGGTCTTGCGCCATCGTGACAAGTTAATGCAGATTCAAAATGCTCAGAAATTATTACAACTCATAATGTAATTCCAAGTGCTCATGCTGTTTCTAAGGAAGGTGTCAATACTTGGTGCCGTTGGAGTGATAGCCTGTGAAAATTGCTTGAGTAATTTTTTATTGAACTGCTTAAATGCAACTTGATAAAGGTTTCCTCGCTTTTTATTTTTGTGATGGTGGGAGAGCGCACAGACTTGTTCACATAAGTTCAATTTACAAGTGTCCTTGTACATCTTCAGACGACTGATTTCTCTTCGAAATGGATCATTCGTCGAGTAATGCACGTACTGGAAGCGTTGACATTTTTTTTGTTTAATGGAACAAAAATATGAATATACGCATTTACAGCATATTAAGCACATCGAATTAAGGTCGCAGGAATTATTCTGAACACTGTAACATGGTTGCTCATAAGCGAGTGATATATATTGTTGTAAGATAGCAATGTCATCAGCGGAAGAGAAATCTAACACCTGTGTCATGTCCCACATTTTCTTTGTTTTCTTTATGCATAACTGAACTAAGCCAGAATAACGATCAGAAATAAGACCCCAAATACCGCATTATATTTCGCCCGGAATCCTATTTATCACAGAAACAGGCTGCAAACATGACACAGCGTTGCCCTGAATGTTTGATCGTCAACTTACTGCAGCAAATCAAAACGAAACGCAATTCAACAAGCTGTCATAGTTATTACAAAAATCAGTGGTTCCTGCAGTGAGTGAAGGCTGGTTAGTTAAAATCACCACAAAGGACAAATTATGCGTCCCGAGTAGTTTGTGAAGTGATATATTCGCTCAAGTACTCCAAAACTGCTGCACTGCATCCTGGCGGGCCACACGAGTGTAGATGACGCGTATGATGAAACGCAGGGAACACAAAAAATTATAATAATAATTTACAGAGCAAAACCTCGACACCAGGTGACTCGGTCATGCTCGCCGTTCCTAGACCACTTCTAAACACCACCGGAACATGCGTCTCCAGTTATATTGCGGTATACGTGATACCTCGGCGTTACAAATGAACTATTGAATGTATCTTTATTTCCAACGGATTGGGGGAGACAGGGAAGAAGAGCTGCAAGTGCAGCTTGAAAAAACAACCAGCCCCCTGTGACCACGAGACATGGGCAGCGCGGAGCTGCCGCGTGTTTTTGACAATACAAAAATAGATAGTTTTGCAAGAATGCATGAGAAGCACTAAGTGAAAAGTGAGTAGTTCCGCGTAGAGAAGTTACACAACCTTTCACACATCACAGAGGGGAAAAACTACATACATATGCACACATCTATATAATATAAATCTAAACAAGAAGCTGTACACTCAAATAATCTGCACTCCTGAAATAGCTGACCCTATAAACATGAATATTAGTCCTGCTGATTAAGTCGACAAAATTGTGATGGGGTAAGGGCACGTATATCAATTCCACATATATCAATTCCAGATTTGGTGTAAGCATTTAACCCTGGTAAGTTTTTTTTTAACATTTGTGAGCTGTAATTAGTTCTAAAGCGGTGCACTGTCCAGGGTTCCGTATTTCTTGTGAAACGTGAGGGGACACGTTCTTCTAAACATGATAATTTAACAAGGGAGTGATCACTTTTCCTGTTCACGTTATAAAACTTCTGCAAAAGTCGACGCCTACGAATTTCGTGCCCTGTGATAATTTTGAACTTGTCAAATAAACGCTTGGTGTGTGTACCGTACGGAACATTTGCGAAGACGCGTACTGTCCTTTTCTGTAATAAAAATAATTTGTTTAAATTCGTATCAGTTGCAGTGCCCCATACGAGGTCACAATAATTGACATGAGAGCCAGTTAAGGCGTTATATGATAGTACTTTAACTGATGTAGGAAGAAGGTAACGGTTTCGGCTTATTATACCTGTTATCTGACTCGCTTCTTGCGCTACAGAGTTTAGATGGCCATTTCATAGCAGCGATGAAGAAAAATGCACACCTAGGATTTTGATGCTTCCTGAAACTTCAATCTGAGCATTATTATAGGCTAGGCCATGCAGTAAAGGGGAGGTGCTTCCTTTGGGACGAAAAATTATAGCTTTAGTTTTGGTTGAATTGACACAAACAGTTTTGCTTAGACCATGTACTAAGTTTCAGGAGCACTTCATTTGATATTGTGATAAGCTCGGTGTAAGAACGTGATATTAGAAATATGCTGGAGTCGTCTGCGTCAATGAAAAATTTTACATTGAAAAGAAATATTTACAATATCCTTAACATAGAGATTAAAAAACAAAGGACCCAGAATGCTGCCTTGCGGTACTTCAGAAAGTATAGATCTTTCTGGGGACCTGAAGTTATTTATCTGTACATATTGGCGTCTATTTTGAACATACGACGTAAGAAATTCAAGAGGAAGTCCTCTAACTCGCAACGATTGAGCTTATGAAAAAGAATATTGTGGCTAATATAATCGAACGCTTTACTGTAATCTACAAATAAACCGAAAGTGAGGAGCTTGTTTTGTTATCATAACCATAATCATGAAGCTGTGTTTTTGTAGGTGCAACTAAAGCCACTTTATGAATGGCAATCATGTGCGCATGATCTATTCCTTCATTCAAAATACTTGTGTAGTTTAGGTTTAGAAGGTTTTGAAAAGTGCAGCTATCTGCGGTGATCTCTGCGTGTGCTTCGGAATGGCAACTTATTCTTCTTCTTGGCAATATCTCCTTAATGAAACGCAAATTTTGCGTGGAATGCGAAAGAAAAAAAGAACGGAAAGTGCGCAAGTGCGAACTAAAGCCAACAAGTGCATCATGAACGTAGAAGAGAGCACACGTAATACGGATGGACTTAATTTTTCCGAACTGTGGCGGTTTCTCTTCCGGCGTACGGATTAGGCGGCATTTTAACGTCGCTCCGTAAAGACAACTAAATCGGGTGCGGGCGAATGAAGTAACTACAACGCAAATTAGGAAAAAGAGAATGGAAAAAAATTCCCGTCGTTGCGCTCGCCCAGAAGATGGGAGAGCGCTGAACGCGAACCACTCGAGCCTCTTGTTGACACCATCGCGCATTTCGTCTTCCGGCAGGGAAGCGTGAATAAAACAAAACACTGAAACAACCGCGTCCCATGCTCTTCACTGAGAGAGCAAGGAATGACGCCATAGCGCGCATCCGCCAATCGGGAGGCTCGAAACGGGGTCGGCTTATTTTGCGCCGACCTCCACGTCAGTGCGACGTGATGCTGCGCGCATTCCCTCCACGACCTCGCATTTTAGTGCGCGGCCAGCGCCGCCAGCAGGCCGCGGCTGGCGAGGCGAGCGGCGCGCCACCTGGGCAGAATGATTACTTTTTTCACCCGTCGTCTGCTGCCCCTCCTGTGCTGGATGACTGGTGCGGGTGGAACGCGGCTCTGTTAGCCTTGTGGTGGTTGCGGGTTCGTGCTCCGGCCGTTAGCTTCGTTCTGGTTGTGCTAGTCGACGCTGTACTACGCAGCCGAGGTGTGTGCCCGAACGCTGCTGGGATGCGCAATGAACGGAGCAGCTTCTCCCGTCCGTTCGATGGCGCGCCCCTCGCAGCGGCGCGGAGAGCCAGCCTCCGACGCCCCTAGGATCGTTTCCATGCGCAACAAGCGGAATCCGCGTTTTTGCGGCGGCCTCGATCACGGCACCGGTGACGCAAGTCTGTGCAAAGGTACTCTCCCCTTTCGCTAGCTTGTTGCGTGAACGTCTCCGAGAGACAGCGCGCTGCTCTCTGCAGTGCGTTGTGTCTCTTCGAGACGTTTAGCTCGAGCCCTTTTCTAGTTTCCCTCATACGTGTCACCTGTAGTAGAAAACCAGGAGTCATGTTTAATCAGAGAGTGCGTAGGCGTTCGCGCTTGCTGTAGGAAAAAAAAAAAGCTAGACGAAGGGAAAGAAAGAGAAGCAATCTAGACGGAAGACACACACTCGCGTGCGCGCGCGCACGCACGCTCGCACGCACAAACGAACGGTATGAAAGAGCGATAATGTAGTCTGCCGATTCTGTGAGAAATACTGGGGTGCGGAGTGATTGCAGAGAGCGCGATGTAATGGCGAGCGAGCCCGGCGTCCTTGACCCCGCGCGCAAATCCTGGGGCCGCGAGCAGTGGTCAATTTGTAGCGCTCGCATCACTGCACTCGTTTGCAGGCGACTCTACGTCTTTCTCTCTTTCAGATGATCGTATCAAACGCTGCTTCTGTCATTACCACGTACTCGTACTCGTACATTACCATCCTCGTACTCGGACAGTCGGGACAGGAGAGGCTATCAAATGCATGAAATCGAGAATACCTGTGGTGAGGAAAGCTTGCCGAAAGGACGCTTAAGGGGCACGCAGTATGCATAGCCCTGGGGTAGGCTCGGTCACGCTTCTGTAATACTTGTGTTGTAAGATAATCATAACCTGGGCTCGTATTCTCGTACGTAGGCTACAGAGTTCCGTAAGGGCAGGCCCCGGCAAATTTTCTTACTGTGTTATTATGAACCGGTGAATGAGAAACCGTTGCGAACGAAATGCTTTCTGAATTTGGCCTCTGACCTCTGGGCCAGCCCTCACAAAACAGTTCGTTCGATAGAACAGTTTGTGAAAACATTCGCTGGCCGATAGCGGTAGGCAGCTGTGCTCCCCGAGGGCAGTGAGGGGGCTACACAGAACATGCTTGGAGACAGTGTGCGAGTAATAGGCGAAGACTACGCGGGGAAGGGGGGGGGGGGGGGGGCTCCGGGACCCGAGCCCCCTCCGAAATTATACGGGGGGGGGGGGGGGGGAGTCAAGCGGTAGCCTACTCGCCCCCGCCCCTACAGTGTCATTACCAGAGTTGTGTCACGCGACTGGCCGCTCAAGGCACTTTGCGTGTATTCGCGGGCTCCTTTCACGCTTGGAAAAACACGTTTATTTATTTATTTATTTATTTATTTATTTGTACATACTGCAGCCTCGTAGGATGGCTATTGCAGTAGTGGGTTAATACAGTGGTGAAAAAATAAAGTGAAATCAACAATTACTTTACTACATTTGCAATTGTATTCGTACGACGGTCAAAGAACTGAAATATCGTCTTCTTCGATTCTTAAAAGCAGCGAAACCGTGAAATGTGTACACATAAAGCATAAACTAAACCTAATTTAAGCAGTTACCCAGGCTGGTTTTCACAGAGAGCACTTTCGAATTCGCTTATCGGGAGTGAACGAGGGCAGCCAGGTAAGGATTTGCAGAATTCTATAGTGCGGGGAAAGAAACTGTACTTGAAAGTATTTGTGCGGGCATAGAAAGGGGTTAAAATGAAGCTCGTGGAAATTACGCATGCAAGAACGCTTGGTGAAAAATATACAAGTTGTGTTTGAAGCATGATAGAACACGTTAATTATATTGTGAAAAAAATTTAATGATTCCACATCGCGACGCACTGTAAGTAATATTAGTTTCAGCGTAGGAAGGCCAGACAAGGGTGACAAATAGCGGTCATACCAGTGAAAAATGAAGCGGACGGCCTTTTTCTCAACTGCTTGTAGTTCGATTATGTTATTTTGGTTATGTGGAGAGCACACTATTGCGGCATAATCGATAACGGGCGAACAGGAGTTTTATACATTGAGAGTGTAGTTGTCTTCGGACCCTTCTGCATAGCACGACGTAAGCATCCAAGTTGTTTTAAGGCCTTTGAACATGTTTGGTCAATGTGTGTAGTCCATGAGACATTGTGAGTAAATGTTACGCCAAGGTATTTATACTGTCGAACTCTGGTTAAAGATGATCCATTCAAGGAGTATCTCGCAATTACATGTTCCGCTCTTTTAGTGAAGAACAAAGCAACCGTTTTTTAAAAGTTGATGTTCACTTCCCTATTTTCACACTAAGCACCGAAAGAGACAAAGGAATCGTTTAATTGCTTATGACTAGTCGCAGAGCGAATTGCGTCGTATAAGACGCAATCGTCAGCGTAATATGAGTGCTTGAAGAAACATTTTTGGGACGTCATTGACGTAAGTTAAAAAGAATAAAAGACCCAGAACTGATCCTTGAGGAACCCGATCGGTTACTTCAAGACTGCATGACCTTGCAGAACTAAAGTCAACGTACTGGGACTGGCTAGAAAGGAAATTAGCAATCCATTCGACCAGACGGGAATATTTTAGTGCCGTATTCAATTTTTGCAAGAGGTGGGAATGATGTAATGAATCGAAAGCTTTAGAAAAATCAATGAAGATAGCGTCAATCTGTTTACGAGATCTAATTGATAAGCAGTGTCATGAGTCAAGTCTGTTAACTGTGTGATAGTTCCTAACTGCTGAAACGGGCGTGATAACGGCTGAAACCACGTCTAAAGGTATGCTGAACGTTAGTTAGAATGTTGTTCGACTCAAGAAAATGTATGATATGTTTATAAATAATATGTTCCGGCATGTTTCACGAGTAGGAAGTTAAGCCACTTGGTATTTAATTCGTTACGTCTGTTTTGTTACCTGTTTTATACAAGGGCATTACTCTTGAAAGTTTCCACGACGAAGGAACGATTCTTATTTCTAGAGATTTGTTGAATATAATTTCAAGATAGCGTGATGCCCATTGTGCAGGGCGAAGTAAAAAAGAGTTTGGAATACCATCAGAGCCACTAGCTTTTTTGTGTGTAAATTTAAAATCAAATTAAGGACGCCATTAACATTAACTTTCATGTCGGAAATAGAAAAATCTGAATCATTATCAAAAGCAGGGTAGACATGAGAATCGTTTGCGTACACAAAATGGAAATGTTCATTGAACGCATTGGAGATGCGTGCAGGATCGTTTACACTTTCATCTTTGATAGTAAATGAAGATCAGGAATCAGTAGTAGGCATGACAAAACACCAGCACTTCCGAGGATTATTTCTTAGCAATTCTGGCCGCTCGACATGAAGGAAAATACCTTTGGCCTCATTCTTTCTCAAATGTAGTTCCTCTTTGGGTCATTACTGCGTTGTGAGCGTCTCAGTCTTGTATCGCGGCGCGATAATTGCAAAATTTCTCTAGTCATCCAAGGGATGGCACGACTTCTTTCTTACTTTTTAACGGAATAAAGCGTTGTATACACAGTTTTCTAATGTTTTCAAATTGGCGAACTAGTGTATTCACGTCACAGTCTTTTCTCAGTGTGCAAAATGATTAGAAACCTTCTGATGAATCTTCAAGGATCGATGTGTCGTCAGAGCGATTGAAGTCGAAAAAAGCTTGAATTTCGACCCGCGGTTTACAGACTGTGCAGTTTAGACACTGGATCTGAAATTCCATCAGTAATTTCACACTCGCACAGCTTATCATCAAGGTCTGAACTAATAAACGCCAGGTCAAGAAGCGCTTTCTGTCTTGTTGCGCCATCAACTACTTGTGTAAGCCCAAAAGATAAAGAAAAGGTAATTAGTTCCCTACTTAACGAACTGGGATGCGATAGTCAGGGCCAGTGAATATCTGGTGTGTTAGTCTCCCGTTATGTAGCACGTCATCGTCATCATCATCAGCCTAGTTACGCCCACTGCAGGGCAAAGGCCTCTCCCATACTTCTCCAGCTACCCCGGTCATGTACTAATTGTGGCCATGTTGTCCCTGCAAACTTCTTAATCTCATCCGCCCACCTAACTTTCTGCCTCCCCCTACTACGCTTCCCTTCCCTTGGAATCCAGTCCGTAACCCTTAATGACCATCGGTTATCTTCCTTCCTCATTACATGTCCGGCCCATGCCCATTTCTTTTTCTTGATTTCAACTAAGATGTCATTTACCCGCGTTTGTTCCCTCACCCAATCTGCTCTTTTCTTATCCCTTAACGTTACACCTATCATTCTTCTTTCCATAGCTCGTTGCGTCGTCCTCAATTTCAGCAGAACCCTTTTCGTAAGCCTCCAGGTTTCTGCCCCGTAGGTGAGTACTGGTAAGACACAGCTGTTATACACTTTCCTCTTGAGGGATAGTGACAACTTGCTGTTCATGATTTGAGAATGCCTGCCAAACGCACCCCAGCCCATTCTTATTCTTCTGGTTATTTCAGTCTCATGATCCGGGTCCGTGGTCACTACGTGCCCTAAGTAGATGTATTCCCTTACCACTTCCAGTGCCTCGCTACCTATCGTAAACTGCTGTTCCCTTCCGAGACTGTTAAACATTACTTTAGTTTTCTGTAGATTTATTTTCAGACCCACCCTTCTGCTTTGCCTCTCCAGGTCAGTGAGCATGCATTGCAATTGGTCTCCTGAGTTACTAAGCAAGGCAATATCATCAGCGAAACGCAAGTTGCTAAGGTATTCTCCATCAACTTTTATCCCCAATTCTTCCCACTCCAGGTCTCTGAATACCTCTTGTAAACATGCTGTGAATAGCATTGGAGATATCGTATCTCCCTGTCTGACGCCTTTCTTTATTGGGATTTTGTTGCTTTCTTTGTGGAGGATTACGTTGGCTGTGGAACCGCTATAGATATCTTCCAGTATCTTTACATATGGCTCATCTACACCCTGATTCCGTAGTGCCTTCATGACTGCTGAGGTTTCGACTGAATCAAATGCTTTTTCGTAATCAATGAAGGCTATATATAAGGGTTGGTTATATTCCGCACATTTCTCTATCACCTGATTGATAGTGTGAATATGGTCTATTGTTGAGTAGCCTTTACGGAATCCTGCCTGGTCTTTGGTTGAAAGAAGTCTTAGGTATTCCTGATTCTATTTGCGATTACCTTAGTAAATACTTTGTAGGCAACGTACAGTAAGCTGATCGGTCTATAATTTTTCAAGTCTTTGGTGTCCCCTTTCTTATGGATTAGGATTATGTTAGCGTTCTTCCAAGATTCCGGTACGTTTGAGGTCATGAGACATTAGAGACTTTTAGCGTGTCCGGTATTCGGGCACGCGCGGGCGGTTTTCCGGTTTAGCGGGGGCGCCAACGTGAGCGGCCAGATTGGTGGCGCCAGCTGGTGGCGCATAGCTCAACCACACAAACATAGAGCTAATTACTGTATTCTGCTTAGCTGCTGGCGTAAATTTTCGACAGTGGCGTAATCGTGTTCACAATTACGCCGCTGCCAAAAATTTGCACGGGTGGCGAAGCAGGATATGGTGAGTTACTGCAGTTTTAGCTATGCGTTTATCTGGTTGAGCTCTACAACACCAGGCGGCTTCACCGCTCACGTTTGCGCCCCGACCATACGGTAATCCGCCCAAACCGCTCCCGTTTACCGGAATAGCGTACAAGCTAAAAGTCTCTATTGTGTATATAGGGCGGCCAGTCTTTCTAGGACAGTGTTCCCACCATCCTTCAACAAATCTGCTGTTACCAGATCCTCCCCAGCTGCCTTCCCCCTTTGCATAGCTCCCAAGGCGTTCTTTACCTCTTCCGGTGTTACTTGTGGGATTTCAAGTTCCTCTAGCCTATTCTCTCTCACCTTATCGTCGTGGGTGTTACTGGTACTGTATCAATCTCTATAAAACTCTTCAGCCACTTGAACTATCTCATCCATATTAGTAACGATATTGCCGGCTTTGTCTCTTAACGCACACATCTCATTCTTGCCTATTCCTAGTTTCTTCTTCACTGCTTTTAGGCTTCCTCCGTTCCTGAGAGCCTGTTCAATTCTATCCATATTATAGTTCCTTATGTCCGGTGTCTTACGCTTGTTGATTAACTTAGAAAGTTCTGCCAGCTCTATTCTATCTGTAGGGTTAGAGGCTTTCATACATTGGCGTTTCTTGATCAGATCTTTCGTCTCCTGCGATAGCTTACTGGTTTCCTGTTTAACGGCGTTACCACCGACTTCTATTGCGCACTCCTTAATGATGTCCATAAGATTGTCGTTCATTGCTTCAACACTATGGTCCTCTTCCTGGGTTAAAGCCGAATACCTGTTCTGTACCTTGATCCGGAATTCCTCTAGTTTCCCTCTTACCGCTAACTCATTGATTCTCTTCTTATGTACCAGTTTCTTCCGTTCCCTCCTCAAGTCAAGGCTAATTCGAGTTCTTACCATCCTATGGTCACTGCAGCGCACCTTGCCGAGCACATCTACATCTTGTATGATACCAGGGTTCGCGCAGAGTATGAAGTCGATTTCATTTCTAGTCTCACCATTCAGGCTCCTCGTCCACTTTCGGCTAACCCGCTTGCGGAAAAAGGTATTCATTATCCGCATATTATTCTGTTCTGCAAACTCTACTAATAACTCTCCTCTGCTATTCCTAGAGCCTATGCCATATTCCCCCACTGACTTGTCTCCGGCCTGCTTCTTGCCTACCCTGGCATTGAAATCGCCCATAAGTATACTGTATTTTGTTTTGACTTTACCCATTGCCGATTCCAGGTCTTCATAGAAGCTTTCGACTTCCTGGTCATCATTACTAGATGTAGGGGCGTAGACCTGTACAACCTTCATTTTGTACCTCTTATTAAGTTTCACAACAAGACATGCCACCCTATCGTTAATGCTATAGAATTCCTGTATGTTACCAGCTATGTTCTTATTAATCAGGAATCCGACTCCTAGTTCTCGTCTCTCAGCTAAGCCCCGGTAGCACAGGACGTGCCCGCTTTTTAGCACTGTATATGCTTCTTTTGACCTCCTAACTTCGCTGAGCCCTATTATATCCCATTTACTGCCCTCTAATTCCTCCAATAGCACTGCTAGACTCGCCTCACTAGATAACGTTCTAGCGTTAAACGTTGCCAGGTTCATATTCCAATGGCGGCCTGTCCGGCAAGTAACACGTATCGAGCAACAAAAAGCTGTATCGGGAGTTTTTCATGTTTCTCTAGAATTTCTTATAGACACTTTCATGAAGTTATATTATTTGAGAAGTTGACTAAATCATCATCATCATCATCATCAGCCTGATTACGCCCACTGCAGGGCAAAGGCCTCTCCCATACTTCTCCAACTACCCCGGTCATGTACTAATTGTGGCCATGTTGACCCTCCAAACTTCCTTATCTCATCTGCCCACCTAACTTTCTGTCGCCCCCTGCTACGCTTCCCTTCCCTCGGAATCCAGTCCGTAACCCTTAATGACCATCGGTTATCTTCCCTCCTCATTACATGTCCTGCCCATGCCCATTTCTTTTTCTTGATTTCAACTAAGATGTCATTAACGCGCGTTTGTTCCCTCACCCAATCTGCTCTTTTCTTATCCCTTAACGTTACACCTATCATTCTTCTTTCCATAGCTCGTTGCGTCGTCCTCAATTTAAGTAGAACCCTTTTCGTAAGCCTCCAGGTTTCTGCCCCGTACGTGAGTACTGGTAAGACACAGCTGTTATACACTTTTCTCTTGAGGGATAATGGCAACCTGCTGTTCATGATCTGCGAATGCCTGCCAAACGCACCCCAGCCCATTCTTATTCTTCTGATTATTTCACTCTCATGATCTGGATCAGCAGTCACTACCTGTCCTAAGTAGATGTATTCTCTTACCACTTCCAGTGCCTCGCTACCTATCGTAAACTGCTGTTCCCTTCCGAGACTGTTAAACATTACTTTAGTTTTCTGCAGATTCATTTTTAGTCCCACCCTTCTGCTCTGCCTCTCCAGATCAGTGAGCATGCATTGCAGTTGGTCCCCTGAGTTACTAAGCAAGGCAATATCATCAGCGAAGCGCAAGTTACTAAGGTATTCTCCATTTACTCTTATCCCCAATTCTTCCCAATCCAGGTCTCTGAATACCTCCTGTAAACACGCTGTGAATAGCATTGGAGAGATCGTATCTCCCTGCCTGACGCCTTTCTTTATTGGGATTTTGTTGCTTTCTTTATGGAGGAGTACAGTGGCTGTGGAGCCGCTATAGATATCTTTCAGTATTTTTACATACGGCTCGTCTACACCCTGATTCCGCAATGCCTCCATGACTGCTGAGGTTTCGACTGAATCAAACGCTTTCTCGTAATCAATGAAAGCTATATATAATGGTTGGTTATATTCCGCACATTTCTCTATCACCTGATTGATAGTGTGAATATGATCTATTGTTGAGTAGCCTTTACGGAATCCTGCCTGGTCCTTTGGTTGACGGAACTCTAAGGTGTTCCGGATTCTATTTGCAATTACCTTAGTAAATACTTTGTAGGCAACGGACAGTAAGCTGATCGGTCTATAATTTTTCAAGTCTTTGGCGTCGCCTTTCTTATGGATTAGGATTATGTTAGCGTTCTTCCAAGATTCCGGTACGCTCGAGGTCTTGAGGCATTGTGTATACAGGGTGGCCAGTTTTTCTAGAACAATCTGCCCACCATCCTTCAGCAAATCTGCTGTTACCTGATCCTCCCCAGCTGCCTTCCCCCTTTGTATAGCTCCCAAGGCTTTCTTTACTTCTTCCGGCGTTACTTCTGGGATATCAAATTCCTCTAGATTATTATCTCTTCCATTATCATCGTGGGTGCCACTCGTACTGTATAAATCTCTATAGAACTCCTCAGCCACTTGAACTATCTCATCCATATTAGTAATGATATTGCCGGCTTTGTCTCTTAGCGCATACATCTGATTCTTGCCAATTCCTAGTTTCTTCTTCACTGCTTTTAGGCTTCCCCCGTTCCTGAGAGCTTGTTCAATTTTATCCATGGTATACTTCCTTATGTCAGCTGTCTTACGCTTGTTGATTAACTTCGAAAGTTCTGCCAGTTCTATTCTAGCTGTAGGGTTAGAGGCTTTCATACATTGGCGTTTCTTGATCAGATCTTTCGTCTCCTGCGATAGCTTACTGGTATCCTCTCTAACGGAGTTACCACCGACTTCTATTGCACACTCCTTAATGATGCCCACAAGATTGTCGTTCATTGCTTCAACACTAAGGTCCTCTTCGTGACTTAAAGCCGAATACCTGTTCTGTAGCTTGATCTGGAATTCCTGTATTTTCCCTCTTAGCGCTAACTCATTGATCGGCTTCTTATGTACCAGTTTCCTCCGTTCCCTCCTCAGGTCTAGGCTAATTCGAGTTCTTACCATCCTGTGGTCACTGCAGCGCACCTTACCGAGCACGTCCACATCTTGTATGATGCCAGGGTTAGCGCAGAGTATGAAATCTATTTCATTTCTAGTCTCGCCGTTCGGGCTCCTCCACGTCCATTTTCGGCTATCCCGCTTGCGGAAGAACGTATTCATTATCCGCATATTATTCTGTTCTGCAAACTCTACTAATAACTCTCCTCTGCTATTCCTAGAGCCTATGCCATATTCCCCCACAGACTTGTCTCCAGCATGTTTCTTGCCTACCTTGGCATTGAAATCGCCCATCAGTATGGTGTATTTTGTTTTCACTCTACCCATCGCCGATTCCACGTCTTCGTAGAAGCTTTCGACTTCCTGGTCATCATGACTGGATGTAGGGGCGTAGACCTGTACAACCTTCATTTTGTACCTCTTATTAAGTTTCACAACAAGACATGCCACCCTCTCGTTAATGCTATAGAATTCCTGTATGTTACCAGCTATATTCTTATTAATCAGGAATCCGACTCCTAGTTCTCGTCTCTCCGCTAAGCCCCGGTAGCACAGGACGTGCCCGCTCCTTAAGACTGTATATGCTTCTTTTGGCCTCCTAACTTCACTGAGCCCTATTATATCCCATTTACTGCCCTCTAATTCTTCCAATAGCACTGCTAGACTCGCCTCACTAGATAATGTTCTTGCGTTAAACGTTGCCAGGTTCATATTGCCAGGTTCATAGTTCATAGTGCCAGGTTCATATTCAGGCTAATTATGTAATTTGTCGGAATGTAAAAATAATCTGAGTATCTCGAAGCGACGGCCAATAACATTATTTTTGTTCTGTCTAACCAGGTGGCATTTGCATATCTTTAAATCTTGGCGCATGATAGTTGGGACAGCGTGAACACACACACACACACACACACACACACACACACACACACACACACACACACACACACACACACACACACACACACACACACACACACACACACACACACACACACACACACACACACACACACACACACACACACACACACACACACACACACACACACACACACACACACACACACACACACACACACACACACACACACACACACGCACGCACGCACGCACGCACGCACGCACACACGCACACATAAATTCCGGAGCCGGGTCGGTCGAAACGTTGGAAATAAACTATCGTAGGCAATTGACGCCGACTGCAGGGCAAAAGCCTCTCCCATACTTCTCCAACTACCCCGGTCATGTGCTATATATATGTGATATATACATGTCATATATACGCATGTGATATATATTTATCCATATTTGCCGCCAAGGCATTTAAGTGGTGGCGCTGGCCAACACTCCCAGTTTTAGTTGTAGTACATAAAACATGAATACCGCAGAAAGTGGACAGGAAATCGGCGCCGCGGTATCTCAATCGGCAAGAGTATGAAACGCGTAATGTACAGACGTGGGTTCGTATTCCACCTGCGGCCAGTTGTTTTTTTTTTTCATCCATTTTCATTGCCATTAATTTGTCATTTCTTTAATTCAGTTAATAAGTAGAAGGAATTCCCCCTATCTTCTCCTTAGTGTCTTTGTTGGCAGGCTTCTTATGATATTCATAATTTTAATTCATAGTTTATTTATTAGTAAAAATACAGATAATTACATGTGCGTAGTATACATAAGGAGGTCCCATAGTCAAAGACTGTATCGGGACTTCCTGTTAAAGACACTTATGATGTTATAGAATGTTTAAAGCAACAGTAGTACAGATGAGAGCTAAGAGTAATATCAAAACATGTTTATAGCATATGAGTAATAAGAACAATTGTTAGCAGCATGACAATATAAAAAAACAGAATAAAAATTTTAAAGATGGACAGTTTCAGTAAGTATTTATTATGAATGATTTTAGTTCTCTTTTAAATTGGTATAAATTTTTTCCATTTTCGATTATAGGTGGTAGAGTATTCCAAAGCGATATCGAGGAGAATTCCGCAGTCTGTTTACCATTGTTAGTTCGCACTTTAGGTAGACAGAAATTATTATTGAGTGCAAATCTAGTGTGACTATGAGCTATCAGGTCACAAGGTGAGAAGCAGATTGATGGTAGTTCCTCAGTCATATATCTGTAGAATAAAATCCCTAGATTATATTTGGTGAGTTCTAAAATGGTTAGGATGTTGTTTTCATGTAGTAGGGATTTTCCATTTGCAAAGCCTGAACTGCTTGTAATAATTCTTATAGATTGGTTCTGCATTACCTGGAGGGATGCCAAGTGAGTTTTATAAGTGTTACCCCAGCATATTATGCCGTAGTTAATATGAGAGTGAATGAATGAGTGGTATAGCGAGATTAATGTATTATGTGTAACGTTGGGACGAGTTTTAATTAGAACTCGAATACCGTATGCTATTTTCTTTTTGATGTGAGAAACGTGATCTTTGTGTATCAAGCTGCAGTCAAGATAAATCACAAGAAAAGATGAGCATGGACTGGGAGAGATAGAGTGTGAGCCAAAAGTTAAAGAAGGGGAGGGTGCCGAATGTTGCTGATGTGAGGAAAATACAACAAATTTAGTCTTGGTGGCATTAAACGATAATAAGTTAGCATTACAGCAACTTAAAACATTTTCTATATCAGTATTTAGCTTGTTAATAAGAAGTGACATGTTTTTATCAGAGGCAAATATGGTAGTATCACCAGCGTACAGAATGCATAGTAGACGACAAACAGTTAGCTAGGTGATTGATATAAATCAAAAACAGTAGTGGTCCTAAAATGGATCCTTGGGGGACGCCAATGTTAGTGGTTTGTTCTCTGGAATAGATATTAGACACAGACACTATCTGAACTCTGTTTGATAAGTAATTTTTTAATAGTGAGAGTGCTGGACCACGAACACCGATAGCCTCAAGCTTAGCAAAAAAGGATAATATGGTTTAAGCAGTCGAATGCCTTTGTTAGATCAATGAAAACTGAACCTGCAAATAGACCATCGTCAATTATTTTTTTAATTGGTCAGTTAGATGTATGAGTGCCAAATCTGTGTAGTATCAATTAAGAAAGCCAAATTGGCATGAATAGAGAATATTAAATTTAGTGAGATATTTGGTTAGACGCAATGCGATTAATTTCTCCAGAACTTTGCCGAAAAAAAGGTAAAATACAAATAGGGCGGTAGTTGTGTATGAACGTGCTGTCACCTTTTTTTAGAACTGGAATGACTTTACCGCGCTTAAGCTCGTTAGGAAACACACCAGTCTAGAATATCGAATTAGTAATATAACACATGAGATCAGAAATTAGGCGGGCAATCATTTTAATAGTAGCAGGTAGAACTTCATCTATTCCACCACTGGTGGGTTTTAGGTGACATAACGTTATATATTTCTTCTGGCGTTGTGGGGAAAAGAAAAAAAATGAGTGAAGGAGACGATTAAGTTGAGTTACTTGTGAAGGAGAGGGTTGAAAATAGGAGTTGAAGGCGTTGGCTATATGGATAGGGGTGTTATACTCTGAGTTATTGTATATAATTTTTGATAGCTGTTCTGGTTTAGAATTCCTGTTTAGAAAGGAGTTGACGATGTTCCATTTCAATTTGCTGTTATTGCCGGCTTGTAAGGTTTTTTGTTCAAGATATAATCGTTTTTCCGCTTTTAACTGGCTGCTTATAGTTACGTAACCTTTTATATCGGGCAATTAATTTGTTATTAAAAGGCCGGTTTTTAGTTTTTTGTACAGGTTTTCGCGTTTGCGCAAAGCTGCTAATAACTTTTTAGGCATCCATGGATTGTGAGAGAATGCAATGGTTCTTTTACATTTCCCTTTACAAGTGAATTTATGAATAAGTGATATAATTTTAGTAAGAAATTTAGAAAATGCTTTTTGAGGATCATTAAAAGTTTTTATTTTAGACCAGTCTATATTAGCAATGGCAGTTCTGAAGCTCTGCTTGTCCAGAACGTATTTAGAGTGGGGAAGAGGGCAAGGACTCGAGTTATATTTAAAACGTAGAAGGAATGGGTAATGATCTGTTACGTCTATATCAAGAACTTTCACCTCTGGTGAAGTTATTAAGTTAGAGAGGGCGCGATCAATTAGCGTCCCTGTGCGATTAGGAACCTGTCGTGTAGGAACATCAATTAAACATTCATATCCGTAGCTTTGTAGTAGGCTGGTGTAAGAAATAACTGTTGGTGATGTGTCATTGAGTAGGTTAATGTTAATATCGCGCATTATAATGACATTTTTTTATTTTCTAGTGAAAGGGTGTGTATAGTATGATCAAGATTGTAAAAAAATAATCGACTGATGATGGAGGGGAACGATAAATGCGACCAGATATGAAATCTCTGTCATCATTAGAGGGAGAACAATTAACTATTTCAATCCAGATGGATTCGCAATTAGGGATATGTAAGTGTAGATCATGTCGTCTGCGATAAGTAAGATCAGGAGAGATATATATTGCTGCACCACCATGACTGCTAGTTAATCTGTTGCAATATTCGGAATTGTAGTTGGGGAAGCAATAATGATTTTTGTTGTCGTCTGATAACCAAGTTTCGGTCAAAGCAATTAATGAGAATGAGCTAGAAGATGATAAAAAAGGAAATGATCAATCTCATCAAAGCGTTTGCGAAGAGTTCTAGCATTGAAATGAACGACGGAATGAAATCCACTTATGAAAGAGTTAACTTGATTAGGTTCCAGGAAAGAGCCCATTATTGATATGATAAGTGGTGAGACAATGAACACTGGTTGCTATGGTATTAGTCTATTCTAGTCAAGTCGGAATGATCACGGATGCGCAAAACTCTGCTGTTAGTAGTCTTTCTAGCCTTGATTTGACAGTTGTCAGTCCAAAGAAACATCCACTTCTTTTCTTTCTTCAGTGTTAGGGCTTTGGAAAACAGGGCCTTGTTACAAGGGGTCAGATAATCGTTTACGAAGATAGGTGCGTTAGAAATGCTAGAAAAGCTTTGATCACTGACACAAAGCTTGGCCTTACGTGCTTTACTTTCAGATTTCTTAGTTCGGGAGCAGAAACGTACAATCATGTTTTTTTTTTGTCAGTAGACCGTGTAGGCACGCGATGAACAATGTCGAGATCATTAGGCGATATGGGACATCCAGCTTTCTCCCCTAGCATTTCCATGATTGCGACGCAGTCCTCCCCTTGGGAACAGGGAACGCCCTTGATCTCAATATTGCTCAGGCGTGAATATTGCTCAAGTTCTTCGACCTTACGAGTGAGTGAGGAGTTTTGAGATTTTAGTTCTTTATTCTCATTTACCTATGAGGTATTTTGGCCACGTAAGTCCTGGACAAGTTGATTCAAGTGTTGTGCACTTGACTGAAGGGACTCAACTTCCTTCTTTAACTCCGCAACATCAATGCCGGAATCTATCATATTTAGCAAGAATCTGCCGAACACCTTATCAGAGGTGTCTTTAGCTAAACTGTTAGGTTTAGCCTCTAGATCCTCGATATTTTTTGAGAGTTGAGCATTAGTTGGCATGGTATAAAAATAAAATACAAACTCGAACACAAGAAGGAGGAGAACACCGTTGGTGGCAGCAGCGGCAGTTGTGTAGGGAAAAAGAAAAGAAAAATAAGAGTTGGTAAGAATACCTGCGTAAACGAGGAACTTTTAAAGATGTGGCTTATGCAATGCCACCGCTGCCAGTGAAGGGTGGGCGTCGGTGCGTGCTCACCTAAAGGGATGGTGCTCCGGGCAGCGACCTCCAGTGGTAATCTCGTTGATGTTGTCAGCAGGCCCACGATGTATTCACGCAGTCGCAGCTTCACCACGTGGCGATGATTCAGCGTCCGGGAGGGCAGTACGTCGATAGGTCACCACGAAGATCGCCGTTTGAGACAGAGGGGGCTGGGTGAAAAGTGTCCGGTCAGGGTATCTGCGTAAACGAGGAACGAAGATGTGGCTCATGCAATGCCACTGCTGCCAAGATATGAATGATAGGACTGAAAAAAATCGGGTCTCTCGGTTTCCTTTCTTCTCTGTCACACACACACACACACACACACACAAACACACACGCACACGCGCACACACGCACACGCGCACACACGCACGCACGCGCGGTAGGCTTGAAACGCTGGTCAAAAAAGCTGGGAAAGCTAGAAAGCCCTCAATAACGTTCTACTTTGCTAAAAAAAAACTATGGGGTTTTACGTGCCAAAACCACTTTCTGATTATGAGGCACGCCGTAGTGGGGGACTCCGGAAATTTTGACCACCTGGGGTTCTTTAACATGCACCTAAATCTACTTCGCTAACAGTTGCACCTGAACAAACTTCGTGTGACCTCACAGAATTGTTGACTTGGAAGGATTGCCTTTTATCTTATACTTCGCAATCACTAATACCGCTTCACCTTTTCGGCAAAACTGCAGCCTTGTTCTTTTTTTCTTTATTACGAGTCTGAGTATAAGCGCTGCTCGGCATGACTGCTATTGATTGTGATTTCGAGTCAATGTGGTTTGGTTTCATTGCGGTTATTGAGTAAATTATATATATTTATGACCTCTGCGTGCAAGCGGCGATGTTTCCATCCGTAATAAGTGTTGAAAATAATTACAGATATTTTCTTCATGAGTTGTTAGGATTGCCTACTGCAAAGAGAAGCACTACTGACACATATCATTCGCGAGCATGGCGCTCGCCGTTTATAAAATACTCTGCCGAAGGGGTCGCTGAAGTCAGCAGATCAAGGGCGCCGTGTTGCAGAAAATCTGGTGCCGGCATCGGCGGCATTGTCCGTTTGAGAACAACTTGCAGTACGTTTAAGGTTCGTTCGCCTAAAAGGGGCCCTGAACAACGCGTCGGGCTGGGCGAAATAACATAGTGTGCGGGTAGCATACGCTGCTGTGAACATCTCTGCCAAGTATTGCTATCGCACGTGCGGTGCGTGGAGCTCGCGAGCGGATCACCAAGCTACCGTTCTCTCAAACGTTCTCTTTTCAACATAAGCCTGCCTCCTTACTGTCTCAAGGAGGCGGGCTTACGCTAAGTGAAAAATCCCCCCCCCCCCCAAAAAAAAAAAGTTTGCGTGCATGGTTTATAAGGTTCCCGCATCCGTATATGAAGGTCTTATTGAATTCGACAGACTCTTCAGCTTCCCTTTAACTTAATGAAGTGTGTTAGAGACATGCACTGATGCGTACATGGCTAATTATGAACATCCTCATTATGAATGAGGTGATTGTGCGAAATTAGCGCCGATTGTGATAGTTGATTGCACTTCAACAATCGCATGCGTTTGTATCGCATAAAAATTGGATTTTGGAGGAAAGGAAAGGCGACGTAACCGTCTCGCTTCTAGGCGATGCGAACGGGGCCCGATAACGCTATCGCGTTCCACTCTTGAAAGCATGAGCGTCCCCCAAGTTTTTTGCAGTGTCGAAAGAGCATGCAAAGCAATGTGAATCGAGTTCAACATACAGCGACACATTCATTCTCTACAAAATTCTCTACACGCACATCCTCTACACAATATATGTCGTTAAGCAAACACTAACCGGCTCAACGAGTCGTCCTCGTGTTTCTGCAGCATCAGGCGACTGTTATAAGGCATAATTTTCTGCGCAGTCATTCAGTTCCTAAAAGCAGCAGGACGAAATACATCTTCTTTGTGCCGACAAAAATACAATATGGTTATGAGGCCACATCGAACCTTTCTTCTTCTCTAAAAGAAGAAGAAAGTTCGTATGAAATTCTTCCTTTAGAACTCTCGTTATTTTATTTTAATGCAAACAGAATTTCGTTTCTACTTTGTTTTGCTAAGAGACTTGCCCGAAGTTGTAACCTTATGCTGCTTTCGTTGACACCGAAATGAAAGTTTGTGTATAATTTATTTTCTTATTGTTATTATTTCTTATTTGTTACAGTACAAAACTCGATGTTCCCGTTATCCTATTTTCCTATGTGTTCCTGTTCACTTCAAACAATGAGGTCCCCGAAACACTTATTCCGTATTTGATGACGATAAACATCGCAAAGCACAGTGTTGGCAAGGGTGCATGGACTGGAGGCAACGGAAATATACTGGTGTCCTAAACTGGTCGTCTTTAAAGCTGTTGTCGCATTCCTGTGAGAGGTAATGTGGAAACCTTTCAGGAATGAAGCACTAAAGCTAGTTTATTTCACTCGAATCCGACAAACAACCAACCAACTTGTTGCCTATTAGACCAAATGTAGCTTCGACACTGCTGAAGCTACCTGTGAAAAGAGTTGCCAGCAGGACTTATCTATGAAGATTTGAACAAGGATGATGGTGCATATCTGGAAGGACTTCAAAAGACCTGCTGGAGGGACGTGGAACGACGCCAAGGGCCAGTGACTGCCTGACTAGCGTGATTTGTCAAAGGACAGCTGAAGGCCAGCGTGCCAAAGCTCCAGTTCGGATTGTATGACTTCTGGCACTAATCGCACACTGCAGAAACAATAGGCATCATAAACAAGTTAGAATTCAACCTGGCCTGGAAGCTCCTTTGAAAGAACCGTATTAGAGCATTGCTTCGGCCTCCTGCTAAAGGGCATAACAAGATGCGAAAATATAGGGAAGATACACGAACAGAAGCATACAAAAATCATACCCGAGAAGAATTCAGCCAGACATTTGCATAATTTTAGCTCTTCTGAATGTTTCTGTGAAATACAGCTATTGCGCATCTTGTTGATTGGACGCTGTTGGACGCGTTCGGAGGGGCAGCGGTAGTGGGACAATTATATTGGCTACAGTAGTCGTAAGCACCTGTAATCGATGACATTAAAAAAGCGCAGTGACAGTGCAGCTTTACGACAGAGGTTCCCGTTACGATCGACGCGACCAGCCGTCGTCACGTGCTCCTGCTTAGAACGCCGTGTGGACAGCAGCGCTGACTTCTCCGGTGGTAAAACTATCCTCCGGAGTGCCAACAATGGAACATTTCGCCATTTCCTCAACAGACCCAGCAAAATCCTAGTCACAAAGTGTCATTTAAAGTCAATTCTCAAAAGCCTTACGATTCTAAAGCCTCTTACGATTCTCAAAAAATTACTTGCTCGGTCAGAGATGGCACGGGCACACGTTCACATCAACACCTCTGCGTATGTAGACAAAAGGCATGTTTCTCCAGTTTGTTTAGCCAAAAGCTGCTTGTGCTTCCCCAATCACTTAAATACATGTTCAACGTCACATGGTGGACCTTCTCATCGTCGACTGATGCATCGTCAGGTGGTACTTGCAATACAGTGCACATTCATTAGTCGCCGGCGGCGGTGAGGTGGGGCCGTGCCACGTCTCATAAAAAGTTGCAGTTGGACCATTGGAAGGAAAAGCATTAAACACTTGGAATATGCAACCGCGTGCATCTATACTACAACCGAATGTTTTAGCTTCGCGGTTTAGTTTTCAAAAGCATGAAAGCCGTTGTCAACGGAGGTATACAATGCATCTGAGGTATTCAACTGTCTAAAATACTGTGCGCGATGGCTATGGTAGCGAGTTTGTGGGCATCACGGCCTCGACTGGTTCAAGATACATGTATCTGAGATAATGCGCTAAGTTGATACATGTGGCAAGTATCTATTTTTAATACGCCCATGGAAGTAGAATATATCCTAAAATACAAGATACACCTACAGGAAAATCCGGCTGGAGTCGCTGAAGGCTAGGATCTTTAGTTTACCTTAGTGGCATTAGTGAAAACATAACCTATGAAATTAGGGTTTACGCAGATTATTGGGTCTATTATACAGAGAACTTGAGGATGAATCGCACAAGGAAGGCGCTACAAACATACCTTAATTTTACACATTCCTGGTGTAAAAATTGACTTATGTCACTAAATACGTCAAATATAAGCATATTTGTTTTTCACGCAAGCAGAAACCGATAACATATCTACCCTAATGACTGATTGCAAAATGCTTAAATTTGGGAAATAGGACACCTCACAAGAAGAGACACACAGAAAGGTCGGGCGCAGACTACCAACCGTTTTTTTACTCGCTGCGGTGGCCTAGCGGCTATGCGTTGCGCTCCTAAGCACGAGGTCGCGGGATTCGATCCCGCCTGCGGCGGTCGCATTTCGATGGGGTCGAAATGCAAGAACGCCGGTGTCTCGTGCATTGGGGGCACGTTTAATGTCCCCCAGTGGTCAACATTAATCCAGAGTCCCCCGCTACGGCGTGCCTCAGAATCAAATCGTGGTGTCGGCACGTAAAACCCCAGAATTCAATTCTACCACCTGGTTTGATGCGACGTTGGGCGTTAGAAAAATATTGCGTTACAAGACAGCCCTATTGTGCAGGCGCATACGAACGGCAAGATAGCTTTGCTTACATCACCACAGAACTTTCTAAAATATCTGAGTAATCAAAAAGGACACCTCAGCGCTGAACAGCGATATAGATGTGTCACTTACCCAGGCGCCTTCTTTTGATAGAAGACGTTTCCAAAATATCTCCGGAGCATGCGTTCTTGCTTCGTATCTTGACAGAGCTAGCGCCTGTGACACATTTCTATCGCTGTTCAGTGCGAAAGTGTATGGTTTGATTAAAGATGCATCGGAAAGTTTTGTGGGGATGCCGGAAATGGTACCTTTGGATTTGTATGCGCCTGCGCATTTGGGCTCTCGTAACGCTATGTTTTGTAACGCCCAACGTTGCGATAGACCGGTTAGTCGCCTGCGCTCGAACTTTCTGCGCGTCTCTTCTTGTGCCGTGTCCTGTCTCCCAATTTTGCGCATTTTTCAGTCAGTCATTGGAAATAACCAACCAGCTCCTCAAGACACTGTAATTATCTAACCTACCATCAAAATAATGAAACCATTCTCTTTATACCTATCATGGATGTAGAATAATTAAAGGCTACGACCAACGCTCTGTGGAGGTCACTTCGCGAGTGCGACTACAACAAAACTGCTGCGTGAGACTCTCTCGGGCGGCGGCGTATAGCGGCCGCGCACGCAGGAGCCTCGAAGGAACGATTCTCACTCGTCGGGGTTCGCTTCAAGACTGAACGTTTATTTTACAAAAGACATCGCAGTGACTAGAAAAGGAAGAGAAAAGAAAATACAAAATACGAGTTGTCCGTTGGCCGCACCGACGCCTTCGTCCTTCTCGGAAGCGCCGGCCATTCGCGCCCTTCTCGGAAGCGCCGGCCATTCGCGCCCAGCAGGCGGTCCGCCGAAAACACGGGGCACGGATCTGGTTGCGGGTCGAGGCGCCGGTCGGGACACCAGCCCAGCGGGGCGCCCCCTCGTCCGTTCGCCGGCTCCCTCTTGGTGCGTCGCCGGGCCCCCAACCACGGTTGCAGGAAACGCGCGACGGTCGCTACCAATTCTCAACAACCTCCCCCGCAATGAGCGTCGGCTCATTCCTCCCCTAGTTCAAGCGGGTAGAGGGCTTGGACCGGTCGTCTCAGCCGCTTTCGGTCCGGGAGAGAAATCTTGCATGCTCGAACTCGGCCGTCCCTTCCAGGAAACGTCTCGACAACCCGGCACAGCTTCCACATCTGTCGCGGGACCTTCTCTTCCCCGAGTAGGACAATGTCCCCTTCCTTTATGCTTCTCTCTTTGCGCTGAGTGGTAACATAAGCAGAGCGAAGCTCTAGTAGGTATTCCTGCCTCCATCGTCTCCAGAATGAATCGACAAGTGTCATATGGTGTTGCCAACGTTTTGTGAGCGCAGCCTTCGTAGATTCGCTGGAGACCGTTTCTCTAGTGCTAGGCAAACTTGTCATTCGGCGCCCTATTAAGAAATGCGATGGCGTTAGGGGCAGAAGCTCCCCCGCGTCCGAGTGAAGGAACGTGAGCGGGCGGGAGTTCACAACCGCCTCGATCTGAGTGAGGACGGTAGTCAAGCTGTCATAAGGTAAGGCACTTCTTCCGAGGACCTTTCGCAGCGCTGTCTTAACAGTTCGCACCATGCGTTCCCAAAAACCGCCCCACCACGGTGCTCTTTCTACGATGAACTTCCAGGCTATGCGGTTGTCGCCCAAGTAAGCCTGCATCTCGCCTCCTTTTATAGCGTAGAATAGCTTTTCCAAGTCTCTCGTCGCTCCCTTGAACGTTAGAGCGTTGTCTGAATAAACTTTCCTGGGCATTCCCCGCCGGGACACGAACCTCTTGAAAGACATAAGGAAAGATTGTGTTGTCAAGTCCCTGACGAGTTCCAAATGCACAGCTCGCGTGGTGGCACATGTGAACAGGGCTATATAGGCCTTGTAGGAATTTCCAAGCTCGGTATAAAATATCGGCCCTGTGAAGTCCACTCCAGTAATTTCAAATGGCTCTGATTCGCGGATACGGTCGTATGGGAGCGGTGCAAACGGCTCATCCGCGGGGCGGCTGCTTTGTCTTTGACACGGAACACAACGACGAATGATTTTCTTCACGGCCTGTCTTGCTCGCAGGATCCAATATCTTTCGCGAAGTTGAGTCAGAGTGTCCCTTACTCCAGCGTGTAAAAGCCGCCTATGCTCCCAGGCCACCAATAAACGTGTAAACGGATGCACAGCGGACAAAATAACTGGGTGCCGCGTCTCTTCTTTATGCGCGCTATTCTGTAGCCTGCCTCCAACTCTCAATAGGCCGTCGCTGTCAATGAATGGAGTCAGACCCGCGATGGCGGACTTACGATTAAGTGTCCCGGTAGAGATTAGAGAATGGATGTCCTTCCCAAAGGTTTCGCTTTGTGATACTTTCAGCCAGTAACTCTCGGCCTGTACTAACTCTTCCGCTGACAGGCTTCCCCTTCGCTTCTCTGACGCGTTCCGTGCGTTATGAAGAAAGCGCATAACCCATGCGGTGACACGGAGTACCCGTGTCATTGAGCTCTTGTGCTCAAGATCCATGAGAGGCATTCTGTCTACCAGCGCCACTGTGTTCAGCACGTGAACTTTGCGGAGCTCTTCGGTGCAACATTCAGCTTCAGGGGCGTGTGAAGGCATCGTGTCGTACGTTTGAACACCTTTTAGCCATTTCGGTCCCGTCCACCAGCTCTCGCTGATAACCAAAGGGGAGGGCAGCATGCCCCGTGTCAACAGATCTGCTGGATTTTCTTTCCCCGGGCAATGTTTCCAAACAGCGGGATCAGTTAGTGCTTGTCACTCCTGTACTCTGTTGCTCACAAATGGTTTCCACTTCAGCGCGGAGTCTTAATCCAGCTCAGAGCGACACTAGAGTCAGACCAGCAGTGTACCTGAATTGTTGGTATGCCTAGCCGTTCAATCAAGTAGTGGGCCAGGCGTGCGCCGATCAAAGCACTCATGAGCTCCAGCCGTGGTAGTGACAAACGTTTGAGTGGGGCCACTCTTGATGTAGCCATCAGCAAAACAATGTGCACGCCCTGATTCGTCCTCGATTTAAAATAGGCAACGGCACCGTATGCCTTTGGACTCGCGTCGCAGAACACATGTAATTCCGGCTCTGCGCTGTCGTTCTTTATGTCTTGCCCCAATTTTCTAGGAACGGAAACATTTCTTAAGTCAGGGAGCTGTTGACACCACTTGTTCCACGTTTCGAGAATGTCTGACGGAAGTGGGTCATCCCATTGAGCCCCTCGTTCCCATAGGCTCTGAAACATAATCTTAGTCGTGATAGTGATGGGTGCAAGGAATCCAAATGGGTCAAATATGCGAGCCGTCGCTTGTAGAAGGAATCTTTTTGTGTCCTGACGCTGTTTTAGAAAGTCAATCAGGGAACTCATTTCAAACGTGAATTCATCGGTAGTCGGTCTCTACTCAACGCCAAGGATCTTAGTTACGATATGTGCTGAAATTCCGTGTTCGTCTCCTGACTCTTCTGACCACTTTGCTGCAAGGTTTAGGTCATTGGACTTCCATTTTCTCAAATTCATGCCTGCCATCTGAAGAATATGTTCCGCCTCTTTGCATATGCGCATAGCGTCCTCTAGAGTATCGGCACCTGTGACCAAGTCATCCACATACACGTCGTTGTTTAGCATGCTTGTTGTCTCCGGAAAACTATCCTTTGTGTACTCTAGATGGTGCTTTAGTGTCGCGGCGAGAAGGAACGGACTGGATGTTGCGCCGAACGGGACCCTCGTCATCCGGTACTCTCTGATTGGAGGGAGCGCTCGTCCCTGTTTTGGAGTACTTTCGTACCAGAGGAAACGAAGGGCGTCCCGGTCATCCCTTTTAAGCTCAATCTGCAAGAATGCCTTCTCGATGTCGGACATGATCGCCACATTGTGTACTCGAAATCGAGTTAAAATATCCGACAGATTTGGGTTCAGATTAGGTCCGGCGAACAGGACGTCATTTAGAGACAGTTTCCGCGGCGCTTTAGATGATGCATCGAAGACGACCCTTAATCTTGTGGTCTGACTGCATGGACGGGCCACGCCGCGGTGAGGCATGTAATAAACGGGCCCTCTTGGGGACTCACCCAGTCCGATGACCTCTTCTGCGTGTCCAGCAAGCACATAGTTCCGAACCGCCTGGTCATAATCGAGCATAAGGTCATTGTTGCCCATCAATTTTGTCGTCAACGACCTGAGTCTACTGAAAGCCGTGGCTTTGTTGTCTGCCAAATCGGCAGCATTCTCTTTCCAGGGAAGGGAAACTTGATATCGGCAGTTGTTCCTGGAGACGTTCTCCCGAAATTCCCGCAAAACCTGGTTGTCTTCCACGTCGGCCTCTCCTTCGTCCACAATGCCAATGTGCTCGAGCTGCCAAAACGATTTAAGTTGAGCAGCAGTGTCGTCTTGGTCTTCCTCGCCGATGACAGCCACGCGCAACACTCCCACAGTGGACACGTACGTTGCTGTTGATTCTGTTGTGTGCGTTGTCCCCTGCAGGGTCCAGCCAAAAATGGTCTCCACGGCTACGAGACCGCTGTCCAGGCGCCTGACACCACCGGTTGTGACCTCCCAGTAGCAATCGGATCCCAGCAGCAGCCCTATCTCTGCTCCATCTTGCGTACTGTCGGCGAGTTCGAGGCCTTGCTCTTCGAGGTAGTTGACGGTGGAAGCTTCAGGTGCTGGCACAATGTCGCAGCAGATTTGCGGGATCTCGAGCGCTTCAACGCGGATCTTTCTTTCGTTGTGTCGACTGCACAGCCATAACTCCACTCGGCGACACTTCATTCCTGAAGACGGCTTGTCGTTTCCAAATGTCATTATTTTCAGGGTCTCCTCTCCCATCACACGCAGTCCCATCTTCTGTGAAACTTCTTTCTTGACAAAGGTACGCTGACTTCCGCCGTCAATCATCAGCCTGACCATCGCTCGCTTCTCCCTACCCTGAACCCACGCTTGAGCCGTCTGCAGAAGGACACGGGTTCTCTTCTTGGTGCCTTCGACTTGCAGCGAAGACTGTACGATTGTCTCAGTGAGTACAGTCTTCTCTTCCGACTTTCCTGTCGCTGGTCGTCGATTCAGGTTACACAGGGCTGCAACGTGCCGGCCGGAACATCTCTTACATTTAAGCCATCTTGAGGTGCGGCATTCGTATGCTCGATGACCTGCCTTGGCGCACCTAAAGCAGAGTCTTTCCCGCTGCACAATTGTCCTCTTCTGATCCGCAGTCAAATCAACATCACAGTCGGCGGTTAAGTGGCTGCTCGCTTCGCAAAATTTGCACAGTGTTTCAGCTTTCATGACGGCAGTTAAAACCGACGCGGACGCCTTCTGTTCCGGAATATCCTTGCGGATCGGGCGACTCAGCCTGTCGGTGCTCAGCTGTTGACGGGTTCCACATTCGGCCCTCTCTCGACTTTCTACTTCGGTCTTGAGGAAACTGAGGAAATTTTGAAGATCATCTCCTGGCGCCACTGCAGATGTTGTCTTTTGTCTGAAGTAACCGAGGCAAAGCTCATTCGGGATGTTCTTCCGTAGGACTGTCAATAAAAGCACTCCATAAGTGCTCGACGCCACACCCAATGCCTCGAGACTCCGAACCCCCGTTTGTACCTCATCAAAAAGAGTCCGCAGCCTCTCGGTGTCGAGGATATTATGGACAGGTCGGATGTTGAGCAACCTCGACATATGTTCTTCAATGATAACATCGTCCTTTCCGAATCTTTCGACCAATGTCTTCACTGCAATTTCATAATTTCGGTCACTGAGTGGTAGCCCGTCGATAGCGGCTGCTGCTTTTCCGGTGAGATAGCTCGTCAAGTACTGAAACTTGTCAATTGGATGTAGAGCTGGATTCTTGTGAATGGTAGACTCGAACTGATTCCAGAATCTGTGCCATGAGCGCAGGTTTCCGTCGAATTTGGCGATCTCTAGCTTCGGAAGTCTTGTCGTTGTCGACGGTAGCTGAAGAGTCGTCGTAACTGCATGCTGGACGGAACCTGATTGTGCGACGTGGTCAGAGTTATTTCCTGCTTCTGATGGCGTACTCGACCTCGTTTCGCTCGCAGCTCCATTTCTCAGTGCCCTTTTTATCCTTGTTTTCAAGGTGCAAATTCTCAAATTGTACGCAGCGCTCTCTGTTAATACGGTGTCGAGCTCCAGTAGGTCAACTTTCTTTTCTATGGCGTCGTTGACTGCTTTAAGCTCTTCAGCTTGCTCAAGAAGGATGTCCAAATGTTCTTCAAGCTCACCGGTTGGTGCTTCTGTCGCTTGAAATAAGGTGCTGGCCGCTGCGATGGTAGTGTCGATGGCTTGTCGCAGGGCCGCTTGCTTCCTTTGTAGTCGCTCCATGATGCAGCAGGCGAAGTTATTCCAGATGTAGCACTCCCGGGTTTCGGCACCAGAAAATTGTAGAATAATTAAAGGCTACGACCAACGCTCTGTGGAGGTCACTTCGCGAGTGCGACTACAACAAAACTGCTGCGTGAGACTCTCTCGGGCGGCGGCGTATAGCGGCCGCGCACGCAGGAGCCTCGAAGGAACGATTCTCACTCGTCGGGGTTCGCTTCAAGACTGAACGTTTATTTTACAAAAGACATCGCAGTGACTAGAAAAGGAAGAGAAAAGAAAATACAAAATACGAGTTGTCCGTTGGCCGCACCGACGCCTTCGTCCTTCTCGGAAGCGCCGGCCATTCGCGCCCAGCAGGCGGTCCGCCGAAAACACGGGGCACGGATCTGGTTGCGGGTCGAGGCGCCGGTCGGGACACCAGCCCAGCGGGGCGCCCCCTCGTCCGTTCGCCGGCTCCCTCTTGGTGCGTCGCCGGGCCCCCAACCACGGTTGCAGGAAACGCGCGACGGTCGCTACCAATTCTCAACAATGGAATTCTCACACAGACGCTACAACTTTAAAAGACGGCTGCGCACTGAATTTCATCACGTCTATCTTTTCCCCGCACACGACCAATCAACGAAACCCCGTGCAAGTCGCAAAACTGCACGCGACTCGGATTTCTTGATGCATTGAACTGCCATTTGCAGATACTGTCATAACAGATGATTTATTCACTTCTTAGTTTTAATAAGTTTCTTGTATCCTGCGCCACTGCACTTAATAAAGTGTGTTCTAGTTTTCGGGCATGCTAACAGGGTTAGCAGGAGTCTGGTTTGAGTTAGCTGATTCATGATCTTGAAGTAAACTTTTACAAGCGGGAAGAAAAGGAGGCGACAGGCGAGGAACACAAAGAAACACAGACGAGCGCTGACTTCCAACTGTTTATGTTGGGGGGGACCGCTAGGTGGCGTTGACTACAGCGGTCAGATGGGCTTCCATCTCTTTTCGCCTTTTGAGAGTGATCGTTTGCTGTGACCTGAATTTCGAGGACTTCACGAGGCTTGGCAACCTGTGGGGACACTGTGGATACCAAACTTTCCGGTGAGCACCTCGCCAAACCTTTGTGACGGGCCCAAACGTGTGTGAAGTGTGAACGTCAACGGCGGCGGTGAGGCGGCGGCCGCTGGTACGCGGAACGCGTCGGCGACGCGGACGCGACAGATGGCGACGCTAACGCCGACTCCAGCTACGGAGGCGCCGAGAACACCGACAACAACGTTTAACGAGGCAGCAGGCCCCGAGAAAACACCCAACGCGCAACTCACCTCCTCGGACGTGGACCGAGATGAGATGGAATACCAAGAAACCGTTAATGAGGATTGCATTGTCCTCCAGAGTACCGAAGAAACTGGCAGACCCCATGGACGCCAAGACGACGACGGAGATTGGCAAACGGTTTTGACCGTGCGCCACAAGAAGGCGCTCGCACGAGCGGGCAAAAAGGCCATTTTCCACGAGGGGGGCTACGAATCATCGGGACCATCGTCCAAGCCCCCGGTGCAACCAGCGAGCGTCCAAGCAGTATTAATATCATAGCTTTAACAAAAACCCCCGAAGACTTAACATACATACAATCTCTGCAATAATACAACGTTGCATAGGCTAAAGAAAACCACCTCAAAATTTTATCTCTTTGTCAAGCAGTGACAGTGAACGCGTGCTGATACATTTTCGCTTTGCTTTAGTTATGTAGTAAGCCTCTATACTGTCTCTCTTTGGTGGCTGGCTTCGGCAACTTTGCTGCTTACACCCGCATCTTTTGCAATGGTTACCCGTATGGCCGCCTATATTTTTAGTATAGCGTAAAAAGCTTGCGTTAGCGTTAGCGTGCGACGCAACGCTAACGCAAAGAAAGGCTGCACTGCGCGGCACAAGGTAGTGTTTTAGAATAGCGGAACAGAGAAAAGCGCTAACGTTAACGGAAACATATACGGCGCCATCTAGATGTAAAAACACGAAATACTGGCAAGCCAAATCCACAAGAAATGTCGAGCTAATTCAATGCCGAATCCGCAAGTGTGTCCCTAAGTCAAGCTTGCCCAAAGCCACAGTCGGTGCGTTAATCACGCATGTAGATGTTTGGTTTCAGTGTTGTTTTGTCGAGAGTCGCGAAACACACTGATTATTCCTAGCATGCCGCGATCGAGTGTTCTGTGGGACCCATATTACCTGTACTTTCTAAGTTGGGATGACATAGACGCCCTCATGCTTCGGGAACGAGAGCGACCGCGGAGGTTGTACGTGTTCTCAAGAGGCGGCCTGCTCAATATCGAGGTGTATTCCGGAGGGGATGTTTCGCCGGCAATTTCGCTTTCAGATAGCGGATTTCCCACTTCTTTCCACTTTTTTGCAACAGACGCCCATCTTGACGTCTGTCCGAATGGGTTCAAGGCGAAAACCTCGTTCAGGAGGTTCATGTCGTCATCGTTAGTAAAGCGCACACGCATTGTGACCACTGCACTGACCACACTACTTTGTTTTGCCGCGGAAAATGTGACATGCATCGGCTTGACATGCGGCTTTACACCAAGCGAACGAGCGAAATACACTTGGGCGCCATCTCGAGGCGGATACAGCAAACGTGAGCAAACATAAGCAAACTTACTCGTTAAGCCTACTGCGTCGCTAAACGAGAACGTATATCGTAAACAGCGTCCATTTGTCACCTGTACGCCGCTGTCGAAGCATCACCACACAAATCTAAAGCGAACACGGGCATTAGTTGGGAATGAATGAGCCGAACAGTGCAGGCCGACGACTCGATAGATTCGAAGCGGGCAGCTCTCACTTCGACTGGCGCCGCCATGTTGCCGTACGTAAGGCTCCCCTTGCGTGCGTTAGCGTTCACCCCTAAATCCTGAAAATAGCGTACGTACGTAAGAGCTCCAGCAGCGTTTACGTACAGCGCATGCGCAGTGCGGTGCACGCAACGCTAACTCTTTGCGTTTGCTGCTTTACGCTATACTAAAACTGTCTATTGCTGCGTACTCCCAGGCGGTGCTCGCGTGCTCTGTCGGCGAAATAACGGCCCACTGTGAGAAGGGCTTCAACTCGGTGGAACCTCGTCAAGCGCGTCACACGTGCAACAGGTGAAGCGTTTCACATGCGTCTTAGAGCGAGCCATGCTTTCTTTGTCAACAAAGCGCATAACTTTGCCAGCCTGCACGGGACAGAAAACACGACGTTTGCGCTATATCTCCCAGCAACCTGTCTTTACATTATGGCCAAAGGTCCGGGATCACGTGCGTTCTGTTACGTTCCAATCGGGCTTGCAGCAATTCTTTCTTTCCCTTTCTGCTGGAGGCTTTCAGAAACTTTCGTCACAAGGCCTAAGGGTAACCAGCATTATTGAGACGCATGGTCAGCTTTTTAAAGCCAACATATATTTTATGGTTACACGAATTAACGAGCGCGGCCTGAAGACACGTTGCAGCTAACCCTTTAAACGACTTCGAGTGAGCACTGTCAAAAGGAATAAGGCGCTTCTTCGTTCTGGGGTTCTACATGCAACATACGTGCTGGGTCGCGAAATGAAGTGGCAAGTCTAAGAAATGTAATTTTCCTTGCTCGTGGCTTTTCGAGAGTGAGCTCCTTGGAAAGAGCAGTAAACCTGCTAAAGACGTCAGCAATGACACCGTCTAGCTTGTTTTCCTCCGCGGGATTTAAAAGCATCCGATAACCGTCCACATAGCTGTAACATTAATTACCTGAAGGTCACCAATCTCCGCGGTGGCGCGCCTGTCCAAAGAAGACAGAAAGATATCACAAAGGGCCGGTGCAACCTAACAGCCTATGAATATGCCTCTCTTTCTTACGTAAAACGTGCCGTCATAACAAATAGCAGTAGAAATAAAAGAGTAATAACTCTAAAGCTTGGTCAGCGCTGAAACCAGCCGTGTTTTGAAAATTCACTTCTCCACAAACATTAATCCCTTCGCGAACAGTGACATACAGAGCACCCTGAGGTATGGAGTAATACAAATGTTCGACATATATGGAGGACACTGTGGTTGCACGCTGCAGTTCTGCACTTTCCAAATGCTTTCTCACATCTACTGAATTCTGGACAAAATGGGTCATCACCCGTCAAGGTACTTAAGTGTTGCTGAAGATAGCGGCTAATTTCGTGTTGCCAGCTGTGTCTCGCAGAAAGGACAACTCTTAGGGGTATTCTGGCATCTGGGTCTTTCCTGTGAAAAATACTCGCAACGAACCACACTCGGCCTTCTCCGCAGATTTCCTTAACCAATCTAGCTTGTAAATCTTCAACATTGCGGCGGCAACCTTCTTCTGTTTGGGTGGGATAAAAGTTATACTCCTGAAATTCTTCTCACTGGCCTCCATTGCCTTTGTCACGAAAAGGCCTTCAGGCATCAGGACCAAACCACCCTCTTCGTGTGTCTGCTGTAAGGCTTCTTTTTCGTAGGCATTCCGTTATCTTCTTGAAATGTGGCTTAGCAGGATGTTTACCACATACTGTACGTAAGAAACAGTCGATGCCATCGTCGTTGCCGGTCCGGTTCAAAGGCGCGCTTGGCGATGGGGCGCACCATAGCAAGTAGCTGTGGGCGATTCTCCGCGGGTAGATAGCTTAATTTAGGTCCCTGTTGCAAATTACGCTCAACGAGCGCCGTCACATTGGTTGCTAATGAACCGCCTCGTTGCTCATTGCCTGGAAGGGCGCAACGGGCTTCATTCCACAGGAATTCCGTAATATTTTCCACCAACTTCGTGCGCTGATCAAGGAGCCGTATGTCGCTCTGTGTGCCTCCGTCTTTCCAGAGAAGAACACGAAGCCAGTCTTCATAGAAGCAAATCTGTCTCCAGTACTCTGAATGGAGTTTCATGCAGATTCTTCTTGCGCATTACCCCACCAAGGGGCCAGTGGTCCTACAAGGCTTTGCACTTGGTCAGGTGCGATCTTGCGCTTTAAGCAGTATGACAGAACTCTTTTCTTGCAGGTAGTCATGGAGATAAGGTTTCCGCAGGAAATAATGGTGTTTTTCATGGATTGAGAACATAAAAAAGAACTCGCGGTAGAAGAATTATGATTTAGCAGGGCTCTGGTGCGAGTTAGTTGGTTCTTGGTCTTGAAGCAAACTTTTATCAGTGCGAAGAAAACGAGACGAAGGACGAGGAACATGAAGAAACACAGACGAGCGCTGACTTCCAGCTGTTTATGTTGAGCGTCCAAGCAGTATTCATACTACAGTTTTAACAAAAACCTAACGTAACAGTCATACAATTGCTGCAATATTACGAAGTGACATAGGCTAAAGGAAACCATCTAAAAATGTTGTCCCTTTATCAAGCAGTGACAGTGACAGCGTGCTGATGCATTATTGCTTTGCTTTGGTTATTTAGTAAGCCTCTATAATATCTATCTATCTATCTATCTATCTATCTATCTATCTATCTATCTATCTATCTATCTATCTATCTATCTATCTATCTATCTATCTATCTATCTATCTATCTATCTATCTATCTATCTATCTATCTATCTATCTATCTATCTATCTATCTATCTATCTATCTATCTATCTATCTATCTATCTATCTATCTATCTATCTATCTATCTATCTATCTATCTATCTATCTATCTATCTATCTATCTATCTATCTATCTATCTATCTATCTATCTATCTATCTATCTATCTATCTATCTATCTATCTATCTATCTATCTATCTATCTATCTATCTATCTATCTATCTATCTATCTATCTATCTATCTATCTATCTATCTATCTATCTATCTATCTATCTATCTATCTATCTATCTATCTATCTATCTATCTATCTATCTATCTATCTATCTATCTATCTATCTATCTATCTATCTATCTATCTATCTATCTATCTATCTATCTATCTATCTATCTATCTATCTATCTATCTATCTATCTATCTATCTATCTATCTATCTATCTATCTATCTATCTATCTATCTATCTATCTATCTATCTATCTATCTATCTATCTATCTATCTATCTATCTATCTATCTATCTATCTATCTATCTATCTATCTATCTATCTATCTATCTATCTATCTATCTATCTATCTATCTATCTATCTATCTATCTATCTATCTATCTATCTATCTATCTATCTATCTATCTATCTATCTATCTATCTATCTATCTATCTATCTATCTATCTATCTATCTATCTATCTATCTATCTATCTATCTATCTATCTATCTATCTATCTATCTATCTATCTATCTATCTATCTATCTATCTAATCTATGTTTTAACTGTGTCTGCCTTCAGGAACATTGTTTTGCACAGAGCTTACATACACCCGGTTGTTTTACAATGGTCGCTGATGAGACCATCTACAGGGCCTTCTGTTTTAGCTGCACTAAGTTTTTTAAAGATTGCCTTTGGCAGATAGTACAATTCTAGGCCTTGGTCTAATTTTACTCGATCAGGCGGCTATTACTGCTATGAGAAATCAAAATGTTTAGTTGAATAATAAATATTAATAGGCTAATTAACGTTTTATTAATTATTTTACGCCACATATTTCATTCTACGAATTATAGTAGCTGAGTTCGCGTATCCACCTGGAACGAATTATCTGGGCAGCACCAGTTCCAATATATTAATTTTAAAAGTGTGCGACGAAATCCATTGGCGTTCCAGATACTTGTTTAAGAAACCGCTGTTTTATGCATTGAAGAACAAAATCACAATCCCGCTGAGGAAAACAAGCTAGACGGTGTCATTGCTGACGTCTTTAGCAGGTTCACTGCTCTTTCCAAGGAGCTCACTCTCGAAAAGCCACGAGCAAGGAAAATTACATTTCTTAGACTTGCCACTTCATTTCGCGACCCAGCACGTATGTTGCATGTAGAACCCCAGAACGAAGAAGCGCCTTATTCCTTTTGACAGTGCTCACTCGAAGTCGTTTAAAGGGTTAGCTGCAACGTGTCTTCAGGCCGCGCTCGTTAATTCGTGTAACCATAAAATATATGTTGGCTTTAAAAAGCTGACCATGCGTCTCAATAATGCTGGTTACCCTTAGGCCTTGTGACGAAAGTTTCTGAAAGCCTCCAGCAGAAAGGGAAAGAAAGAATTGCTGCAAGCCCGATTGGAACGTAACAGAACGCACGTGATCCCGGACCTTTGGCCATAATGTAAAGACAGGTTGCTGGGAGATATAGCGCAAACGTCGTGTTTTCTGTCCCGTGCAGGCTGGCAAAGTTATGCGCTTTGTTGACAAAGAAAGCATGGCTCGCTCTAAGACGCATGTGAAACGCTTCACCTGTTGCACGTGTGACGCGCTTGACGAGGTTCCACCGAGTTGAAGCCCTTCTCACAGTGGGCCGTTATTTCGCCGACAGAGCACGCGAGCACCGCCTGGGAGTACGCAGCAATAGACAGTTTTAGTATAGCGTAAAGCAGCAAACGCAAAGAGTTAGCGTTGCGTGCACCGCACTGCGCATGCGCTGTACGTAAACGCTGCTGGAGCTCTTACGTACGTACGCTATTTTCAGGATTTAGGGGTGAACGCTAACGCACGCAAGGGGAGCCTTACGTACGGCAACATGGCGGCGCCAGTCGAAGTGAGAGCTGCCCGCTTCGAATCTATCGAGTCGTCGGCCTGCACTGTTCGGCTCATTCATTCCCAACTAATGCCCGTGTTCGCTTTAGATTTGTGTGGTGATGCTTCGACAGCGGCGTACAGGTGACAAATGGACGCTGTTTACGATATACGTTCTCGTTTAGCGACGCAGTAGGCTTAACGAGTAAGTTTGCTTATGTTTGCTCACGTTTGCTGTATCCGCCTCGAGATGGCGCCCAAGTGTATTTCGCTCGTTCGCTTGGTGTAAAGCCGCATGTCAAGCCGATGCATGTCACATTTTCCGCGGCAAAACAAAGTAGTGTGGTCAGTGCAGTGGTCACAATGCGTGTGCGCTTTACTAACGATGACGACATGAACCTCCTGAACGAGGTTTTCGCCTTGAACCCATTCGGACAGACGTCAAGATGGGCGTCTGTTGCAAAAAAGTGGAAAGAAGTGGGAAATCCGCTATCTGAAAGCGAAATTGCCGGCGAAACATCCCCTCCGGAATACACCTCGATATTGAGCAGGCCGCCTCTTGAGAACACGTACAACCTCCGCGGTCGCTCTCGTTCCCGAAGCATGAGGGCGTCTATGTCATCCCAACTTAGAAAGTACAGGTAATATGGGTCCCACAGAACACTCGATCGCGGCATGCTAGGAATAATCAGTGTGTTTCGCGACTCTCGACAAAACAACACTGAAACCAAACATCTACATGCGTAATTAACGCACCGACTGTGGCTTTGGGCAAGCTTGACTTAGGGACACACTTGCGGATTCGGCATTGAATTAGCTCGACATTTCTTGTGGATTTGGCTTGCCAGTATTTCGTGTTTTTACATCTAGATGGCGCCGTATATGTTTCCGTTAACGTTAGCGCTTTTCTCTGTTCCGGTATTCTAAAACACTACCTTGTGCCGCGCAGTGCAGCCTTTCTTTGCGTTAGCGTTGCGTCGCACGCTGACGCTAACGCAAGCTTTTTACGCTATACTAAAAATATAGGCGGCCATACGGGTAACCATTGCAAAAGATGCGGGTGTAAGCAGCAAAGTTGCCGAAGCCAGCCACCAGAGAGAGACAGTATACAGCCTTACTACATAACTAAAGCAAAGCGAAAATGCATCAGCACGCGTTCACTATCACTGCTTGACAAAGAGATAAAATTTTGAGGTGGGTTCCTTTAGCCTATGCAACGTTGTAATATTGCAGAGATCGTACGACTGTTAAGTCTTCGTAGGTTTTTATTAAAGCTATGATATTAATACTGCTTGGACGCTCAACATAAACAGCTGGAGCTCAGCGCTCGTCTGTGTTTCTTTGTGTTCCTCGCCTTTCGTCTCCTTTTCTTCCCGCTTGTAAAAGTTTTGCTATACGGGGTGTTCTTTTAGCAACACCAAATTTTTTAATGATTGCGTATGGCAAATAACACAATTCTAACCTTTGTTCTAAATTAATCGATGAGGCGACCATTACTTTTACGAGAAATCCAAATGTTAATTTGCATAAATAACATAATTAAGCTAATTATCATTTTAATTAATCACCTTACCGAGTATATTTCAATCTACGAATTATAGTAGGTGAGCTCGCAAGGCGTATCCACTTAGAATGAATTCTCTCCAGTTCGGAGAGAATTCGGAGAGAATAATTTTCATTGTTCGATGAAATGCATTGGCGTTTCACCCTACACCCAATGCATTGGTGCATTGCGTGCAGACGAGCCGTATGTAAAAATACTGAAACATATCTATAGTGGCTCCACCGCCACCGTAGTGCTCCATAAAGAAAGCAACAAAATCCCAATAAAGAAAGGCGTCAGGCAGGGAGATACGATCCCCCTGATGCTATTCACAGCGTGTTTACAGGAGGTATTCAGAGACCTGGATTGGGAAGAATTGGGGATAAATGTTAATGGAGAATACCTTAGTAACTTGCGATTCGCTGATGATATTGCCTTGCTTAGTAACTCAGGGGACCAACTGCAATGCATGCTCACTGACCTGGAGAGGCAAAGCCGAAGGGTGGGTCTAACAATTAATCTGCAGAAAACTAATGTAATGTTTACCAGTCTCGTTAGAGAACAGCAGTTTACGATAGAAATCGAGGCACTGGAAGTGGTAAGGGAATACATCTATTTAGGACAGGTAGTGACTGCGGATCTGGATCATGAGACTGAAATAATCAGAAGAATAAGAATGGGTTGGGGTGCGTTTGGCAGGCATTCTCAGATCATGAGTAGGTTGCCATTATACCTCAAGAGAAAAGTTTATAACAGCTGTGTCTTACCAGTACTCACGTACGGGGCGGAAACCTGGAGGCTTACGAAAAGGGTTCTGCTTAAATTGAGCACGACGCAACGAGCTATGGAAAGAAGAATGATAGGTGTAACGTTAAGGGATAAGAAAAGAGCACACTAGGTAAGGGAACAAACGCGAGTTAATGATATCTTAGTTGAAATCAAGAAAAAGGCATGGACAGGACACGTAATGAGGAGGGAAGATAACCGATGGTCATTGAGAGTTACGGAATGGATTCCAAGGGACGGGAAGCGTAGCAGAGGGCGGCAGAAAGTTAGGTGGGCGGATGAGATTAAGAAGTTTGCAGGGACAACATGGCCACAATTAGTACATGACCGGGGTAGTTGGAGAAGTATGGGAGAGGCCTTTGCCCTGCAGTGGGGTTAACCAGGCTGATGATGATGATGATTGGCGTTCCAGTTACTTTTTGAAGAAACCGCCGTTTAATGCCTTGAAGCATGAAAGTAATTGGAGCACCAATGCATTTATTTCGACTGACACTTTGAAAATTAATATGTCGGAACTGGTGCTGTCCAGATAATTCGTTCCAAGTGGATACGTTTTGCGAACTGAGCGGCTATAATTTGTGGACTGAAATATGTGGTGTTAAGTAATCAATTAAAACGATAATTAGCCTCATTATGTTATTTATTTAATTGAACATTCTGATTTCTCGTCGAAGTAAAGGCCGTGTCATCGAGTAATTTAGATCAACGGTCAGAAATATGCTATCCGCCAATGGGAATCTAAAAAATTTGGTGTGATAAAAAAAAACACACACACACTGTACACGTATGTTATGCATCTTTTCTCACGGCGATTTGTAGCGTTCAGGCTACAGTCGAACGCCTTTATAAGAAATGCATGGGGCCTTGGAAATTATTTATTATCAGGTGACTTGGTTGTAGTGATCGCGCACTCTATTAATTATGTTCAGCATAGGAACCCTTTATTTAAAACGAATTCCAGTGATCGTTGCTTAAAGAAGACGTCAGTTCATTCTGCAACCGAAGCGCACGGCACACTGCGTGGAGACACACAGGAGCAACGCAAGGCGCAGCTGCAGATTGTCACTATTGCTTTCTTCGTGAAATTCCCGGTGCATTTGCCGGCTTCGCTGTCAACTTGGTCGACATCCTCAAACACGATGCAGTTCGAAAGCCGTCACACGTGAGCGATTCCAGGAGCTGTGCAGCCGGACCGGAATGTTCGTTGCCAACGGGAAGCTCATCGAGTGCCTCTCAGTAGCGCTGATCGCAATGGCGGCTGTGGTGGGCAGTAGTCGTAGCGCCGTTACGTGCGTTCGTTGTAAGTCAGCCGTCTGGAGCGCCCTCGTTGTGCAAGCAAATTCGTTGCAGTTTTCTTCGCTGTAGAGGCGCTCACAATACATGCGAAAGGTACGAATTTAGGCCGCACATACGGAATCCTTCGTTATACAGGTCAATTCGTTGTAGATGAGTTCAGTGTAAAGGCGTTTGTATATTTATTATGTAAGAATATTGCGTTTTCAGATCTCAATGACTTCGATGCAATGTACTGTATCACTTGGTGCAGGCCGAATGTTGTTCTAACCCCTCTTACTGTAATGACCTAGGGCGATATGTAGGTAACGAATAAATAATAACAATAATTAAAACCCATTCTAACAGACGGCAATGTTGTGTTAACTCGTATTGATGATAACGAAACACTCCAAACAAAGAGCACCTACTCGGCTCAATTTTTTTAGCAGGATGCTGGGCGGGACTGATGTATACAAAACGAGCAGTGGGTCATACTGACGGTAACAGCGACCGTCAGTGTTTGTTAGACGTGTACTATATGATCAATCGGCTTCAGTTTCACGGGAACAAAAGGTCAATGACGTTCTCACGAATTGATTTTTAATTATCTTTGCGGTGCATATTGGAATTGCAGAAGCGAACTCTGGCAGTACTCAAAGCGTGCCCGGGTATCTAGAGCGTAGAACCAGTTTCGAGATGTACGCGTAGAGCGATGAAAGCGCCGCTGGTGGCGGCTTTGCACTCGGGAGAGAAGGCAGCCGTACACCGTAGTTTTCGGCGCCGTTTCTGGTGCGTCTCTGTTTGGTTCACGTTTTGAAAGTGAAATAAACAACACCCCTCACGTGTGTGCGGCGGCCGAAGCTTGAAGGCACGTCGACGAACAATTGTTGTGGGGTGCCCACGCAAAGTAGCAACGATAAGGTTCCACTCATTGCCCGCGAGTGACGGCAGCGATGGATCGCCGCCCCTCGGCGAGAAACTTGTTCTTTATGCCGAGTGACAATAATTGCTGCACACACACAAAAGGCAAAGGAAACACACACGCGACGACACAGGCGGAGACTGCCTATCGCATGTGTGTTTCATTTGCCTTTTGTGCGTGTGCTTTTTTGCGGCAGTTATGTCACTCAGCAAGAGCCAACTAGGGCAAGAGCGAGTTCTATTGAAGCATATTTATGCCAGCCAGCTGCTTGTTGCACTCGATCATGTTTACGCGGGTAAATGACCAAGTTCGCCACGGCTCACCCATGTTTCGGTTCGGTCTGTCGGCCGTGCCGCATGCGCGTTAAACGTATTTCGCTTAGGGTTTGAACGCCACTTTTACCATCTGCCACTTCGCTCTAACTACGACCAGTGACAATTGTTTTCTTTTGCTGGATGAAGGATGTCTATCCCTTTTTATTGCCAGAGGAAGTATCTGGATACTCCAGGCGAAATTTCAGCATCGCCGTGATCGCTCGTATAAAGCACAAGCGTGATAACATCGCGGCCGTGCGCGTTATGCTGTAGGTGCGAGCGAAATGTTGCCTGACTGAGCCGAGAAGGATGTTGGCTGGACGCGGCGGTATGTGCTCGCAAGGGAAGGAGGCTGCGTCTCATCACGCGTTCCAGGAGGGGTAGGCGTTCTTCGAGCTGAGCGCGGCCGCACGCGTCCTGCGCTGGATTCGAAGGCGGCCCGGTAAAGCTGATGGCTTCGTATGCGCTGTGTTCTCGCGCGCCCAGTTCGCGCTGGATGCAGCTCGAAGGGGAATTCGCTCGCCGCTCTTTATCCCCTCAGGGTTCTGACAGCGAGTGTCCGTGGTCATCGAGGGAGATGTCTTCGTGTTTGCTTTTGCAGAAGTGATAACGTACTTGTTAATTCAGTTATAATAAGTGAATATTTGAGCCACTTTATTCAGCTGATAAAACGACGAACGTTAATTCGCCTAATATTTTGCTGTCCAAATGGATACTTCGCCGTTCGGACGAAACTGACTTTTTTATTTCGTACTTGTTTTGATTACCTCTCACGTTCATCGCCACTTTATTTCAGGGGAGTGTGCGTTGTTTAGTTCAACAAAATTATATTTTGGTTGTTGCATGTTGTTTTCAAAGTCGCTATGATCAAACCAAAAGATAATTTTTTTCCGATGGTTGGTCGTCACGCCTGTTTGTTTTATTCATTTTAATGCGTAATCTGGCTAGAAATAAACATGGCGACGTAACAGTATTTCATTTAACCTTTCAATCTAAATTTCAGGTTGGCATGTTGGCCTAAACATGGTCTGAGCATGACGCACTCCGCTGGCCAGCACAGTCGAGCTTTTTTTCCTAAACAGTGAACAGGCGCTGCTTGTGCGAAATAAGGTGCCTGCAAAGAAGCTGCAGCTGCGGTTGTGTGGACTATGACGCCGTATATGTTTTCGAAGCGGAAATTGTGTGCCCGCTAAATGGAAACAAACAACTTACGTTCTTTTCATGAAAGTGTGCTGGGCTACGCCAATGACAATAACTTGAAATTCCTCATATGTGGTGACCCTAATATCAATATGCTACAATGGGTCAAGTGCAGTTCTGTTACTTGAATCATAACTTTGTAAATGTGATCACTGAACTTACACGTATTGCGTCAAAGTCAATGAGTCTCGATGATATGAAGTCAATGAGCCTCATTGATATTGTTACGGGGATAAAGTATATTTCCAAGTTATTACTATATACAAGGTTACAACAGCCACGAGCAGCGGCGACGAATGCAAGGCTTTCGCGCGTACCTCTGGCCGTTTCGTCGCCATCGTCCTCGTCCGACTGACACCGACAGCCCGTTCACTGTCCCGGGGCGAGAGCGCCGACCCGGTGCTTGTTATGAAGGACCAGAGGGGCCCGTTACGTACGGCTTAAGTCTCGCTACGTGGACGACAGCAGAGGGCGGTGGCAGTGGCTCGACGACAGGTTCGATTTCGTATGTAACGTCGGTGACTTGACGTAGCACCCTGTAAATGCCGTCGTGGCGGGACAATAGCTTATCGGATAGACTGATGCGGCTGGACGGAGACCAGAGTAGCACGAAGGAACCTGTGGAGTAACAAACGTCTCTGTGCGGACTGTCATACAGGGCTTTTTGGGAAGCCTCGACACTGAGCAGTCCGCGAGTGATCTGGGGAGCTGTGTCGTCCCGCGGTATATAATCGGGAACACACGTAGCTTAGAGCAGCGTGAAGTAAAGCACCGAGAGGCATAAAATATTCGCGTCTATAAACAATATAAAACGATGAGTAACCAGTCGTGTCCTGCCTGGACGAGTTGTAGGCGAAAGTAACATACGGTAAAGTAGCGTCCCAATAGCGATGGTCGGCGGAGACGTACATTGAAAGCATATCGGTCAGAGTTCGGTTCAGCCGCTCTGTGAGCTTCATTCGTTTGCGGGTGATAAGCAGTTGGGAGCTTGTGGCGGGTAGAGCATGAGCTAAGGATGTCCTCGATGACGCGAGACAGAAAATACCGGCCTCGATCAGTCAGAAGCTGTCGAAGAGCACCGTGATGCAAGATGATGTTATCAAGAAGAAAGCCGGCGACATCCGTAGCGCAGCTGGTTGGGATGGCGCGGGTAATGGCGCATCGCGTCGTGTAGTCGGTCGCGACGGCAACCCACTTGTTCCCTGATGTCGAGGTTGTAAAAGGGCAAGAAGGTCGAGCTCAACGCGAAAGAACGGTTCAGCGGGAATGTCGATAGGATGAAGCAGACCGGCGGGTAGCATAGCTCGTCGCTTGCGGGGCTCGCATTCGTCGCAGCTAGTGGCATATCGTTGCACGGAGGGGCAACGACCAGGTCGGAAGAAACGGCGCATGAGGCGATCATAAGTGCGGGTGACACCAAGGGGGCCAACAGTGGGCTCATCGTGAAGCTGGCAGTGGACAGCTGGCTGCAAATGGGCAGGCACGATGAGGAGGCTGTCAGGGCCGTCAGGATGCATATTGTGGCGGTATAAGGTGCCGTCGTGAAGGAAGAACAAGTGCAGTGAAGCGTTGGGTGTGGCAGACCTGAGACTGTCTATGATAGAACGTAAAGTCGTGTCGCGGCGTTGTTTGTCCCGTATAATAACGAGGTCCGAGATAGACGAGACGCAGGCGTCGCTGTCGGGGACATCAGGGAAATCTACGGGATGCCGTTGCAGCCAATCGGCATCTTGATGAAGCTGACCGGACTTGTGTACTACCGAAAACGAGTATTCTTGCAGGCCAAGAGACCAACGACCAAGCCGGCCTGTAGGGTCTTTGAGTGAAGAAAGCCAACAGAGGGCATGATGATCAGATATGGCGGTAAAGGTGCGGCCAAACAGGTAGGGACGAAATTTGGCGACAGCCCAGACAAAAGCAAGGCTCTCTCGTTCTCTGATTGAGTCGTTCTTCGCAGGAGCAGACAGCAGGTGGCTGGCGTAAGCAATAACGCAGTCGTGTCCGCCCTGACGCTGAGCGAGGACGGCACCGTTCCATGGCCGCTGGCATCTGTGCGAAGTTCTGTTGGCGCAATCGGATCAAAATGCGCTAAAATAGAAGTCGTGAGGGCACCGATAAGCGCCGAAAAGGCAGCAGCTCAGGGCGAGCCCCATGTAAAATCAACGCCTTTTTTGAGAAGCGCAGTAAGTGGACGCGCAATGTCGGCGAAATTACAGATGAAACGGCGGAAATAAGACCAAAGTGCAATGAAGCTTCGCACGTCTTTAGCCGAACAAGAGATAGGAAAATTCTTTGCGGCGCGAACTTTTTCACCATCGGGCTGAACACCCGCCGCATAGATGAGATGGCCAAGTAATGTTATTTCACGGCTGGAGGCCGGCATTGTGGAATACCTCGAGAATCGCGGAGAGTCGCTGAAGATGGCTGTGAAATGTTGGCGAAAAAACGATGACATCGTGAAGGTAGCAGGAGCTGGTTGAATATTTCAAGCCACGAAGAAGCAAATCTATCGTGCGCTCGAATGTGGCCGGCGCATTGCAAAGACAGAACGGCATGACTTTGAAGTGTTAGAGCCCATCTGGAGTTACGAATGCGCTTTTTGGCGGTCCAATGGGTCTACAGCAATCTGTCAATCACCTTAGCGAAGGTCAATAGACGAGAAATATTGGGCGCTTTGAATATAGTCGAGTGTGTTGTCTATACGGAGCAAGGGATCAATGTCCTTTTTTCTAATTCGAAAGCATGCCCTTAGGCATAATACAAAATATGTTAAAAATACACGAACAGATTCGACTCGTGCAAGAAATCTAGGAGTGAACGATGATGTGGTCCATGAATCCAACGTTCAAGGTCGGGTGGGCGGCCAGGCCGAAGGCCTGTTGCCCGGAGGTGGCGGAGACGGCTTAGATGAAGTCCTGGGCACGTCCCTAATAGGTGTGTCACTATCACATTTTGGATTTCTGTGTTTCAAAATGAACACGATGAGCCGTAAGGACCATGGTACTGTTGTGGCCAGAGAGTGTTCACAGACGGGGTGAGCGCGACCCCGACACGTAGCCTCCTTAACGTAACCTCCTCTCGGCGGGTTAACCCACCAGGGAGGTCTGACCCACACGGAGGTATGAGAGCTCGTGTGGTACGTCGGAGGTTTTCCTTTTCTCGCATCAGTCGTCCACAGGCGTCTTCAGGAAAATGTGGAAGTGGGTATGTTGTAATCTGTGGATGGGAGACCGGGCATGGCTGCTCGAGGCACCCACTGGACGCGTATGAGGATATTCGTAGTGGCAGCGAGATGGTGAATGCTGTCTGAGAATAGAGCGGACCAAGATGCCCTACGTATGTCGTGGATGGCTTGAGTAGAGTCTGTGCGAATGATGAGTTGAGAGTATCGAGCATCTTGAACAGTAGGTAGCAACGTGGCCAAGCCGGCTCGTATGGCAGCAAGCTCGGCAAGATAGGCCGGTGGTGCAGAATCGGCAACATACGAGCACGTCTGGCCTGCCTCTGGTATCAACAGACACACGAGAGCCTCGTGAATCATGGTGCCATTAACACTGGCATCAGTGTATGCTACAAGAGTCGCATCGTCTTGATTGTCATCGGCGCGATGAAGGCGGGAAACATGGGCATTCGCCTGGCGAGGAACCGGGTTATGCAGACGACCAAGAGGCTTATTGTCACTTAATTGTACCCTTTTCCACGGAGCTACATCGTGTCTCGTAGATGTTGGATTGTCTATTTCGTGTCCCATGTACCGCGCCAGTGAAGCAGCCGAGCAGAAATATGATGGCTTTAGGGCGCGAGGGCATCGACGTTGGTGTACGGGTTCGTCAATAGTGTTGAGTTGGGACTCGGCCTGTAGGGTTGACAACGGAGTGAGACGTGCTAGTCCCGTTATGGCCCGCATGGCTTCGTTATTAATGGCCTCAAGGCGAGCCCATTGTGACTTCGTGAGATGATGAAACTGGGCTCTGTAGACGAGTCGTGGTTGCAATACAGAACGGACAAGAAGGCGAGCCATTTTGGTGTTCGCTCCGCCAGATTTCTTCGCAATCCGACGTATCAACTGTATCGTTTCTGCGGCCTGTTGCTTTGCATTCTTGACCCATGGTCCCGCAGATCCGAAGGAATCCATTTCAAGGCCGAGTACAGGGAGAGTTGATCCAGAGTTAACTAAAGACGCCGGAGTGCCAATAGACGGCGCCCATGCTTGTTCGCTACTGACATGTACGCCGTCTTTTCCTTGGAAATGTCAAGGCCTATCTGAGCGCACCAGTTGTGCGTCATGTTTAGGGCCTCTTGTAGCGCTTGTTCTTGGTGGCAGATTTCAGGATCAACTGACGAGACAGTGATGTCATCTGCATACATTATGTACTGTGCGTTACGTATCGTGGCTAGCTTCCAAGCTAGTGCAAGGAGAGCAATATTGAAAAAGACTGGTGCGAGCCCAGATCCTTGTGGGACACCCCGATGTGCGACGAACTGACCTGCTGCTTGGCAAGCCAGGCGGATGGAGAAGATGCGAGCGCGCAGGAAGGCTTCGACGAATGTGCAGACACGGCTAGGGAACTGAAGCCAATGGAGAATTCCGACAATTGCTTCGTAACTCATATGGTCGTACGCTCTACGAATATCCATTGCCAGAATCGTGCGCATTCTTCGGGAGCGGCCTCCGATGAGAACCATAGAAGATAGGTACGCAAGGCCATCCTCTGCGCCAAGATGAGCACGGAACCCGATTCGGCCAGGATGATACCATTTGTACAGCTCGAGCCACCATGTAATACGTGTCGCGAGAATACGCTCCATCAGCTTGCCTAACGTTGAGGTTAGTGCTATTGGGTGCATATGAGCGATATTATCTTGGGGTTTTCCGGGTTTGGGAATAGGGACCATTTCTGCATGCCGCCAAGAATCGGGAATGACTCCTGTAGCCCAAGCTTCGTTTATGGCCCCCAACAGCACTTCGAGAACCTTGCCTTCCGTGTTTTTATAAAGTTCATACGGTATGCCATCCGCTCCTGGTGCCTTGCATGGCTTCGACAGGTCTATTGGCGCTAAACATTCCGCCATAGTGAAGACAGCTTGTATACCCTCGATGTCGGAGAGTGTAGGCGGCGTGCCTGCGTCCGCGGGAAGGCAGTTTTGAACAACGAAGGGAGGCAGTGCTGTGTCCAAAGCCGGAAAAAAGGTGTGAGTGACAGTTTCTGCGAATACTGCTGGTGTCTGGCCCGATGCTAACAGGGCGCAGGCTGCGGGCTCTGGAGGGCGCCGACCACGTTCCATTACTCGGGAGGTGTGCCAAATGGAGGCATTGGACGATGAAGGTCCGAGAGAAGAGCACCAGTCCATCCAGCGGCCACGTTCTAAGCGGTGTTCATGGCGCCGAGCTACTGCAGTAAGGCGTTAAGCCTCTAAGCGAAGGGTATTTGATGCAGGGCCACGTTCTGATGCAAGTTCTGCTTGGCGGCGCGACGCCCAGAGACGCAGAAGTTGCAAATCAGGAGTGGTTCGCGATTCATCAACCCACGACGTACGTGTCGCCTCAACTAATGCCGCCTTAAGACAATGGAACGGGTCCAGCATGAAGTTGGATACATTGCTTTGTGATACCGCCCTGTATCGATCCCAGTCCACCACTCGACATAGTGGGCGGAGGCGGCCTGTTCCGCCCGAAGATAAGCCAAGGTGAATCGGATGATGGTCGCTACCCCAGCAGTCGGGTTCACATGACCACGAGATGGTCGTCCTTCCTAGCCACCAAGATAAGTCCGGTGAGTGTGGCGGCGCGCGAGGGTGGTCACGCCGACGAGTAGGCACTGACACATTATTAAGCAGAGTGAATTGGGCGTCCATAAATGTGTCCAGCACACATGTACCACGCGCACTGGAAATAGCGTATCCCCATGTGATGTGGGGCGCGTTAAAATCTGCGACCATAATGGGGCAACCAGGATGTTTCTGTCGTAGGTGCGCCAGCCAGCCGAGACACAACCGAGCCGCACGACCGCTGTAGGGGCGGGCATAGTCCGAAACGATGATAACGTCCGTGCGTTGGAGACGAACCAATACGGCCACGACTTCTTGCCATAGAGTACACCACCGTGAAAGGTCAACGCGAGTCTGATGAAGAGTGCATCTTACATACGCTGCAGCCTTTCCTGGAGGGACATCGGGTGTTGCACTCCTACGATCCAACATTGAAGGCGACGAGTATGCCACAAATCCTGGAATGGGTGGCAGGCTGTTGGATTCTTGAAGCAGTAGAGCCCAAACACGCAGCTTCCCATATCTGAGACGCTGACGCAGCTCTCCGACCTTCCCCGCCATGCCGCGACAGTTCCACTGTAAGATGCCTTCTGGCACACTTGAAGACGTAGCAGCCATCATAGATTAAGATTGGCCAGTAGAACCGAGGTGAGATGCTGGAGCTGTTGCGCAACGAAGCGCAGGAGTTCCTGGGGTGAAAGAGGTTTCGACACAGATGCCGGGTTAGCCATATGAGCAGGACTAGACGTCGACGGCGAATGCGCCGGCCGCGCTCCGTCATGACGTCGCCGGAGCACTGTACGGCGTTCCTTGAGATGTTGGATTTCCTTTTCAAGGTTGGCCAGGCGAGCGTCGATCTCGAACTCTTCGTCTGCCAAAGGAAGCGGCGTGTCTTCTATCGATTGTGATGCCCGTTGCGGTCGTGAAGTGGACGACCTAAGAGCTGCGCTATAGGTACGAGTGGCAGCATCACTTCTCGCTGTACTTGCTATTGTCACCTGGCTAGCGTCCTCTTCCAGCGAGGCCAGAACGGCGTAAGGGTTGTACAGAGGGACTTGTTTCATTGATGGATCTCGAGGGGTCCTTGCTGGCTGTCGAGAATGGCGTGGTCGAGCCTTCTTAGTGGCTTTCAACTTCTTTGGACACGTCGGGCAAGTGATGTCATGATCGTTTGTTTGGCATAGGGCGCATCTAAACGATGCTGACGGTTCAGGCTCCATGGTGTCGTCCTTGGGTGGGTAGGGGCAGGATGATTTCGTGTATCCCTGTCTAAAGCAAGAGTAGCAGTACACAACGGAAGGCTCGAACGGACGCGGGCGCAGTACGCAGCCGTAATACAGGATACGTTCAGGTGGGGAATTAGGACCTTGAAGCGTGAGTAGGCACGTACGACCGCTGCCTAGGTAGCGAGCAGCCACGACCTTGTGTGTGGGACACGATAGTTCCTAGCCTCTCAGGTTCTTCGTCTAGGTCAACGCCATTAACTACGTAGCGTCTGAAACCGGTACCACTGGCGAGGTACGCCTTGACTGGAAGGACATATTCTTCCGAAACTTGTATTTGTTGCAGTTTTTCGAGTTTATAAACTAGTGCCATAGCAGACACCCATACTGAGACCGCATTAGTGGGTTTGTGTAGAGCAAAACCTTGAAATCTGGAAGTCTCGAGGCAGGCGTCCAGGGCCGCTTGAATGCTACGGTTGTGCAGAGTGGACATGTCCTATCTAGCACGAGGCTTGATAACCACTTTGTACTACGATGTCGTTGGCGACTACGGAGACGTGCGTGTCGGTCGTACGGGCAGGCCTTGTGATGGGCGAGGCCTTTTCGGGGCTGCTGGAGCTACATTTTCATCCGATGGAAGGCCAGTAGCTTCCTTCGTTCTCTTGGCCGAGGTGTGCGCCACGACAGCAGGGCTGTTTTGCTCCATGTTGGTGGTATCCATGCTCAGGGTACCGCCTTCGCACGTTGCACTTGTCCCCACGAAGGAGACGCTCCTGACTTGGATGGCAGTTGCATCGGTAATGTTCAGCTCTTTCGACGCAGCGGACAGCAGCTTGGATGCTCCGCGCCGACGCGGCGAGTGCCGCGGGGGCACTCGCACTCGCGAAGCCGTGCAAGAACTCGAGTTGGACGACGCAGCAGGAGGGTGTAGATGACGACGGACCTTGTAGATAGGCGCCAGTAGTATTTACGAACCGCCAAAGCGGTCTATAAACAACAGAGTTCCAGTAGCGGGGAAAAAACCAGCAAACGGGGCGAAAATCCGGAGCTACGGAAAAACACGTCCGAGCGAAACGAGCGCTGGAAACGCCCCCAATGTCCTTCTTCGTTGTCTTGTTAACGTGTCGATAATCAACACAATGTCGCCAGGTGTTGTCCATCTTGACCAGCACTGCAGGAGCAGCCCACGGACTAGAGCACGGTTCGATGATATCCTTGGCCAGTATTTTGTCGACCTATTTTTGGATTATGGCGTGTTCCGCAGCGGAAACGCGATAAGAGTGCCGGTGAACCGGTTTAGCATCGGCCAGTGTGGATGATGTCGTGGACCACTTATGTTTGGCTTGAAGGGCGATTTTTGAGATCAAAGATATCGGCACACCACAGCGAGATCCGACGAAGATCATCTGCTTTTGCCTGCTTGCTTAAACGGGAGATCTGCAGATATTTTCTCGAAATCGGCACATGGCAACACGATGGCTGTGAGGTAGCCGGAAACACTCCGAGGGTCGTCGACGGCTAACACCAAACATTGCATTCCTGAAACGACTACACGGTGGCAAGCGCGATACCGGCAGGTAGCACATGGGTACAAAGCCCAGAATTCAAAAGAGGCAGGCAGGTTTTCTTTTAGCGCACGGTGACCACAGTGTGCCGGAGGACGACAGAAAGCGTCAGGACCACTTCGAAAATCGGGGAGACAACGTATTCGCCGCCGCGCACAGGCTGAGAGGGGCGTAATGGGACGTACGTAGCGGCTTGCGGTGACAAATGAAGGACCTTCACAGAACATAAGCGGCTGGAAGTGTCGGATATTACGTGGGCATAAAAAGGGAGTTTCAGTTGAAGCACACCTGAGGAGCAGCCGATAAGGGCAGAGTGCGTCGACAGAAAGTCTAGGCCGAGGATCACGCCGTGAGGGCACTGCGCAAGCAAGGCAAACAAAACAGTAGTCGGATGGCTAGCAATGCACACTCGGGCAGTCGACATTCAGTGAACAGCAGACGTGCTGCCATCAGTAACCCGTACTGTGTTCTGAATAGCAGGCGTAGTAACTTTGCTGAGCTGACTATGGAGAGCAGCGCTCATTATTGAAATCTGCGCTGCGGTGTCTACCAGGGCCGTAACGGTAACGTCATTTACTTGAATGTCCAGAAGGTTTCGGCGTGTAGGTATAGTCAACAGAGGATATTTATGCCGGGTCCCTCATGCAGCGTCACCTCCGGGAGCTGCACGGCTTATTTTTCCGGAGCGTAGATGCCAGGCCGTGCAGGGGACGAGGACTGGCATGTCGTTGCGATAGAGATCGACGGTCTTGTTCGACCTTTGGCCTTGTTTGACCTATGTTTGACCTGTATAAGTTGGTTGTTTATTCTATGTTGCGGGATGGTGTGGGTGTGGTCGATGTTGGCCGTGCAGTTGGGAGTTATACAACCGAAGGATGATCCTGTTGAAGTTGCCAGCCGTATGCGGTTTTCAGCGGTCACTCCTGTTGCAGGACTATCAGTCGAAGAGGTTGCGAGTTAGGAGCTCGAAGCTGTGGTAAGATTCCTCGTTGGCGTTCCGTAATTCTCTTCGCACCGGCGCGGTATGTTGCAGTAGCCGCTGGACGCTTTTCTCGTTGCGGGGTGCTTTTCTCGTCGCGATGATAGATCGTGTTTTTTTACAAGTACTGATCCAGCTGTAGGGCACATGTATATCGACATACGGAAGTCTGAGGAGAGCACCTGAGATTTTAATAAATTAGGCGGCGCAGGAACTCCAGGGCACCGAAGGGACAGTGGGGGAATCAAAGCTCGAAGCAGAACGGTACGTAGGTTGGGGCCGCCGGGGCAGGTGTGTGCCAGGGAGTTGTTACGGTTGGCGTCTGGCACCACGTGCAGAAAGGAATTTCACCCGACCTTCTCTCACCATGCCTCGTCGAAATGAGGCGTGACTTCTCCTGCCACGGTTGGCGTCCCGCACCTCGTGCAAAAAGGACTTTCTCTCACCCGGCCTTCACCCACCAGGCCTCGTCGAAATGAAGCGTGACTTCCTAATTCGCCATGACCATTTCGAGTGTCTGCCGGTCTGGCGAAAGTCCCGCAGTGTTTACAGGCCTCTTATGTGTGTGCGACTTTAGAGGGACCCTTTCCTCGAACGGCCAAACTCTACAGGAGAACTTCCACGAGCCAGCAACGCGTAAAAGAGACGGAGAAGCGTCTACATTTCCAGGAGGCGCGACGCCCTCCTCCTTGCAGCAGACTCGGTATTACCGGAGGAGGAGGAGCCCTCTTTCTGTGCCGGTCACGTGACGTCGACGGAAGCAAGATCCCTCCCACTATTGTAGAGAGCCTATTTAAGGGGCTCCAAAATGTACTTTTGATCACTTCATTCTCTTCTCATCTTCTTTCATCAACCTTTGAATAAACCGTGCAAGTTTCGCACTAGAAATCGTCTCGTCCTTGCCCGGTCGCCATGGTCTACCGGATGCCTGCAGCCCGCCGACAACGCCATGCTACGCAATAGTAACGTCGGTCGAGCTTCGATAGGTAGGGGTCGCTGCTACTCGGCAGCAGTACGATACGCTTCCCTGGAGTACGCAACAGAGTGTTCGCACGGACAGCTCCCCTGGCACGCGCAGCGGTGTCTCGCAAGGTCGAGATATTTTAAAGGCACCTGCGCACATGATCTTTCTTTTCCCTCGTTGCAGTGAGCACTATATTAACCAGAATAATATGGAGGGCATCCGGTAGGAGGGCATGTGTAGCTCGCGTCGCGTATGTAGTAATATCAGAGTTAGTTGTATGGACTTTATGCATAATACACTTTGTTACTTTATCTTAAAGGAATGGGTCTAGAGGACGGTGTTAGGTTTTTTCGTACCGCCCTAATCCAATACCCCCCCCCCCCTAGAAACACACACACTTATACCTCCTTTTTTTATATGTATACATACAATTCCTTCCCATGACGGACTGATCAGTTCAAGTTGTCAACTTGTCAATGACTGTCATAGGAATTACTGTAATAAACACAGTTCCACGATAGGATTGTTTACTTTTTTTTGTAACACTGAAAACTACATAGAACCTTATTTTGTATATGGGAGAGAAGTATAGGCCTTTTGCACATGTGGACATCACAAGCTTAATCCAGTTTGCAGTGTACAGACAAAGTAGCTGCTACAACATGAACTGCAGCATTGAGGGCCACACAACACATACGTAATTAAAGGCAAAAATATACAGGGAAGCTTGAAAATACGCTCTGTAGCACTGCGAAGTATAACATATATTGTACGTGTACACAAAATATTCAATAAAGCAATGCATCAATGTCCCATTCGCCTTCAAGTTTATTATCAAGTTCAAGTTTACAGAAGTTCATTACGAGTACAACAGGAATCTGCTGACACACCCGCAGTCAAGGTGGCTGTTCGGAGTGTGCTGACTGCCTCAGCGTAGGAAAAAGAAAGAAATTGGGTGAATGTCAACACCAGTGCCATTGGTTCTTGCTTCTGACCTGCACGTGCCTCCGCGGCATCTTTGTGGTGGAGTCTGCACAGGTGAGCTGGCGTGGCGAGGCGTAGGAGTCATCGGAAAGGAAGAGTATCGTTTACATGGAGAAGTGGCTGTTTACATTGTCTGTCGCTTTCCCGCAAATGCTTCCTTGGCAACTAGGGTGACACACCTGCAGTCAAGGTGGCTGTTCGAAAAGGAAAGAAATTAGATTAATGTCGATACCAGTGCTATTGCTTTTTGCTTCTTACCTGCATTTGCCTCCACGGCCTCTTGGCTTGCGGAGTCTGCATGAGGGAGCTGCTGTGGCTAGGTGTAGGCATTGTCTAAGCAATAAGAATAGGCCATCCAAATGGGGAATTATCCATATAAATGCAGTTCTTATGTCTGCAAAAATTTTTGCACTGTTCTTGCCTAAAAGTTTTCAATTATAGTGTCTAGAATGCACCAGCACTTTGACTGATTTTGCTTTTTACCTGCAGGTGTTGCTGTGAGATCCTTAGTATGGCTGCGGGCAGCATTGTAACACTTGGTGGAGGCATTTGAAGTTGTAGCCAAAACTATAAAGAATCATCCTTGTCGGCATGAATGCTTGCAATTCCTAAATGCAGTGGTAACTACCACTATTGGTGCAAGGCCCCCCACATCTATGCGGCAAGTGCCATTGCTCGAAACTGAATTTTTCGTTTAGTGCTTCACAAGGTGTCTGATATGTCCATATTAGATGTGACCCGTTTCTTCTTATTACTCGCACAATTTTGCAGAGTATTCTACCTATATTTACTTGCTTGACCTCCACTAAAGAGCCTTGCATTTTCAAATGCCATTCTTTCCTTAAAATGATTCGACACTTCTCATAATTTGTGTACCTTGATCTTCTGATACTATGCATTCACCATTTTTGCTAGTTGTTTCTGACTAGAGATGCCATCTTTAATTTAGAGCTTAAGTTTTACCTTTGGAACACACAGAAGGGCTTGCCATTGGATATCTGCATAACAGGGAAACATGTTTCTTTAAACATCTGCAAAACCCAATAGAAGATTGATGACTGCAGCATGCAGTGTGATTTGACTGAATTAGCCATAAAAGTAACTCTCACTTGGTAAATTAAAGCACATATTAGTGCCATGTACAACATGTGTTACACTAAAGTGGTGGGTTCTCTTGCTTATACAGCAAAGTAATCGGTGCGCGAGAAAAAAAATTATTTTTGCATACCCCTTGTACACACTGATTTAAGGAAAATGAGCTGGACGTGCCCACATGGTCTACTTATTTTACCTGCGAGTATACTCAACAATATGTGTCCCAGCTGCTCAGTGGTATTTGAGATTATGTCAGTATTGCGTATGTGCGTGTTGTCTAAAATAACTGAATTTTAAAAATTCTCGTTGGGATCTAATGTCCGTATCTGCAGTTTATGGATGCATGTAAGAAGACTCAGCATCAAGTGCAAGTGAACGGTCTCACAGGCCCGGAGTCGATCATGCAAATAGATTCGCTGCACACATTTGTGACCAGAAATGATGCCACATGAAATGCCATGCAAGCAAGTGTTGAAAATATTGCACAGTTAATAGAACGCCTACGCTATTAATAGTTGGGTTCATGCACTCGATTTCGTCCGTATTAGGCACTCGCCTCTTGATTGCTTCGTGGCACAGAAATACTCGGCATCAGGCTGTTTTTCTGCTGTGGTTTTTGTAGAAGCATGGTTGTCAAAAGTGAAACAATTAAGCAGATTCTATGACTTGCTTGTAGATTCGCCAGTACAATTCCGGTGCGCTGGTCCACCTGTCCAGCAATTCCCTACTGAACGGAAACCTGCAAATAAAAACACCGCTCCGCAAGTAAAAAAATGCTCTACTGTGACGCTTCTCAAACGATTGTGATGCATCACAAGAGCTGTCTACTCGCGTGATGTTCTGAACAAGGACACATTCGTTTACACACATATGCCGGGGCACTTCGGGGCTTGGGTGGCACAAAAGGCACGAATGTGCCATAGCGTCTGATGTTGACGCGCGATCGCATGTCAAACCTAAACTGTACGAAACTACTACGCAAAAACAGATTACTACTACCCAAAAACAGATTAGAAACCAAAATTCGCGTCATCCTTTATTGCATGACTGCGTACATCGTGATTTACGTAAGTCACGCATTTGGCGACCGCCTTCTGTAAACTTAATATTAACGCATCACCTTCATAAAAGCATAAGGTATGTGTTTTCAAATGACAAAGCATAAGGTGACCTGTACTTGTTTTCAGCTCTTTCAATAGCAACTGCGCTGGCCACATTAACCAGTAGCAACAGGGCGGCGCCCTAGCGGTTCCCACTTTTTGGAGCCAGCTTTTCCTCTAGAGTTGGTTATATTAACTCTATGTCGGCAAGCGAACCTCCCCTCAAGCCGCCCCTCCCGCTCATCGGGGCCTTGTGCGCGGTGCCTTTTCGGTAGGAATAGGCCCACATTATTTCCGGACCATTCGTGTTTGTTTGGTACGTGGTAACGACCAGTGGCTTAGTGGCGCCTGCCGTCAAAGCCACGGAGGCGCGTAGGAAGTAAAACGCGTCGGTTTCTGCTACAACGGGCGTCGTTCTTCGCTTTAAACGCGTTGCCTTGAAGCGTGGAGAAAGACTGGGGAGCGAGACCCGTGGCCACATAAGTTTCACAGAATCACTTGCGCTTACCACCGCAGTTAGCCGGCGCTCTCATCTCGAAAACCGTGCAGAGTATGCCGCCCCGAGCGTGGTCTATCGTTTCGTCAAATCAGCTGTTGTGTACCTGAAACTCCGGTGCGTGTTTTCTTGGTAATTTTTGTTCCGCTGTCTAGCACCTTTCCGCGGGATGATGAGCAAAACGAGAACAAGGTGAAAGCAGGAGCCAACGTTTCGACAAGTGGATTTGTCTTCTTCAAGGCGACGTATGCTTTCCTCGCCACAATAGATATAGGTGGGGTCCTTGTATCCAATTAGTGCTACGTGTGACAAGGAAAGCAGAGGGCGCTCACCTTGTTCCTTCATCTTCCGTCTGGGGAATGCGGCAGATGGAAAATCAAGACGTTGAGCAAAACGAGAACAAGGTGAAAGCAGGAGCCAACGTTTCGACAAGTGGACTTGTTTTCTTCAAGGCGACGTATGCTTTCCTCGCCACAATATATATAGGTGGGGTCCTTCTATCCAATTAGTGCTACGTGTGACAAGGAAAGCAGAGGGCGCTCACCTTGTCCTTTCATCTTCCGTCTGGGGAATGCGGGAGATGGAAAATCAAGACGATGAGCAAAACGAGAACAAGGTGAAAGCAGGAGCCAACGTTTCGACAAGTGGACTTGTCTTCTTCAAGGCGACGTATGCTTTCCTCGCCACAATATATATAGGTGGGGTCCTTCTATCCAATTAGTGCTACGTGTGACAAGGAAAGCTGAGGGCGCTCACCTTGTTCCTTCATCTTCCGTCTGGGGAATGCGGGAGATGGAAAATCAAGACGATGAGCAAACCGAGAACAAGGTGAAAGCAGGAGCCAACGGTTTGACAAGTGGAGTTGTCTTCTTCAAGGTGACGTATGCTTTCCTCGCCACAATCTATATAGGTGCGGTCCTTCTATCCAATTAGTGCTACGTGTCACAAGGAAAGCAGAGGGCGCTCACCTTGTCCTTTCATCTTCCGTCTGGGGAATGCGGGAGATGGAAAATCAAGACGATGAGCAAAACAAGAACAAGGTGAAAGCAGGAGCCAACGTTTCGACAAGTGGAGTTGTCTTCTTCATGGTGACGTATGCTTTCCTCGCCACAATCTATATAGGTGCGGTCCTTCTATCCAATTAGTGCTACGTGTGACAAGGAAAGCAGAGGGCGCTCACCTTGTTCCTTCATCGTCCGTCTGGGGAATGCGGGAGATGGAAAATCAAGACGTTAAGCAAAACGAGAACAAGGTGAAAGCAGGAGCCAACGTTTCGACAAGTGGACTTGTTTTCTTCAAGGCGACGTATGCTTTCCTCACCACAATATATATAGGTGGGGTCCTTCTTTCCAATTAGTGCTACGCGTGACAAAGAAAGCAGAGGGCGGTCACCTTGTTCCTTCATCTTCCGTCTGGGGAATGCGGGAGATGGAAAATCAAGACTATGAGCAAAACGAGAACAAGGTGAAAGCAGGAGCCAACGTTTCGACAAGTGGACTTGTCTTCTTCAAGGCGACGTATGCTTTCCTCGCCACAATATATATATAGGTGGGGTCCTTCTATCCAATTAGTGCTACGTGTGACAAGGAAAGCAGAGGGCGCTCACCTTGTTCCTTCATCTTCCGTCTGGGGAATGCGGGAGATGGAAAATCAAGACGATGAGCAAAACGAGAACAAGGTGAAAGCAGGAGCCAACGGTTCGACAAGTGGAGTTGTCTTCTTCAAGGTGACGTATGCTTTCCTCGCCACAATCTATATAGGTGCGGTCCTTCTATCCAATTAGTGCTACGTGTGACAAGGAAAGCAGAGGGCGCTCATCTTGTCCTTTCATCTTCCGTCTGGGGAATGCGGGAGATGGAAAATCAAGACGATGAGCAAAACGAGAACAAGGTGAAAGCAGGAGCCAACGTTTCGACAAGTGGAGTTGTCTTCTTCAAGGTGACGTATGCTTTCCTCGCCACAATCTATATAGGTGCGGTCCTTCTATCCAATTAGTGCTACGTGTGACAAGGAAAGCAGAGGGCGCTCACCTTGTTCCTTCATCTTCCGTCTGGGGAATGCGGGAGATGGAAAATCAAGACGTTAAGCAAAACGAGAACAAGGTGAAAGCAGGAGCCAACGTTTCGACAAGTGGACTTGTTTTCTTCAAGGCGACGTATGCTTTCCTCACCACAATATATATAGGTGGGGTCCTTCTTTCCAATTAGTGCTACGCGTGACAAAGAAAGCAGAGGGCGGTCACCTTGTTCCTTCATCTTCCGTCTGGGGAATGCGGGAGATGGAAAATCAAGACGATGAGCAAAACGAGAACAAGGTGAAAGCAGAAGCCAACGTTTCGACAAGTGGACTTGTCTTCTTCAAGGCGACGTATGCTTTCCATTTGTCGCGTGTTTGCTTAGTAAAAGGTTCTGCTTTGCGTCTTTCGTTGTGAAATAGATAAATAGTATTACCCTGCAATCTAAACGCCGAAGTCGTCGCCCTTTCTTGAGATTTACGTGCCTTATTTTGTAAGATTGTGTGCTGCGACGTCCTTACGCTGTTGAGAAGTGGCTATTAGTTCTCGTCGGATGGTTGAGAGGCAGAAGGCATTGAGCAGAACGACAGCGTTGACTGGGACCGTCTGCCATAACAGTGGGCCGGCACAGCCTCAAATATGGCCGGAGTCCCTGGCTCGTCTGGCCATCGTTGGATACAACAAGGGGTGAATTTTTTTTACACGGGAAATCAGTCGCTGTGGACCTTGGACGCTCGCTTGAGCGCCTCCACGTGTTTGCAGGGGCGAAAGACATCATATTGTTTCCCAGAAGATGCCCCCAAATGCGACGAATCGCCGTCGGAAGGGCGGCTTGATTGCCTTCACATGTTTGGAGGGCGAAAGGTTTCCTTGTTTCCTTAAACCGCCCCGAAACGCGACCTGTCTTCCTTGAGGTGGTCGTCGCGGGTTGTCGGGCATAATGCCGACGCCTTCGTTCGCTACTCCATTGGCACCTGTCTGCTGCTTGCTGAAGCGGCGAGCCGTGTGGTGCTTTCGTGGTTTACCTGACTGACTTAACACAGACTCGACTGCTTCACACACACTTGGATTTCGTCACTCAACCTCGGCGTGCGTTTTGTACGCCGACTGTGTGCGCATATTCCAGAAGCCCCGTAGCCGACGCAACCAAAGCGAGCCGACTAAAGCTACCGCTTGCCTATCACGTGAGGGCCTATTTCCCGTCATCCGTTTCCTCTAAATTTTTAATGAGTAGGCTTCAAGATTGTCACCCTCCCTCCTTGTATTTTCCTTCCTCCATACGTAAGCCTGCCTCCTTGAGAGAGTAAGGAGGCAGGCTTATGTTGAAAAGAGAGCGTTTGAGAGAACGGTGGCTTCGTGATCCGCTCGCGAGCTCCACGCACCGCACGTGCGATACTTGGCAGAGATGTTCACAGCAGCGTATGCTACCCGCACACTATGTTATTTCGCCCAGCCCGAGGCGTTGTTCAGGGCCCCTTTAAGTGCTCATTTATAAATATCGAAGCTGAGCTGTCGACGCCTAAGTCCTTGTTCGTGAGCCGTATCTTTATGGACTTTTGCAGCGTTAAGTCTCTCTTGACACGGGACTTTAACTGGGCGACGATGTTACGCTTTTCTTTATCGCGGGTTAGCACGCGATGGCAGCTGTTAATGTCTGATTCACTGATATGTTAATCAATAAATAGCATTTCCCAGTGCGGTGAGTATTCCGAGAACGCTAATCGTTCTCAAGTTCTACAACGCCTTTTACTTGGAGGTTGGCGTTACGCAAGTATTGCTCTACATGAGCAAGCCGCTTTTCAGTGTCTGAGATTTTATTTTCCATTGCGTCACACGTCGCGTGGAGTTCGCAGTTATCTTTGGCCAGTTGGGCATCGTTAGGTATTTGGCTGTCTAGCGAAAGTAATTAATATGCAACAAATTTTTGCATGCATTCCATGCTTGAAAGCAAATCTTTTTGTTTGTTCTGTACTTCTCAAATGTCGTTTCCTAAAGTGCGTTCCATACCTTCACGCCCGTAGATCGCGGTGTAGTTCCTCCTTGATTTTACTCATGTCGGCTCAAAAGTTGTCCTTTAGTTTTCCCGATTCCTTAGCGGCCAGCGGCGACGTGGAAAAAAGAAAACAAACAAATCTTTCCAAACTTTTACACTAAGCTGCAGGAAACGGAGCACAGGGGCATTTAGGTCGTGCTGATTGTACGTATGTCGCAACAGCTGCCAGAACTGCTGGGGTTTGTAAGGAAGGGTTCTTTATGCAGTACTGTGATGCACGGGTAGTCCGTATGCGATTGCAAGCACCGCTTGTGGCTGCGCGTACTTTCGTCAGCTTTTCGCTTTTGATCATTGTTGTTTAATGTAGCCTTATGCCTGCACATCGCGACTGTCTAGTGGTCCTCCATCTGTCACTTCAGGTTTAACACACTTGCTTGTACTGGTTTGCGCACCGGTAACACAGAGGAGAGGTGCATGGCAAGATGGGACAGTTGAAACATTTTGAGCACCGCCGGAGCTACGCAGTTCAGGAAGCCTGTCACAGGTAGCACCACTGTACATACCGTTTCCGTCGTAATCTGCAGCTGATTTGTCTAGAAGTATGAGTGAAAAGAAAATAGGCATTTCTACTACAAAATGTAGCTAAATAGCTGTTTGTTGTTACCACTCTCGAGGCAAAACAGGAAGGGCAGATTATGCTTGTGAGAAACATCTTAGCAACGCGTATTTAGGAGCGCTTTCTGCCATTGTTCTTTTAAGCCTAATGACTATGCCTTCCATATGATTTTGCTCTCTGATTTGTCCTGGGGAGGGAGCACTGGGGACACTGTTCCAAGCTCTCTAGCAGCGCTCCATGCTTTTGTTTCGTAATTTTTAATCCTATTCTTACCCTCTATAATTGGCTTTCTTTTCACAAATTTGTACCTTTCTCCTATATTCGTTTTGTAATACGATTACCACATCTTATGACGTGTAGTGCGGTATAACCGAACTAGTTGGTATTCTTGGCATTGAAAGGCGTCACAGATACACGCGGTTGTTGAAATATTAGCGAGCACATGGAGTAACAAGTCCATTTTCTTGACGTCGGGACAAACCGAGATGGCAGCGATTTAACTGTTTTTAACAATGGAGGATCCGCAGATCCCGCTAGCAATCGACTTTCAAGGGCCCTCGGGAACGTTAAAACAACGTTGTGTTCTGTATCGCATGCTTATGTATGTTACCAAGAAAAACGTGTTTTTTTAAAGACAAAGTCAAGTGCAATTATGAGCGTGGATGTGAAAGTGGTGAAAGGAGAAACACGGACTCCCTTCCGCCGAGGTGTGTGCGGCGTCGAGCAAGAAGCAGGATCTGACCTGGCCTCGTGTAGCCACTTGTAGTCACGTGTGCGATGTTTGCTTTTTCTCCTACTGCATGTACCACTCCTCCAAATAAAAAAGAAAGATGGTGTGGGATACATCTCGTCGTTCGCAATTTTCTTCAAAGCTTCCTACACGTCCCTGCAAGGAAGATCTCCTGTTTTTTTAGGGTGATGTCGGGTGTATATTTACAGCAAATAATCTTATGTCTATGCGATAAATGAACAATATATTCAAACGTGAACGCTGTCCCGTTTCTTCCGCCTCTCCCGAAATATTTACTGGCGGCTCATTTTCTCATATGTGAGTCAACATGGAACGTATAGCATATGACACGTACGACATTTTATTGATGATGTATAATGGCATCTATCTTGAAATGGCGACAAACAGTCAGCTATCCTGCTTGAGCTACTCAGCCTTGACGGCATCTATTGCAATCTCGTCGATCTTCTCTCTTTTCAGTAAAACCAATATATAAAGTTGCCTGTAGCGGCTCCGGTTCCATCGATTTTTTCCCTGCCATTTTCCCACCAATATTCTAAACATGTCTTGCTTGTCTCAACTGCTGACCAGTTAATGCCTTCACCTGCTTTGAATCCCAGCGCTCCTTGAAGCTGGACGTTACCTAGGGGTCTAGCTGGGTGAATACCTTCACATTCCATCAGGATGTGCTAAGATGCAGCATACGCATGCCTCATCGTGAGGCGAATATTTTCTCTGGTATGTTTTTGTCCTTAGGCAACCAGCTCGGGCTTCAAACAGCAAGGCCACTGCCCTTTGTGTTATTTTACATATTTTCCTTTCTGATTTATTTTTTGCCATAATTGTAATTCTCCATGGTCTTTTATGTTTCCATTCTTTGCATCCAATTCGCTGTCTCTATTTCTGTCGCTTCCTTTTTGATGGCGCCTGGCTGTCCGCTTACACTTTCAATGTACTTTTTTGCCAAGTTTCGTGTGACCTCTTCTTCCATTCCGTGTCCACGCTTTTGAGCTACAGTACACTTTAGCCGCCTATTTATTTTCATCAATGTTCCTGAGTCTTTCTTCAAGACTAAGTTTGCTCTGACTTCGGCCCAACCCATGTTACCCTGCACTGCCTCATTTGTGGTTTTACTCCCGAAGCCAATTGGCCTACTGACCACTGGTTAACTTCCAACCCACGCGAGATTTTTCAAGCACACGATGTTATCAAACCGAGGTCGACTGCGGGCGGCACGTGCTGTGCGGACGCGTCGCCTAAAGGGAAAGGTCTTTTTTAAAAACTCATTCCAGGGCAACGCTCGTTTATTTACTCCAGTATAATCTCTCGGTAATTTCCTTGCCATGTATTAAGTTTGTTATTATGCAGGTATTATTTCTAGGTTGGACAGCGAATTTATTCTACCATTCAAATTCGATTGTGATGTGTTGGGAAATCTATATAATACATATGCGCCTTCATGTGCCCAAGTCACTGAACTTTCGTAATCGCTATAAACTACTCTACGCACGTCTAAAGTTTGGCTTAAATCAGCAAAGTTGCTGAGGTTAGACGGACACGTTTGTTAAAAATCGCGCAGTGAAGCCGTCTAACTCTTTTTATGAGATCATCTGGTGCCTAAAACCACAAGTAAATCGCAGAGGTCTTATGTTAAGAAGCATTTCTGGAAGGCTGATGAGAGCAGATTGCTGAGATATCGAAATCGTCCCGGAATAAAGAAAAGTATTTTTCACGCGAGACTCGCTTTCTTGAAATTTGCGCGTCTGCTGCGTGGTCAAATGACAATAAGCAGGTTTCGAAAAGATGAAGGAACCGTGACGTGCAAATAACCAAAAAATTAACAATGAGAGGTGTTCTTTTGAGTTAAGAGAAATGAAGAAATTTAGAATACGGTGCGGTGACACTAATCAGTCGTCACTGAACTGAAGAACTACAAAACGACGTGATAATGGGCTATGCTCGTTGATCTTGAGAATTAAACATGCTGTGCGGGGCACCACGAAGAGGATGGTCAAACAATTCAGCCGTCTGTGTGGTGCCTTTGTGATGTGTGTGGTGCGCGACATGGTGTGGTGGTCGGGACGGAGAGAAGCAGACGGCAAGTAGTGCGCGCGCCGAGGCGAATTTCGTGCTGGAAGGAGAAAACGACAACGCCGAAGAGCGTCCGGCACGTGAAGGCGCGGCGCAAGAAAAGGAACTAAAAGAAGAAAAGCCAACCAATTAGGAAAGACCACGAGGCGTCAGGCAGCCAATCGGACAATGACTAATCGGCCAGAGCAGAAGAAAAAGCGTGGTGCGCTGGCAGAAGGGGGGGAGACGCCGGGAGAGTTCCAGGAAGCGACGCCAGGAGAAGGTCGGCCACCGGACCGGGAGTTGAAGACGGGCCGTCGGGTTCCGGACCCGAGCCACCAGGACTTCACCCGACCGGGGCTTCCTGCCAACCCGTTCCTGCACGTCGCCAGTCTACCCGAGCGTGCCGCCAGCTGCTCAAGGCCGGCGAGCTTCTGTACCCGTGGGCAGGACGAGAAAAGTCGGGCTACGGGTCCGAGTTCTACGCCCAGCTGCCCGGCCAGAACGCCGCCCCCGTCTGTCGTGCCGCCTGCTGCCCGAGGCCGGCGTTCGAGCTTCTGTGCCCGTGGGCAGGACGAGAGCAGTCGGGCTACGGGCCCGAGCTCTGCACCCAGCTGCCCGGCCAGAACGCTGCCGCCGTCTGCTCTTGCCGCCAAGCCGCCTGTCTTACCTCTCCGAGTCAGAGCTGGCGCGCTCCGGTCGCGCGGTCAACCATCCCACACCCCGAGCTTTGGTGAGACCGGCGCAACTCCTTTCGTCAACTTGCCGCCGCGTCACCGCGTCGAGACTGTTATGCGTCCCTGCCGTCGTGGCAAGCCCGGACTCGCGCACTAGTTAACTTCATATTAGCCCCAAGTGTGTCTCTTACTGCCGTGATGTCTATTTGAGTGTTTCTTTTATGTTTTTCTATTTTCTTCTATTTATTTTAAGCCTCTTTCTTGTTTCACTAAAAGTTTGTGTGTGTTTTCGAAACCAACGGCTTTGTCCTCAATTAGGTTCTCGGAGGCACCGCCTAAGAGAACCGTTAAAACCTTTGAGTACACGAACCTTAGCCCCCAACTGGACATCACAGCCTTACATCTTCACACAAGCAAGGTCCCGTCGACAAGGCACTGTAGGCGGCCGAAACTTCCTCAATCGAAATGCGAAGTATTATATCATAGTGGTTTGTGAGCTAGACGTTCCGTAGGCAGCGCTGGCGCATGAAGCAGCGTTCACCTTTTATAGTGGAGGCACATTTGCAGTCCTCGCCGGAGCAGCTGTGGCGAGCGGTGTCCAATCATTGCAGCAACGAGCGCGCGCCTCCGCGAGAGGTGCGCGACAGGTTCGCGGCAGCTGTGCCTTGTTGTGATTGGCCGTTCACCCCGCGACACCATCCGTTCACAGCTCGCGCGATAATGCGGTACGGGTCTACGGCCTCGTCAAAATCGTTCTGAAAACGGATGATTTATGACCAGCGCGGGAGTACCTCGGTCAGGAGAAGTTTGGGCAATTAGCAAGGATACGGCCATCACCTGTCAGCCGCCCAACTTGGCATGTCCACGCCGGGGACGGGGTCATTGTACGATCGGAGAGAGTGCATGATCGGAGACAATGGACAAGCGGAGTCACTGTACGATCCCCCTTCCCCTGTTTATGCCCAGTGATGTACGTGCGCTTCCGACGAAGCTCCCTTCGGAGGGAAAGGGCGACAGACCTCTGGATTGGTGGCGCTTGATGTCATCGGTATCCTGACACCGGAATGGGAGAAATGAGTGAACAATCACCATGCAGGGCATAAAAGGAGCAACGGACAGCAGCAGTCATGGGCTACCACAACTTCATCATGAACTTTTTCTGTATTACTTTGAATTTTCTTGTAAATATGTAAGTGTAAACCTGTTTGTAAAACGTCCTGAATATCGGGCCCAGCTTCACGTTCCCTTGCTCCTCCACGAGCAAAGTACATTTCCACATCTTCGGACCCCCAGTCGCAACAGCTTCCAACATATTTTAAATGAAACAGTATTTTGCATCAGCACTCTGCGTTCACTGTTTAAGCCTGCTAGAGATAGTCGATCAGTATTAAATTTTCTTTATACCAAAAAATTGAACAGATAACCTTCCCGGCTCATTTCTGGTCCGCGGGTAACCTGAGTGCCACCACTAGAGAGACTGCTGCGCAGTTTCGGGACCATATATTTATACAGCCGCGTTTCTTTCATAGTGGCTAACGGGTCGAAGATGTCGCCAGATCGCTGGCTCGTGATGCTCCGACATGAGCTTCGATGCTCACAACCGGCGCTTCTTTTTATCGACGCTCGAAGATTTGGGCATCAATTTCGCCTGTAGCTTGTGCTTGCCAACTGCGCATTGCTTATGAATGAGTCCCTGGATATATTTATTCTTTCAGCAACAAAGTTACGAGAAAATAGCCGGTATCGTCTTCAGTCTCCCAAACAGTAAATGCAAATGCCTTTATCAGTGATGAAACCACGCGAAGGACCTGGAAAATGAAATAAAAACAGTTAACGGAGGCTACATTGCACGAAAATATATATTTCACCTTGTCAGCGATGTTCCACTGCAGCAACGCTGCGTCATACTCGGAGCGGATTCAAACAGCTGTGTTTTCACTCGCCTGTCAGGCGAGTGAAACTGAAGAGGGACGTGAGAGCCGTAAAATCGCTGTCCACGCATGTTGCTTCGACAGCGAGGGAGCCCTCCGCAGACGTCCACACGTCTAGAGCGCTACAGGCGTACTCCGCTCCCGCCAAAGACGACGATATTTTGGTCTGCAGCGCTGATACTTTCCCGGCCAGGAACTTCTCATTGAGGTCATCCCGCGGTGGCAACTTGTAGCCCGGGACGCAAAACTGAATATGAAAGAATACAAAGCATTTACTTTGATGAAAGGCGGCTTATAATATTGTTACGGGGTTAAAAACAGTCAGACGTGTATTTACAGAATATTTACAATAATTATAGCCGCTGACAAGATGGTAGACAGCGCGCGAAGACCAGAACATCGTCTTCTTCCCACGATAATTAAATCATCTTTTTCGTCAGCGTGTCACATGACCCCCGGCGGCTGAAGCACCGGCTCGGTGCTGGTTAGGAGGCAGGCGAGTGATACAACTTAAGACGCGCGACGTGGACCACGTCGGAGCGATGCTGAGCCACGGTTGGCTCAAGGGGGGCGATTTCATACGTGACATCAGTTACTTGACGCAAGACACGGTAAGGGCCGGAGTAGCGTGAAAGTAACTTCTCCGAGAGGCCAACGCGTCGCGACGGCGACCAAAGGAGAACCTGGGCGCCCGGTGTGTAATGGACGTCACGATGGAGGGCGTCATATAAGCGCCGCTGATTGTCCTGCGACTCCACAAGTCGGCGTCGAGCAATATGGCGTGCTTCCTGTGCTTTGAGAATGGCTTCACGGGCGTACTCGGATGTGGAATTCAGACTAGCAGGCAGAATGGTGTCGAAAAGTAACGTAGGGTCGCGGCCAAACAAGAGGAACAATGGAGAGAAGCCTGCGGTATCATGGAGAGACGAATTATAGGCGAAAGTAACGAACGGCAGCGCAACGTCCCAGTCGCGATGGTCATCGGGGACATACATGGACAGCATGTCAGTAAGGGTGCAGTTAAGGCGCTCGGTTAGACCGTTCGTTTGTGGATGGTAAGCAGTAGCAAGTTTGTGTTTAGTCGCGCACGAGTGTGGAATGTCATTGACAACTTTAGAAAGAAAGTAGCGGCCTCGGTAGGTGAGGAGCTGTCGAGGTTGCGCCGTGGTGAAGGATGACGTTTTCTAGGAAGACCTAGTCGGCGACATCGGTTGCACAGCTTGTCGGAAGAGCCCGTGTCATTGCATATCGGGTGGCGTAGTCTGTTGCTACAGCAATCCACTTGTTTTCCGAAGCAGACGTAAGAAAAGGGCCTAAAAGATCAACACCTACACGGAAGAATGGTTCTGATGGTACGTCAAGTGGTTGAAGGTGACCAGCAGGGAGTGTGGTCTGCTTTTTGCGTCGTTGGCAAAGATCACACGCAGCGACATAACGGCAGACGTCACGGTATAGACCAGGCCAAAAGAAGCGCCGACGAACGCGGTCATAGGTCCGTGACACGCCAAGGTGACCTGTAGTCGGTACATCGTGAAGCTGGGCGAGAACAGTCTGACGCAGATGCTCAGGCACAGCGAATAATCGGGCAGGGCCGTCCGGGCGCATGTTAGAGGTACGATATACCATCATGAAGTTCAAAAATGCGAAGGGAAGGATCGGGCGTCGTTGAAGTGAGCCGTTGAATAAGGTGTTGCAAGGAGGCGTCCCGACGTTCTTCGGCTCCAATGTCGCAAAAAGCAGCCAGAGAGAGAACGGTGACAGGTATGCCGGCCGCAGAAACGTCAGGGGGGTCGACAGGATGGCGTGACAAGCAGTCCGCATCTTGATGTAACCGGTCGGTCATGTATACAACTGAATAGTTGTATTTTTGGAGGCGGAGAGCCCAGCGGCCAAGGCGCCCTGAAGCATCTTTGAGGGACGAAAGCCAACACAGAGTTTGTTGATCAGTGATGACTGTGAATTGGCAGCCGAACAAATAGGGGCGGAATTTACCCACTGCCCAAACGAGAGCCAGACACTCGCGTTCGGTGATAGAATAATTGCTCTCCGCAGATGAAAGAAGGCGGCTGGGGTACGCAATAACACGTTCTCGCCCTTGTTGTTTTTGTGCCAAGGTAGCTCCAATACCGTGGCCACTGGCATCGGTACGGACTTCTCTTGGAGCTGACGCATCAAAGTGAGCGAGAATGGGCGGGAACGTAAGCAGCCCAATCAGCTCGGTAAAAGCACCAGCATGCTCAGGGCCCCAAATGAATGCAGCGTCTTTCCTGAGGAGCTTATTGAGAGGGCGCGCAACGTTCGCGAAATTTCGGACAAACCGACGGAAGTAGGAGCAAAGGCCCAAGAAGCTGCGAACGTCCTTGCCACATGTTGGCGCGGGAAAGTCTTTCACTGCCCGTATTTTATCGGGATCAGGGCGTGCACCAGAAGAATCAGCGAGATGCCCAAGCACAGAAATTTCACGACGACCGAAGTGGCACTTGGACGAATTTAGTTGTAGCCCCGCCTGACGGAAAACAGATAAGATCGTCGACAGGCGCTCGACGTGTGTCGCAAAAGTCGGAGAAAAAACGATCACGTCGTCCAGGTAACAGAGGCTGATGGACCACTTGAAACCGTGTAGGAGGGCGTCCATCATTCGTTCAAATGTGGCCGGGGCATTACATAAACCGAAAGGCATCACTTTGAACTGATACAAGCCATCGGGAGTAATAAAAGCTGTTTTCTTGCGGTCCATGTCATCGACGGCAATTTGCCAGTAACCGGAGCAAAGGTCGATGGACGAAAAATACTGTGCTCCATGCAGGCAATCCAGGGCATCGTCAATGCGTGGTAGCGGATAGACGTCTTGCTTTGTTACCTTGTTGAGGTGTCGATAATCGTCGCAATATCGCCAACTGTTGTCCTTCTTTTTAACTAGTACAACAGGGGATGCCCATGGGCTGCAAGAAGGTTCGATGATGTCTCGAGAAAGCATCTTGTCAGCTTCGTGTTGGATGATATATCGCTCAGTAGGCGAGACGCGGTAGGGTCGCCGATGGTTCGGGCTCGCATCACCGGTGTTTATTCGATGTTTTACGACAGATGTTTGTCCTAGAGGGCGTTCTCCAAGGTCGAATATGTCCCAGTATGAGGCAAGGAGGCAACGTAGTTCTTGAGCACGCTGGGGAGGAAGGTCGGGAGCAATCATTTTTGTTCGGGCATTCAAGTCTGAAGAGACAGGGGGCGAAGCAAGAGTTGAACACGAGGAGCTGTCACAAGTTAAAGCCGAATTGTGGTAGTCTCTGGCTGACGTTATTTGCGCCAGGGATATTCCGCGTGGGAGTACTTCTGTACAGAGTCCAAAGTTCACAAGCGGAAGGGAGGACCTGTTGTCCGAAATGGTAAGGACGGTGTGAGGAAAAGCGACGTTATGCGAGAGCACGACATGACATCCGGATTAGGAGATACGATGTAGTCACCTTCTGGTACAGGTGGAAGGGGGGAGATACCTATGTAGGTAACGGCACGGTGAGGGAGGCGAATATGCTCTGTGGAACATAGCGGTATCGGAGCGCTATCGGGAGGGTCAATAGCAGCAGGTAGAGTGAGTTGCACAACACCAGCAGAACGGTCTATCAAAGCGGAATGTGGAGACAGAAAGTCAAGGCCCAGGATGAGGTCGTGAGGGCCAGTGCTCTAGTACATAAAATAAAACTGAAGTATGATGTCCGGCGACACTCACGCGAGCCGGACACATGCCAATAACGGCTCGTGTTACACCGTCGGTGACTTGGACCACAGGCGAAGGGGCAGGAGTGAGGACTTTCTTGAGACGATTCCGAAGCTGAGCATTCATCACAGATACGTGCGCGCCAGTGTCAATCAGAGCTGTAACAGGCACACCATCCACGTTCACGTTAATGAGGTTTCGATGTGTGGGCAAGGTCAAAAAAGGATTTTTGCGTAGGGTCGGTTTGGCAGCATCACCTCCAGGCACTGCACCCGTTAGTTTTCCGGAAGGGTGCGCCGAAAGGAGCTAGGGGACGGTGATCGGCGAGATGGGGGCGATCGGGAGAATCGGCGACGTGGCGCAGGAGAGCGGCTAGAGCGGGTTGGAGGAGAAGTGTCGCCAGAATTTGCTGGCTGCCTTTGCGGGGCGAACCGAGGAGCAGCATCAGGGCCGTGGGATGGGTGGTAGGACCAGGGGTTCGAATTCCACGAAGACCGGCAGTGACGTGAAATATGGCCGATACGGCCACAAGTGAAGCATATAGGCCTGTCGTCTGCAGTACGCCATTCGGCCGGGTTGCGATACCGCGTTGGGGCATTCAGGCTGCGGGTGTGTATGACAGTGCTGGACGGAGTGTAGTCAGGCCGATTAACTGAGCAGGCGTTGGTCAAGCCGACGTTGGCCAATTCTTGGTGCACGATGGACTGTATGAATGAGATGGTCGCCTGGCAATTGTCGGGGCCATGGGTTGGGGTCGTGACAGGAGATGCGGCTTCTATTTCACGTCAGATGACATGGAGGATGTCATCAGAGCGATTGGGTGTGGGCGGACTGCAGAGGTCTTCACAGGTGGACGTAGCAGCCGTGTTGGGAAGGCGGGGAAATGGCTGGGCAATGCGGCGACTCTTGGCTTCTTCAAACCGCCGGCATTCGGTAATAATGGCTTGCACAGTGGAAGAATTCTTGAAGACAAGGAGATGGAAGGCATCATCTGCTGTGCCCTTAATGACATGTGCAACCTTATCAGGTTCGGACATCTTCGGATCCACTTTGCGGCGCAGAGCGAGCACGTCCTGGATGTACGTGAGATAGGATTCTGTGCACGCCTGGACACGCGAAGCGAGGTCTTTTTGGGCGGCGCGCTGACGTCCAGCAGGCTCGCCAAACAAATCTTTGAGTTTCTGTTTACAAATATCCCAGCTGGTAAGGTCCTCCTCGTGGGTCTGAAACAAGATGCCTGCCGTACCCACGAGGTAAAATATCAGATTCGCGAGCATTATGGTCTGGTCCCAGTGGTTGCTGGCGCTCACCCGCTCATATAGTTGAAGCCAGTGTTCAACATCAGTGTTGTCGGTGCCAGAAAAGGTTCCTGGGTCGCGGGGTTGTGCTAGAATGACGAGTACCTTTTGCACTGCGGTCTCTGAACTGAATAGGATGGTTGCGCAGTTTCAATGCGATCGAGCGTTTGCGATCATGTGAACAACCCCTGCACATTGCCTGTATCCGTGAGAAAACCAAATAATAATCGTCAAAAATAACGTACAGCGCGAAGGACAAGGACTGCGAGAGACGACATACACAGCGCTGACTTCCAACAATGTTTTATTGCGTTGCCACATCGTTGTGGCAAGGCAATAAAATATTGTTGGAAGTCAGCGCTGTGTATGGTCGTCTCTCACAGTCCTTGTCCTTCGCGCTCTACGTTATTTTTGATCATGAATTACCAGCTAGCCCAAGCAACCACCCTAATGATTGTCACCCACTCATGCGTGCGTGGCAACCCAAATGAAAGCGAATTCAAGAAGTGAAAAAATAATGCAGAACATACACTGAAGTTGTCTGTGTATGTGTAAGCATATCCCCAAATTTCTGTTGGCCCACTCGTAAATTTAAGTTTGCCCACTCTCACGCTTCAGCTGGCCCATGCCCGAATTTCAGGTTGGCCCACCTCCAAATTTCAAATTTGCCCACCCCCAAGTTTCAGTTGACTCAACCCCGAATTGCACGTTTGCCCAAGTTTCCCCATGCATTTTCTCAGGAGCCCTATGTATATCTGTGGGTATTCTCTTTTTATTTATTTTTTGGGGGTTTATGTCCCTTATCGCTTATAAAGCTACGAATCATCTACATTGACACTATTATAACGATTGAATGTTTTAAGTTTTCCAGCTACGCATTTTTGTGCAGATAGAAGGCATTACATTCTCCGCGTGACGCGGATGGGGTACTCGCCAGAGTGCTTACGTATTAAAAGTGCAATGTGGACTAGCTAGCGCTCATCAACCGCAATGCCACGGGTATACTTGCCCTTTTGCGCTCTCACTCTTCTAAAAAGAGGGCCAAAGATGTACGTCTTCTTCATGAAAATAGTGGTGTCTCGAATATTGCTGATGCCTTTGCAGAACATTTCTGTTTGCTATATGGCGTGAAATATGCTTCAAATAACCTTCCTTCTCAGTCTAGTACAGTGTGTACGCTATCAGTCAATGAAAATCTTCTTTTCAAGTGTATGAAGTGCCTTAAACCTTCCTTTTCTTGTGGTGTTGATGGTATTTCTTCCGCGGAACTTAACCCTTTGAGACGCTGTCTACACAATTGTGCACAGAAGAAGAGTGCATCAATATGAAAAGCACTGATCAAAGTAATGGTATTTAAAATGTGTTTCATATATCTTGAAACACTTATTATTGGATCTGTGCTGCAATTTTGAATAACGTGCAGAATGCTTTAGCAAAATGAGTGGGAAGGTAGACGGCTGGGTGTTTTTACTCTGTGTCAGTATGATGTATGTAGAGGGTTCACTTCTTTCATTGTTTTTTACAATGTCATGCACCAGACATAATTTTCAAGCGGCTGGATGAGTGCTTTTCAAGCTTTTCAAAACACGAAATAGTACATGTTCTCATATTTTGTGTTCCTGTAGTGAGTTTTCGCATGGAGTCGAAATTTTGTAAACCTGACAAAACTCGCTAAACAATTGAAAATTCTTAATCTTTTCTGCAGCTGTACACTTTCTATGATTCTGAAGAAGCAAGATATATGGTGAAAGCAACTTTTCAATCAACGGGATAAAGTGGCGTCTGTAAGAGTTAAGACGTATGGAAGCATATTTGTGCCCTGTTCTCACAAGCATCTTCAATAGTTCCCTAAAGTGTAGCACGTTCTCTAGCACTCGGAGGGTAGCATGGACATTGCCCATGCACAAATCAGGTTCTAGATGTGCAGTTACTAACCGCCGACCTATATCTATCCGCTGCAGTGCGTCAAAAGTGTTTGAAGCGATATTGGATTCCTTGCTTTCTGTTAGTGCTAAGAGCATTTTAATAAAAATGAACAGCATGACTTTGTGTGCCGACGACTTAAAACTATTTGAGACTGTCAACAGTGTTCACCACTACATCGACTTCCAGAAAGACATTTTTTTACTCTCAAACTGGTGCAGAAACAATAAGTACTCTTAAATGCTTCCAATACTGTGGCATTAAGTTATATGCAGAAAACGCACCATGTGAAATTTTGATACACCCTACCTGATGTTCCACTCCTTAGGGTCGATGAAATGAAAGATCTTGGTGTGTACTTCGACAAAATGCTAAGCTTCTCTCCACATAGATAATTACACAACATGTCCTTCACGCTCTTGGAATTGCATGCCGTATATTGCATGATTTCCACTCACCCGTTGTGTTTCTGAAATTCTGCTGTGTGCCTCACACTACTAGACTATGCTCTATAGGAGGGGGTGCAACGAGCAAATCTAATTCTGACCTCATTGAACGCATCCAGAATAAATTCATATCTAAAAGTACCAGTTTTGCCATTGTGGCGACCACAGTTGAGCTTTCTCAAATATACTTCAACTCGCACCTCTAGATTCAAGCCTTAATTAATTACACCTTTTCTTCCTGTATAAGCTGGTCCCTGACATTATACATTCCCTAAAGCTTCTTGATCATATGCATTTGTTCGTGCCGCAACAGTATACCAGGTAGCATTCCACATTCGTTGCCTGGCCTTGTTGCAAGATTGGGCTATAAGACTCGACTCCAAAACATACTTCAGAGCTCATTTCCTGTGTTTTGTGTGTCTATAGATAATCACGTAGGATTAACTCCCTTTTACTTTTCCTCGTTTCCTTCTTTCCCTGTTTGTTTCTCGATCTTGCATTTTTTTGTCCAGCACATTCACATTTTCTGTACATTTTGTCTCACATAGTGCTCGTTAAGTGCACCAGTACAAAGGCGCTCTAGCTGTTCCTGGGCACTACAATAAACATTTGAATGATTATTATTATCGTAGTATAAAATGGTACTTTTTAAGTATGTACTAGTATACTATTTCAGTGCAGTAGGTTTTGTGCAATTAAAAAAAAAGGCATGAATAAGTGCAATAATAATATTCTATGTGTCTGACCCTATGCATTGTGCTATTAATTTTTTCTGAGTTTTAATAATGGCTGGCTACTGTATCCAGTGTTGTGCTATACAATGATATGCCACAGCAATTATTGCGTGCCTCGCAGAACAAATTGAATATATCTTTCTCAGTCAAAACATCATAGCAGGCTGAAAACAATAAACTGCATTTTTTTGTTGTGGTGACGAAGTGTATAAATTGTGAAAATAACCTGTTTATATATTTCTTCTATTATGTTGTGAGCTGCTCCCATACATACGGATAAGCGCTTCAATAGTACGACTTGGCAAAGGGCAACGAAAGACCCCTATTAAAACCCTCCAATTCTCAAGCTTGTATTATCTGACGGTATGTCATGTTATGTCGGTATGTAAAGAAAGACAAACTTGACACGTGGAAACCAATTACAATAGAACATAGCCCTTACACTGCGAAAATGTTTTGTAGCAATAGACTCAATGTGAAGGCCTCCGGATGCAGTGTTGATGCATCAAAACAACCTAGATTAATAGAGGTGCTCCATGGGCTAGATTTGACAGAATCAAGAATAGGGGGGGAGACAAGCTACGAATTACATAAATTTTAGCTATTCTGTATTTTTTTTTTTGTGAGTCCTACAGGAGCTTCAATTCTTTTTTGATGATTTTCTCAGAACCCACTTTTTCACGTTTCTTTCATGGACCAACAAGCATAATTATATTGACATGGATGGTTTATCTGTATCCGGTGACCGTATTTCACCGGCTAAAATATGTTAAACGTTATCGCTCGGTTCAGGATGCGCCTGAACGTATCGGAAGTTTCGCGAATGTTATCGATGGTTCTGTCTGTTGTCAAAGAACCTTGTTAATCTGATTGCATACGCGACACGAATTGTATACTGGAAGGCGCGTGGGCACCAGCGAATAAGGTGTAACTTTCGACGACTGATGTATGCAAACCGACGCGCTTGACCCGCAGATCAGATTTTCGACGATTGCCGACATTGCTCGCCGCTATCGTTGCGATTTAGTCTGCATTATTTTTACCGTCACTACTACGTGACAATATTTCCAACACAGATTTTTGCAGTGATAGTTTGCAAGCCTAATTCTTACATAGTTGGCTGTGCAATGAGCTACCAAAAAATGAAATGGTACAACAGTTTTTGATATGATATGGCATCGTCGTACAGGTGTTTGCAAAGCGATCTTGCAGACAGACGACGCGCGAGCGCTGATGTCGATATATTGTGCACTATTGTTGCTTCAAAAATAAAAACAAACTGTTGCGGCAGTGAGTTTCTAGGAGGGCGAGCTCATGGATGCCTAGGAAAAGATATGTGGTGAGGGGAAAGAAAAGACGGAAGAGAAGGAGGAAAAGAGCGCACGAAGGCAGGCAGAAATTGAGCTCGAGAAAATAAAACTAGAGCAAGCGAGATTAGCGCGCAGTGCGGATGCGGCGCCGACACAAACAGAAATTGTGAAAGTTTGCTTCAGCCGTAGAACCCAGGCGATGACATCGGTCTCTACCTGATTAATTTTGAACGGATTTGTGAGAAGCAATCATTTCACCACTTGGCCGGAGCGGTTGCTTTCGTCGCTGCCGGGAGAAGCGTCGCAAGTCGTGGCCCGATTGAGCGAAACCGAGGCAGGCGTGTTAAGGGAAGTCGAGTTTGCTCGCCAAGTGCAACCCTTCCACAGAGGAATTTCGCAGCAGATTTCGACAGAAAAGAAGAAGCCTAATGAAAGCTTAGTTGAGTTTGCGTGTTGGCTCAAGGATAATTTTTTTTCACAGTGAAAGGAACAGGGACAGATAACGTCAGTAAGTTTAATCTGCTTAGAGCAGTTTTGCGAGATCCTGACGGATAACGTCTGCCTTTGGCTTAAAGGGACACTAAAGTGAAAAATGATTTCTTCTGCATCCGTAAATTACCGTTCTACAACACCAATAACACCACTCTTACAACGATAAGACGTTTGGTAAGCCAGGAAGAGAGCAAGAACGAAATACGGGTGGCGACGCCTACTTAAGTTCCCGCACCTGGGGGCTGTGACGTCTTGGATTTTGATGGCATCTTCTAGGGCCTATTAATTATATATAGCGGTACAGATTGACTACATTGTGTTCAAAAGGAACCAAATATTAAACATGGCAAGTTTCGGGAAACTTTATTCAGCCAACGCGGACATAATGCGAAAACATACTTTGGAATCCCTGACGTCACACTGACGTACCGGCGCTGGGGTTTTGGCGCGAAATTCAAATACTGATACTTGGACCTTCATTTTTCTCATCTAATAATCAAACAATTTTTTTTTTTTGAAATGGCTGCCTGCAGGGTTCTCAAAGAATGCTTCATTAGTCTAAACTGATTTATTGTTTCGCTTTAGTACCCCTTTAAGGACAGGCAGGAATGTGCGTCTGGAAAAGTGCAGCACAGCTGGCCGAAGAGCATGTGCCAAGCCGTGGCTTCACAACACAGAGCAGCACAGTACTATCAGAAGCCTTCCCCATGGTCAAAATCTTACCCTCGAGGGCAGGAAACCGCAAAAGAAGAACGAGACGACGCTAGTCGCAGTTTGGCGGGCACTGAAGGCATAGCGGAAGCACCTCAAAGGTGTTGAAAGGAACCCGGAAATCATTCGGAATAGCTGGAATCGTCAGTTCAGGTGGCATGTTATAAATGCAAGGAAACGAGTCACTTGCCCGAAACTGCCCACAGAAAAGGCCAGCATTCACTTGTATAAGCAATCATCCGAGTAACCTCAAACTCCTGAAGCCATACATGACGCATCTAATTGTAAATGGCAAACAGTGTAGGGTACTCAGGGACTCCGCGGCCACCATGAATGTTGTCCATCCGAAGTATGTGAAAAGTGAAGACTATACGTGTCCGAATGCGCGTAGGTAAGGCAGGCAGTCAGCAAAGACTCAGTGTGCCTACCTAAGGCAAAGGTACAGGTTGAGGGACCTTTCGGAGATATCGAGGCAGTGACAGCTGTCTCCAATGGAATACCGGAAGGCTACTCTTACCTCTTCTCGAACAGCTCGGAGTCGCTACTTAACAAATGGGGGGCACATTTTCCGAAGCACAGGTCATAGCTTTGACGAGGTCAAAAGCACGCGAACTAGCTCGGCAGCTAATTTACAACGACGAACAAACTGGAAAAAAAAGAGGATGAAACAGCTAGCTCCGGAGACATAGTTAAGCCGGAGGAGGAATTCTTTGCGATTTCACCGTCAGAAAATCAGGAAGAGGGTAAGGCTGATGAGCCGCCAACGGAAAAAAAAAAGGCACTCGGAAATAACCACCTGAAAGCGTGCTAAGAGAGAGGCGTCGCAGAGTCAGGAATGCGGCAGAAAAGGAAACGCGGCTGACTAAAGCGAAAGGCATTAAACCGTGTTGGGAGCGCATTGAAAGACGTAGAAAGGCGCTTTGTCGCTTGGAATGTTACCAGTCAGAGCGCGTCCGAGCCGCCGGACGAGGAAGAAAAGAAAATGACGTTCGGTACGAAGGTGGACAGAAGCCAGGGGACAATTATGTTCGCCCTCGTTGGGTTCTTTTCGAGGTGTACTGTGCATGACGCAGGAGAGCGAGGCAATAAGGCGACGTGATGCGGTTGTACAAGGCAGCGAATTCGTAGTGATATGCCTAGAAGGAAGGTTGACAGTACGTAAGGTATCGGGGTTCTGCAGCGAGGTGAATAAGCCCACGTGCCCTTTGTATTCCCTGGTTGACAAGAACAGTTTCCAGGCTGCGCCCACCTTGAGTAAGGCCTAACGATATGACGCAACCGTAGGCTATTGAGTATGAACAGCTGTATACAGATTTCGTGGAAACAGTTTGTTTCTTTATTTTTAATGTTGGGTAAGACGTATTGAGATCTAGAGATTGTGGCGATAAGCAAGCTTTGAGCTTTGATGAGATTGTTTATTTCAGGTCATCGATATTCTGAAAGCGATAGTTTCACGAGCGCTCTTTTTGAAAATTTGTTTCGTCGATGTGTCGTTCTTTTTTAAACAGATAGGCTTCTTTTGTGTGAAATACGCTTGCTGGGTCAAGTCCAGGTTATTTTTAGAAGCCTGTAGTGGCGCGCTTGAGTGTCAGTTCACTTTTCGAAGTGTTCGCGAGATTTTTCTTTGAAAGTAAAGCACGTTATTTGGAGGAGGCGTTGTTTACGGCACAATTTTAGAAAGGTTTGTACCCGTCTTTTAAAGCGTCCCTTGCGCGGACACAAAGAAGCAAAGCGTTGGTGCGTGTCTCGAACGTGTATTTATAGGACGGTAGCGTTTTGAGTATCGCGTAGTGCGTGAGTGGAAGTATTTAGAGATAAGCTCCAATGTGTAGTTTCGAGAGCGTAATTTACGGAAGATCATTGCTATTTCTTTAGTGGGTGTCTTTTGTGCACAATATAAAAAAAAAATGTTACTTCTTGAGCCGCACGAAAGATCCCTACTTATTTCTAATGAGCGCAGTAACGAACAAAATTGTCGCACCTTGTGACAGTGGTGACAGCAAAACTGTACTTATTAGACTGGAGAAAATTACTTATTAGAATGGATGAAATGCACTGACGATGACGTCTTCCAGATTCTGCTTGCAACAAAAAAAAAAAAGAGAAAGAAAAAGGAAACAGCAGCGTAGCGGATCTCATCAAGTTGTTTCAGAGCTGTGACGAACTCGGGAAACAGCGGGCCTTGACTCGTCGCCTAATTGCAAACGACGAGAGGCTCGTGGGCCTTGGTCGTCATCTCGGACGACCAAGGCAGTACGTAGGCAGTACGTAAGGTACTTCACGTGCGGCAGCCCACACGGCTGCCGCACGTGAAGGCGCTCATACGCGAGGAAGCAGCTCTCACTGGTGCAGTTTGCTCAGCCGCGCCCAACACCCGCTATTCGGCAGGCGATTGACGAAGAAATTGCCGACGCTGTGCCAGTGTCCCATCAACCGCATCTTGTAGCTGCTCCTGTCACGTACGCCAACGTCGTCACAAGGCCCCGAACTGCTTTCACAGTGCTGCGCCAACCGATGCAGACGCCGACTCCTCCCCGCAACCCTTGGACGACAAACAAATTTGCCTGTTGCCGGCCCGGACATACCACCGGCTACTGTCGCCGCTGCATGCCGCCGTTTGTCTCGTAGGCATGTTAATGGATTACTCGCAATGCCGATCAGCTGCTCTCCAGGAACACCTGATCGTCATGCCTCCTTCGACACGCTCTCTGTCACGACGTGGGCGCCCTCTGTCCCCAACACGTCGTCGTCCCATGCTACAGAAGAAGAAAACTAAACGCCGCAGTTCATGAGGCAAGAAGTGCGTCGCCGTCAAAGCGTCCAAGTCCTCACTTTTGTCCGTCGAACGCCATTGCAATTTCTGTCGAAGGTGTCTCAACTGTTGCCCTTGTGCACACTGCAGCCGCCGTTTGCGTTAAGAATGAAAGGCTTTGTCGCTCCATCAGGAAAGTGACGACGCCAGTTGCTGGCCCAGCTCTGTGTACAGCAACAGCGCAGCACGTTCAACTCACGGCACCTTGTACGGTCCGAGTAGGAATGTTTTGTACCTCATTGAGCTGATTGTGCTGCATTCGATGCTCTCACGAAACAACCCCATCATCAGCTGCGAGTGAGAACCAGTAAAATGTTCTCCTTTATGCGACCTCCGTTGAGACGATTCTCCCGAACATCACCGTAAAGTAGTTGTCGCTACAGAGACCGACATTCCTCCGCACGCCGCTGTCATTTTACCTGTGTCCTGCAGAAGAATCTCTGGCGCCACTGTTTTGTTTGTCCCTTCTGAGACATTTATCGTGAAAAATACTTTACTCTACCCCTTTGCGACCCTCGACCTCTCGGCTGGGTTCAGTCATATTTTTGCATACATGCTTTTGTCCGCACCACTCACGTTGCTTCGTGGCCAATGTCTCGCCCATGTCCAAGCCAGGGCGTCCCTGCACATCGTCGACGTGCCAGAGGCTACTTCTCTCGACGACCACACGGGTATCGCCGCTCTTTCTGCTTCGCACAAGTTTCCCTCCGACATCTTTGGCCCATCCATCGCTGACGGCCGCACACCAAGTCATCTTTCGGAACGTATCGCCGTCCTTCGCAATTTTCGTTGTTCTTTCGACGCGGTTCAGCCTTCTATTCGACAGGCGTCAACTGTGGGGCACCACATCGGCACCGGCTCCCATTCACCACTGCGGCAACGACCATACCGCGTGTCTCCTGTGGAGCGCCGTGTGATTAGTGAGCATGTCGACGCCAGGCTTCGCCGCCACATCGCTCAGCCCTCTCACCGTCCGTGGGCCTCGCCGGTCGTTCTTGTTATGGAGAAGCGTGGCTCTGTTCGCTTCTGTGTTGATTTCATGTATAAACACCGATCCGCTTGACCGGCAGATCACATTTTCGACTATCACCCACTATGTTCGCCGCTATCGCGGTTCTTTGAGGGTAGCCTGTTTTTGAGGCCACAGGTTCGCCAATAGAACGATAGTTTCGTGATTCACAGTTTCGATGCTTTCTTCACCTTCACTACTACGTCACATTATGATAGTGCACTGAATAACTGAAAGCAGCTGTTTATAATACAGAAGCTGCTTGGTTGAGCGGACGTACAGTTGGGAAGGACATTACATTTTGGCATGAAATATAAGATAAGCCTAACACATAACATGTTTTTCTAAAAAAATGAGACTCAAGAATAATTTCTTTCGTTTACACCCCTAGAAAAACGCTCATGGACGAAGCCAGCTTTATTATTATTATTATTATTATTATTATTATTATTATTATTTTTATTATTATTATTATTATTAATGGAATTCTGGCGTTTACATCTTGTGATATGATTGTGAGGCACCCAGTTCAGTTCTCAACGCCTGGCGTTCTTTAATGCGCACCTAAACACGAATACACGAGTGTTTTTCCATTTCGTTCCCATCGAATTGTTTTCCCATCGAATCGGTTTGAACCTGTGAGCTCCAGTTTAGCAGCGCAACACCATATCCACTATGCAGGCACTAATTAGGCTACCTCGTAGCGCTTTTGTTTTTGGCAAGCATTGACTGGACAAAAAGGTTGACACGGTTTACGGGCCAAAGATTAGCATATATAATCATCATCATCATCATCGTCAACCTATTTTATGTCCACTGCAGGACGAAGGCCTCTCCCCGCGATCTCCAATTGCAATTACCTCTGTCCTGCGCCAACCGCTTACAACTAGCACCCGCAAATTTCCTAATTTCGTCGCACCACCTACTCTTCTGCCGTCCTCTACTGCGCTTCCTTTCTCTTGGTATCCATTCTGTCACCCTAATGGTCCAACGTTTTTTTTTTTTTTTTGATTCGAAAGCATGCCCTTAGGCATAACACAAAGGACGTTAAAAGTGCACGAACAGATTCGACTCGTGCAAAAAATCTAGGAGTGAACAATGATGTGGTCCATGAATCCAATGTTCAAGGTTGGGAGGTGGCGGAGACGGCTTAGATGAAGTCCTGGGCACGTCCATGCTAGGTTTGTCACTGTCACATTTTGGATTTCTGTATTACAAAATGGGCACGATGAACCGTAAGGACCATGGTACTGTTGTGGCCAGAGAGCGGTCACAGACGGGGTGAGCGCGACCCCGACACGTAGCCTCCTTAACGTAACCTCCTCTCGGCGGGTTAACCCACCAGGGAGGTCTGACCCACGCGGAGGTATGAGAGCTCGTGTGGTACGTCGGAGGTTTTCCTTTTCTCGCATCAGTCATCCACAGGCGTCTTAAGGAAAATGTGGAAGTGGGTATGTTGCAATCTGTGGGTGGGTTGCCATATCTGCTTCAAGGAGACCCGGCAGGGCTGCTCGAGGCACCCACTGGACGCGTATGAGGATATTCGTAGTGGCAGCAAGACGGTGAATGCTATCTGAGAATAGAGTGGACCGAGACACCCTACGTATGTCGTGGATGGCTTGAGTAGAGTCTGTGCGAATGATGCCGTCTCGTATGGCAGCAAGCTCGTATGGCAAGCCGTCTCGTATGGCAGCAAGCTCGGCAAGATAGGCCGGTGGTGCAGGATCGGGAACATACGAGCACGTCTGGCCTGCCTCTGGTATCAACGGACACTCGAGAGCTGTGTGAATCATTGTGCCATTAACACTGCACATCAGTGTATGCAACAAGAGTCGCATCGTCTTGATTATCATCGGCGCGACGAAGGCGGGAAACTTGGGCATTCGCCTGGCGAGGAACCGGGCTATACAGACGACCGAGAGGCTTATTGTCACTTAATTGTACCCTCTTGCACGGAGCTACATCGGGTCTCGTAGATGCTGGACTGTCTATTTCGTGTCCCATGTACTGTGCCAGTGAAGCAGCCGAGCAGAAATTTGATGGCTTTAGGGCGCGCACGCATCGACGTTGGTGCACGAGTTCGTCGATAGTGTTGTGTTGGGACTCGGCTTGTAGGGTTGGCAACGGAGTGAGACGTGGTAGTCCCGTTATGGCCCGCATGGCTTCGTTATTAATGGCCTCAAGGCGAGCCCGTTGTGCCTGCGTGAGATGGTGAAACTGGGCTCTGTAGACAAGTCGTGGTTGCAATACAGAACGGACAAGAAGGCGAGCCATGTTGGTGCTCGCTCCGCCAGATTTCTTCTCAATTCGACGTATCAACTGTATCGTTTCTGCGACCTGTTGCTTTGCATTCTTGACCCATCGTCCCCCAGATCCAGAGGAATCCATTTCAAGGCCGTGTACACAAAGAGTTGAAGCCTCGTGTAGTGGTTGCTGATCCAGAGTTAACTGAAGAGGCCGGAGTGCCAATAGACGGCGCGCATACTTGTTCGCTACTGTCATTTACGTCGTATTGTCCTTGGAAATTTCAAGCCCTGTCTGAGCACACCAGTTGTGCTTCCCGTTTAGGGCCTCTTGGAGCGCTTGTTCTTGGTGGCAGATTTCAGGATCAACTGACCAGACAGTGATGTCATCTGCGTACATTATGTACTGTGCTTTATGTATCGTCGCTGGCTTCCAAGCTAGTGGAAGGAGAGCAATATTGCAAAGGTCTGGTGCGAGCACAGATCCTTGTGGGACACCCCGATGTGCAACGAACTGACCTGCTGCTTGGCAAGCCAGGCGAATGGAGAAGATGCGAGCGCGCAGGAAGGCTTCGACGAATGTGCAGACACGGCTAGGGGAACTGAAGCCAATGAAGAATTCTGACTATTGCTTCGTGACTCACAGGTCCTACGCTTTACGAATATCCATTGCCAGAATGGTGCGAATTCTTCGGGAGCGGCCTCCGATGAGAACCATTGAAAATAGGTACGCAAGGCCATCCTCTGCGCCTAAATGAGCACGGAATCCGATTTGGTCAGGAGGATACCATGAGTACCGCTCGAGCCACCATGTAATACGTGTCGCGAGCATACCCTCCATCAGCTTGCCTAACGTTGAGGTTAGTGCTATTGAGCGCATATGAGCGATAGTACCTTAGGGTTTTCCGGGTTTGGGAATACGGACCATTTCTGCATGCCGCCAAAAATCGGGGATGACTCCTGCAGCCCAAGCTTCGTTTATGGCCCCAACAGCACTTCGAGAACCTTGTCTTGCGTGTTTTTATAAAGTTCATACGGTATGCTATCCGGTCCTGGTGCCTTGCATGGCTTCGACAGGTCTATTGCCGCCAAACATTCCGGCATAGTGTAGACAGCTTGTATACCCTCGATGTCGGAGAGCGTAGGCGGCGTGCCTGCGTCCGCGGGAAGGCAGTTTTGAACAACGAAAGGAGGCGGTGCTGTGTCCAAAGCCGGAAAAAAAGGTGTGGGCGACAGTTTCTGCGAATACTGCTGGTGTCTGTCCCGATGCTAACAGGGCGCAGGCTGCGGGTTCTGGAGGGCGCCGATCCCGTTCCATTACTCAGAAGGTGCGCCAAATAGAGGTATTGGACGAAGAAGGTCCGAGAGAAGAGCACCAGTCCATCGAGCGGCCACGTTCTAAGCGGTGTTCATGGCGCCGAGCTACTGCAGTAAGGCGTTGGGCCTCTAACCGAAGGGTATTTGATGCAGGGTCACGTTCTGATGCAAGTTCTGCTTGGCGGCGCGACGCCAGACGGTTATCTAATCTGCGCATTGCATGGCCTGCCCAGCGCCATTTCTTTCTCTTAATGTCTATTAGAATATCGTCTATACCCCTTTGCTCTCTTATCCAAACCGCTCTCTTTCTGTCTCTTAAAGTTTTGCCTAACATTTTTCGTTCCATCGCTCTTTGCGCGGTCCTTAACTTGTTCTCAAGCTTCTTTGACAATCTCCAAATCGGTGCCCCACATGTCAGCACTGGTATAATGCACTGATTGTACACCTTCCTTTTCAATGATAACGGTAAGCTTCCAGTAAGGTGCTGACAATGTGTGCCCTATGCGATCGAACCCATTTTTATTCTTTTATGAATTTTCTTCACATGGTCATGGTTCCCTACGACTAGTTGACCTAGGTAAACGTACTCCTTCACAGACTCTAGAGGCTGGCTTGAGATCTTGAACTCTTGTTTCCTAGCTCGGTTATTCATTATCTTCGTCTTCTGCATATTAATCTTCAGCCCCACTCTTACACTCTCTCTGTTAAGGTCCTCAATAATTTGTTGTAACTCGTCTGCAGTGTTGCTCAATAGAACAATGTCATCGGGAAACCGAAGGATGCTGAGGTATTCGCCGTCGATCTTTAGTCCTAAACCTTCCCAGTTTAATAGCTTGAATATTTCTTCGAAGCACGCAGTGAATAGCATTGAAGAGATTGTGTCTCCTTATCTGACTCCTTTTTTTATAGGTATCTTCCTACTTTTCTTGTGTAGTATTAAGGGGGCTTTGGAATACCTGTAGATATTTTCCAAGGTATTTACGTAAGCAGTCTGTACTCCTTGATTACGCAATGCCTCTATGTATATAATGGCTACCCCAAAACTGTTTTCGGCGCCCTAGGTCCGACCGCATTAAAAGAACCCGTACCAATTACTCCGCATTCTGTTACGCGAGGAAGACGGAAACATGAATGGAATGTTGCACTACAGTTGCTTTTTTTCTATAAGTATACCTCCAGTCAATCTGAGTATAGGGCGCCAGATGGGCCAGATATATTTTATTTGTTTGAAACGGCAAGCAGAAGTTTACGTACATGTTTTTCCGTCTGCGTTTCGCAAGAACTACTAATGCAAAACTACACGCGCAAGAACACACACGAGAGATATATGCTGCTTGAAAAATAAGAAAAATATTTCTTCAATGGAAGCGGTACACAGAATGTAGCACACAGAATGAAAGCCGATATTGCGGCCGCGATGCACGCGCATTCAGGGAACGGGATTAAAATAAACGAAATAAAGAACAGAAAGAAAGGCATCTATTCCTAAGGCATAAATACATGTCATATGCAATTATAAAGACCGTTTGAGCAGTCAGAACGCATGCAGCAGGGAACTAGTACGAATGATCCTTCCGAGAAGTATCTCCAGCCGTTTCCAACGGCGCGACCTTGGTGCGGCCCAATGCACTTCGATCGCAGCGCTGACATAGTGTTTTTCGTCGTCGTGCGCCGCATTGCAAAACATTCCCCTCCGGAGCCGCTTGTCCCACTCCCTCGAGCGCGGATGCGAAACGCCCGAGGATGGATGGATGGATGTTATGAGCGTCGCCTTTGGATCGGGGCGGTGGGTTGTGCCACTAAGCTCTTGCTGTTATACTGCCTAATCTCCTACCTAGGTTAATGAAAAAGAAACACTATGAACTACCACACCCAAATTTTCTGATCCCCTATTAGGAACTGTGCTTTTGTACGTCTCCGTCTTTTGTCGTTTCCCCACTTTTCTTCCACCAATCCTCTAATCGCCTCTTACTAATGCCTTATGCGGACATGTTTGCTTTACCACTGCTCCCGCTGAAGCCAAGGGCTTCAAGGAGGCTCGTGGTGCCTAAATCGACCGCTGGGCAGACGTCTTCACATTCCAATAAAACGTGCTCCATAGTTTCCCTAGCTTTACCGCAGCACGCACATGCTTCTTCTTCCTTCTTATATCTCGCTTTATAGGTGCGTGTTCTAAGGCATGCCGATATCGCTTCTATAAGCAATGAGCTTCCCTTTGAGTTATCATAAATGGTTTCTTTCCTGATTTCGTTTTTTCCTCTTAAGTAGTTACTCATGGCAGGTTTCTTTTCCATTGCCGCCACCCATGAGATTATTTCAGCCTCTCTGACTTTCCACTTGACCTTCTTTGTTGCTGTGTTGCCCACCCTACAGGCCGCATACTTGCTGGTAAGCTTCCTAGTTATTTTCCTCCACTGTGAGTCAATGTTTTGCCTGTGCAGATACCTGAACACTCTCCCAGCCCATTCACTTTCTTCCATATTCCTCAGCCGTTCTTCACACTCGATTTTACTGCGAGCTTCCCTCACTTCGAAACTAGTCCAGCCCATATCACCCTGCACAGCTTCATTTGTAGTGACATTTGGTTCCCGTCGAGTGCTTATTGTACCCCTGATTTAAAGCAAACAACCGCATTTTCAAATGTAAGTCCTGGAACCATTGCACCTTTCCACATACCTCGGAGGACCTCGTACCTATTGTATCCCCATAGCGCTCTGTGCTTCATTATGGCTGCATTTCTCTTGCCTTTAACTGTTATGATTTTTTCCTGTGTTTCCATATATCTATTGCCTTCGCTTATCCATATACCAAGGTATTTATATTCTGTTACCCGAGGTATTGCTTGGCCCTGTATCTCCACTGTCTGTTCACTGTCTTCATTGAATACTATAACGCCTGATTTTCTAACACTAAATTTCTAACCTAGATTGTTGCCTTCCTGCCCACAGATATTAGCTAGATGTTGCAGATCACTTTGCTTGCTAGCTAGCAACACAATGTCGTCAGCATAAAATAAACCTGGGAGCTACTGCTCTATTACTGTACCTGCCTACTTGTATGAGAAATTAAACCCGATATGACTTCCTTCTAGCACCCTCTCCATCCTCACCATGTACATCATAAACAGCAGCGGGGATGAAGGGCACCCCTGCCTCAATTCCTTGTTGATATGAACTTTCTCCTCGCTCCTCTTCCCACTCAACGCAAATGGTATTTTCTAGGGAAATCTCTCCCAAAACGCCCGAGCGCCGGAGAGTGCAGCGCCACCTGTGGCGATGCGGAAGAAGCGGCGTGCGTTGCGCCATGCCCGATGGGTGGCACCAGGTAAATGCCGCTTTATACCAGCTGCGCGGATTTTATACCAGCTGCGCGCCGGCCAACGCAGCGGCACGGAGCGTTCGAATTTCGCGCTGGAAAACCGCAGCGTCATCTCGCGAATCGTTGTTAAACAGCTCGTGTCGCACCAACGTGGGCGCACGATAGACGGCGGCAGCAACCAGGCTCGCATAAAACCCCTAAATGATCTAAAAGTAGCGACACTCTCTCCTCCTTCTATGCCGGCGCTCCTTGTCGCGGTTCCTCCCGGGCGCCGACGGTGGCGGCGCCTCGGTAGAGCCAAAGATATCCTCCTGGGGTCGGGCACGCTCCCAACGTTCGCCTCTTTGGGGCGCAGTGCACTGCGCGCCTGACGGATTTTGCTGTTGCGTTTATGAGCGGTTCATAAATGAGTTACTCCAATAACTGTCGGTATCCACGTTGCACTGCTTTATCGAAGCTCCTTCCACTGCGATCACTTCGACTGCCGAAGGCAGCAAACGATCGTGCGACGCATGCAAGCGGGGTCGCTAGCGCATCCCGTGCTGTTGCACAAGATGTTCCCAACAGAGCATGACACTTCACGCCCGTTTTGCAGACGATCAGAAGGCACTCTAGCACACATCCTTGCAGAGTGCACTAAGAGCGATGGGAGACCTTGTTGTCCAGCCCCGATCTACCGACCCAGCTCGCGCTGGCGGCTAGGGGCCAGGAACTGCTGGACGCATATGGGACCTGAGAAGAAGGTTCCACCCCATCTGGTGCCAGCGCGCACCAACCTTTCCTATATAAGGGCTCAATAAAAGTTTATTTTCTCTCTCTCTCGACTGCTGTGGCAACGGTGGAGGTGGTGTGCTCAAACGAACTAACCGAGCGCTTTTTCTCGAAAGGCGCCTTTGATCAGCTTCATTTGAACTTCAACGCCGGAAAGAAATTGCAACAACATGCGCTTTGTATGTGGATATTTACCTTTTACTTTTTTAAAACACAGGCGTGGGGTCTAGGCTCTATAAGAACCGATGGTGGTGTACTACTTGCATAATCTGTCAAAGGCGCGTTTGCTCATACTACAAAAGGGCTTGGTAATGCATCGGGCCTTAATTTCTTGGTGCCGTCATTCCGAAGGATGTATTTGGCTTTCAAATTGCTCTTCGTTGAAGTGATACTAAGATGAATAAACTAAGATTTGATGTGGCACAACTTTTTGAGAAATGATACAAAGCACGAAAAAAAAAATGTTCGCCGCGACATTTGACAAATAATTACGAAAATGACAACTGTTGATATGTCAGCCCGCCGTGTGAGTGGCCATAACAATTTTATCAACGTCGAACGTTGAAAATGGTGTGGGTCACAATTGCGCGCCTCTTCGTTAGAGGTTTCTTTTACCAGATCTATCCGCGTTAAATATGTTTCAACCAGCTTAGGTTTGCACGACATCTTTGAACCCAATATGTTTTCGGCTGTGTTTAGCGGATGTCTGAATTCTGATTTATTATGCGCGCAGATATGGCGTACTCAAGATACAGCTGCCGTTACTGTGCATAGGCACAGTAACTGCCGGCTTTATTAACAACCCCGCAAATACAATTACGCGCAGCAATCCGCGCTACATAAACGCTTGACCTGCACCGCGAGTAGCACGAACAGCGGGGGCTCAAACGACGACAACCGCCGTTTTAGTCAAGAGTTGATCAGCAGAATCCAACTAAACAGCAATACGCGTCACTTCAGAGATAGACCTGCACAGCAAGCAGCGTGAACAGCGTATCCGAATTAACATATGAAACGCAACTTTCGTGCCTGAGCCCAGCAACGGTTTCAACTACAGCGAAACGAGTGCGCCATGCAATGTGCGCGACATCATAATAAAGCCTGCCGAACCAGAAGCAGGAACGGCGAGGCTCAGGCAACATGAAGCACGGCCTTCGTAGCAGCGAGTGAACGTTTCCAACTACAACCGTGCCGAACGTTGTTTAGTGCGAAGAACGGCTGCAGGCGCTCGCGCTTTTCGCCAAATCTTCCGAAAGAATACGAGTGACTTCTGATGAACGGCCACTTTCCTCACAAAAGCTCAGGTCCCGCAGTGTTTGCCCGGCCGATCCTGTGCAGCCAAATCTTTCGGCGAGCCGCGTCGCTTCTTCCGGATGAAACGACGAAAAGTCGTTTCCCCTCCTCGGTTGTTGCACCCATAAGCAGGCTAGGCAACGCCGCAATACGTAAACGGCGCCGGCACTAGCGCAACGCTCTCCGCCAGAGCTCAGCCGCCAGAAATGAACCAAAGCGCGATTTCGATACCCGCGAATGGCGCCGGCGTCTGCTACGAACATGGAGGAAGGAAACTGAGGAGAGGCCCTCCGCGCGCTAGGATAAAAGTGTGGAGGAAGTGACGTAGTAGGTTGCCCTTTTTTTTGCTGATTTTTTATTTCTTTGCCGTAGCGGCCACGCCTTTCGGGCCACAATGGCGGCTCTGTTTTGCTTCTGTGCGCTCACACGTGTTGCTCCGTAGGTTTCGTACCGTGGCAAAGGCGCCGTACGGGCAGGTTTGCGTTGGTGTCCGTGTTTTGTTGCGCTGCGTTATCTGGACCGTGCTGTCCCGGATGTTGCTGTGGCCAGGTGGGACAGGAAGAACTAAATTTCGTGAAATGAACGCGCATGCAACGCTGTACGCAATGTACCGCGCCACGGCAATGGCAACGGACGAAGGAATATCCGCGGGAAATTTTGCCCTCTTTGGCGGAATCATGCTAACGGGCTAACGATTGTTTAGTATTGCTGCGGAGCGCGCGGGTCCGAGCAGCATGGTTGCGCGCAGCGCGGCGTGGTTTCGCGAAAAACGTAAACAAGAGAGGAGAGCTGGCCCGATAGGCGGAGCAACGCCATGAGCAACGCCAACTTCCGGCTTCACTTTAGCTTCACAAAGAGTGACGTCAGGGCCTCTCCTGAGTTTCCTTCCTCCGTGGCTACGAACCAAAAAAGCGCGTGACCACGGCGCTTCGACCAATGGGAGGATCGATTCTCCGAAGGTGCGGCAGGCGACAGAGAAAGCGGTAAAGCTCAGAGGAAGCCGCTACCGTTTAGTTTTATTCAGCGACCTTAGGCTCGCACAGATGAAAAAGTCGTGAGACGGGAGGGGAATGAAGGGGACACAAAGGTAAACAAGAAAACGAGCGCGCAAGCCGGTGCCTCCCTCGCGTCATCCCGCGTGGAAAAAAAAAAGTCGCTGTTTCGCACGAAAGCCGAAGCATCAAGCAGACAGCTATGCAAGTAAGGATAGTAGTTGTATCGGCCTTATAAACATGCAAACATTTACTTGCTAACTGAATTAACAAGGATGGTGTCAGCGCCCACAAGTAAACATGAACTGATCCCACTCGATCAGTGCGGATACTCGCTGTCAAAACGCTGGGGTGAGCAAACGCGGCAGCAGCAGCGAGCGAAGTGATGCTCGTGCGGTCTATCGCTTCAACACAAGAGCCATAGTGAAAGAAATTCAACAAGAGGGGACACTAGGCCAAAAATGGCAACAGGAAACACGTTACGCCTAGTGTTGATCACATCCGTTAGTTGATGCGAGTATCGAAAAAAAAAAGAATGTGAAATGAGCTTACAGACAACGTTTTATTTCTTTTATTCTTTCCCGATAAAACTAAAAAGTTTTGCGTATAAATGAACTTATACTTGGCGAATTATTTTTCTTGCGTTATCTAGAAACAAGCTAACGGCACAAGGGTTGACATCCGGGCCAATTGGTACATAGTTCAAAGAAAAAAGCAGTCACAAGCGACAAAGGACAAGCAGATATGTTCGCACCACAAGGGCTGGACTATCAACTGAGGGTCTAGCTTGTATGTTGGACTCCCGGCGTATTCTTGCGTCCCTTCTGCACTTCGACACGGCACCACTGTACTGTTGGACTACGGCAACGTGAGACATTTTGCTTAACAGTCTGCGATGCATTTCAAGCAATTTTGGCTTTTACGGCACGGAACCGAAACTTGTGACGCAGCGAAAAACAGCTCGGCCGTCCTGGTGTAGTTAATTTGAGGTAATGACTCGTACTGGGAGATGTTTCCGACGCCCTCTATGAGCGCCAACATTATTATAACTTATTTCGGTAGTTTTTGCGCACGCTCGCCGCACCCGGCTTTCTGACGCACTTAGCGAAAAGCACCTCGGCTGTGTGACGCAGTTTCGCGTGTACGGGATCTTACCGGGGCAAGTTTTGGCATCCATACATGGCGCGCGAAACTGAGCCATAGAATAGAGAAGGGAAATCGTACCTTCCGCAGTGGTACAAAAATAAGCAGCGGCAGCGCATGGAACTTACTTAGGTGGATGCCAGGTGACGCTGCTCAATCCTGAAGCGGAAGTGCTTTTTTTAGAGCAAAATCCAATATGGCCGTTTTTTGCCGGTAGCCACGGAGGAAGGAAACTAAGGAGAGGCCCTGACGTCACTCTTTGTGAAGCAAAAGTGAAGCCGGAATTTGGCGTTGCTCATGGCGATGCTCCGCCTTTTGGGCCACCCTCCTCTCTTGTTTACATCATTCGCGAAACCACGCCGCGCTGCGCATGGTGTCGCGCGCGGAGCGCGCGCGCTCGCGCAACATCTGGCAGAGCACGGTGCAGGTAACACAGCGCAACAAGACACGGTGACTAACGCAAACCCGCCCACTCAGCGCCTTTGCCACGGCCCGAAACCTACCAGAGCAACGCGTGTGAGCGCTCAAAAGCTTAACAACGCCGCCATTGTGGCCCAAAAGGCGTGGCCATACAACAAAAAAATAAAAAAGCAGCAAAAAAATGAGAACCTACTACGTCATTTCCGCCACACTTTTCTCCTAACGCGCGGAGGGGGTAGGGCCTCTCCTTAGTTTCCTTCCTCCGTGCCGGTAGCCACGAAGGAAGGAAACTGAGGAGAGGCCCTACCCCCTCCGCGAGCTAGGAGAAAAGTGTGGAGGAAATGACATAGTAGGTTCTCCTCTTTTCTGCTTATTTTTTATTTCTTTGCCGTAGCCGCCTTTTCTTTGCCGCTTTTCGGGCCTCACTGGCGGCTTTGTTTTGGTTCTGTGCGCTCACACGTGTTGCTCCGTAGGTTTCGTACCGTGGCAAAGTTTTAGTATAGCGTAAAGCAGCAAACGCAAAGAGTTAGCGTTAGCGTTAGCGTTGCGTGCACCACACTGCGCATGCGCTATACGTAAACGCTGCTGGAGCTCTTACGTACGTACGCTATTTTCGGGATTTAGCGTTGAACGCTAACGCACGCAAGGGAGCCTTACGTACGGCAAGATGGCGGCGCCAGTCGAAGTGAGAGCAGCCCGCTTCGGATCTATCAAGTCGTCTGCCTGCACTGCTAGGCTCTATCCTTCCCCACTAATGCTCGTTTCACCTTAGATTTGTGTGATGATGCTTCGGCAGCGGCGCACAGGTGACAAATGGGCGTTGTTTGCGATATACGTCCTCGATTAGCCGGGCAGTAGGCTTAACTAGAGAGTTTGCTAATGTTTGCTCATGTTTGCTGTATCAGCCTCGAGATGGCGCCCAAGTGTATTTCGCTCGTTCGCTTGGTGTAAAGCCGCATGTGAAGCCGATGCATGTCATGTTTTCCGCGGCAAAACACAGTAGTGTGGTCGGTGCTGTGGTCACAATGCGTGTGCGTTTTACCAACGACGACGATATGAACCTCGTGAAGGAGGTTTTCGCCTTGAACCCATTCGGATGGACGTCAAGGTGGGCGTCCGTTGCAAAAAATTGGAAAGAAGTGGGAAATCCGCTTTCTGGAAGCGAAATTGCCGGCGAAACGTCCCCTCCGGTATAGCTTCGACGTTGAGTGGATCTTGAGGACACATATAACCTGCGCGGTCGCTCTCATTCCCGAAGCATGAGGGCGTCTATGTCATCCCAACCTAAAAAGGACACGTAATATGGGTCCCACAGAACACTCGATCGCGGCATGCGAAGATTAATTGGTGTGTTTCGCGACTCTCGACAAAACAACGCTCAAACCAAACACCTACATGCGTAATTAACGCAGCGACTGTGGCTTTCGATAAGCTTGACTTAGGGACACACTTGCGGATTCGGCATTGGATAAGCTCGACATTTCGTATGGATTTGGCTTTCCAGTACTTTGTGTTTTTACATCTAGATGGCGCTGTATTTGTTTGCGTTAACGTTAACGCTTTTCTCCGTTCCGCTATTCTAAAACACTACCTTGTGCCGCGCAGGGCAATCTTTCTTTGCGTTAGCGTTGCGTCGCACGCTAACGCTAACGCAAGAATTTTACACTATACTAAAACTCTCTAAAGGGCGCCGTACGGGCAGGTTTGCGTTGGTCTCCGTGTTTTGTTGCGCTGCGTTATCTGCACCGTGCTCTCCCAAATGTTGCTGTGGCCAGGTGGCTGATGTTGCTGTGGCTGCACTCGCCGGGCGCGATCGGTCATGCAATGTAGAGCGCGCGTTAGTAGTGCACGCTGACGTCACGGGTAAACAGTCGCTTGGTTTATTGAATGTGACTTTCGCGGAAGGCGAACGTTTCAGAATACGGCCCCTGTATGTGGGCGTTCATGTCACCGAACAGGATAATTTCGTCATCATTCTGGAGACCCTTAATATTGGCACTTATGCATTCCACTAACTCTTTATTCTTCTCTGTGCAATTATTTCCGGTCCACAAATGCGTAACGCCTAGCCAAATTTTTTTCCGGCCATTGTACCTGATAACCAAAGATGCTGTTGACATTTTAAATTTACTCTTTTCCATTTGGCTCCCTGATGGATGAGCATTCCGACTCCTCCTCCCTTTCTTTCCGACTTAGTTCTGTTGCACCCTTCTGAAACATAATTCTCAATCACTGGCGGCTTTTCCGAGTCTCTAAGGTGCGTTTCTGTAACCGCATACACCCGTATTTGTTCTCTATTTAACTGCTCCTCAATCTATGCTCACTTTTCCTTTCTTCCATAGAGTTTCTCACTATAAAACCTAAGGGGAAATCTGGCGCTGCTGCGCTGTGGTATGCATGTGAATGCCGGTATACTGTGACTTCGGATTGGCATCGTTCTCAGAGAGCCAGGCAAGCAGCCTTCCGTCTGTCACAATGATTACTTTTCCACTAAAACAACACGTAAAAAGCTGTTTTAGCTTTATCAATACACAAAAACATGTTTTGTTTAGCTTTGAGAACTTCTTATTGCTTGTACCTTTATATGAAACGCAAGAAGTATCAGCGGGGCGCTAAAGTTGGAGGATAGACGACAAGATTCGTTCTCGCTTTGTAACAGTTTGTCGTCTGTTCTTGCGTTTCTTAGCTTGGTTATGCATTGAAGGTGAGTATACTTCACTGGAAGATGTAATATGCGCGAATGGAAACATTCTGTGAAGATTTTGTATTAAAAATGCGTTATTTGTGTAGCCATATCCACATTTTAGACGAAGCCTCTTACAACACCAGCCAACACAAGCCTCGCAGACACACATACCCTCATTCCCATGACGGCACAGCGCTCCTTAGGAAACTCCCATAGACGCTTGTGCCAGATTTCCCTCTAGGTGTTATAGTCAGAAATTCTATGCTTTTTTCTGCATAGAGGGGCCACTGATAGCCACCTAGCGGGCGCTTGCAACAGTACGCCCGGGAGTAGTAGCAGACGACAACCTTTGCAGCAAGGATGCCTGAAGTTCGCGGTTGCGATCTATCCCTTGTTCGGGTGCGAGACTGAGTCTTCTGCCGTGAGAGCTGAAGGGAAGATGCTGGCCTCTGTGGGAGCGGGCGTGACCACGATATTACTGGTGTTTGGGACAACCCGGTGCACATACGTGCCAGGTGCGTCTCGCAGACAAACGTCATGAACTCCATTTACATGAAGTGGAGGTCATGTTAACTAGCCGCTAAATTTTGTTGACTAAAGCGATGTCTCGATTGCTTTTTTTTAATGCTACCCTTGCCGTAATGGTGCTTCTATACCTGAATCATGAGCACGCGTCGTTAGTGCAGACTTATATCTCAAACAAATATGTACGGTGCGATGTCTGCACACGCCGTTGTGATCTTTCTGCCGATGAATACATGTGGCATCGTCGAATAAGTGCAGTCAAAGTCGCCTCAAGAAGAGTAATTGCGAATTTATTTATGGGAACGCGTACACTTGTCAACAAAGTCGCCAAACGCACGAGTTAGTAAGAGCGCGTGTTATCGCTGTACCGTCGATGCAATTCTGCTGCATACGCCTATCAACTGCCGCTCCCGCTGCAGTTTTTGCAATTTTAATTTCCCCAAGGGAGCAGCTTGGAAGCGTGCAAAGCTAAAGTCTAACCAACTTTTCAGTACTTTTTTTAAATGTTATTAGAAAGAGATGCCACATGATATATTGGAAGGCAGAGCAGCGCCAGTCAAAGTAGTGAGCGCTGGCGGCAAGGCCGGGTTTAGTCCTCTCCTGCGTAAGCATATAAGGAAGAATTCAGTTGAGTAAAAAATTCACATGCAAAAAGTGACTGCGTTGTGAAACAAACAAATCACTGGGCGTGGTAAGTCTGCTCAGACAGCATCGAGGTGTGATGACTTCCCAAATGTGACGTGAACATTTCAGCGAAAATGGAACAAAAATACCATGTGCAGCAACATATTCGCAATTTTCGCCTTGAACTACCTATTTTGTAAACACATATCCCAAAAAACCACAATATCTGAGATGCCCTCGGGCAAGAAAAAAGAAAAAGCTGGTAAAGAAGCAGTTGCTTGTATCATTCCGATAATACACAGCGTGATTTGGACCCTTTACAAACGAGGCATGGTTAAATCCTCGCAGCTCAAAAAATCAACAACAGTTATGCATGAAGCAACTAGCAACAGTTCAACGTGCGCGAAGGCACACATAAAATAGATGCAAAAACATGAAGTGCGTGACAGGATTTACCGGGCCGCATAAAACCAACAATTTCAGTTCTTGCAAGCTTCAGTAGCTTTAACAAACAACACAATGCGCTCGTGCAGTCCCGCTGCCTAGCTAGCGCAACGCGGTAAAGAAGCGGCAAACGGCATTCGGAACTTGAGCGAAATGCCTTTAAACCGCATGCTGTACTGCAGACCAACGTCGTAGCTTACCCGTCTAAATATGATCGAGTGGAAAAAACACCGACACGACAAAGCAAAGGATGAGAACGAGGAATTTCCAGCCGAACGGCGGTGATCCATTGCTACCGTTGCTCCCGCTGGTGAGGCTTTGTGGGGAACAATTAGAACCGTATCGCCGGCACGTTTTCGCCGGTATTTGAGCCCCCGCCCTGCAACAATTCTTCATCGACATTACTCGAAGCTTTGGATACCTCGCACGTGCGAAGGGTGTCACTTATTTTGCTCTGAAAACGTGAATAAGACAGAGAAGCATGATCAACGATGTAGAAAACTACGGCGAGCGGCTGGCTCCTTTCCCGGGTTTTCCGTGCAAGGCCGCCACTAGTGGCGCGTCCATCGTCCCCGTAACTTGAGCCAGCGTCTCTGACGGCTGTTCGGCACGTTTTCACAGTAGAGTGGGGCTCGTTCGTCGTGTAGCGTCGGAAGTCGCTGCCTCTTCTCCATCGCGCAACGTTTCAGATACGAGTTCCTGTTGCAGATCTGTGCTTGCTTGTGTTTACTTGTGCTTATGCAATGACATCTCGTAAGCTGCGCGCGTTCCGCGTGAACTTGGCGAAACGCGGACGGCGTCGACGGTAGCTTTGTCCCATCTTTAGGTGCGTTGCCTTGTTGGTGCTGCTACAAGTTCATTGAAATATATACACGTGTAAATGGCTCACAAGCCGCACTTTTTTCTGTCAAGTACCCATGGGGTTGCTCAGGGGAGGTAAAATTTATTTCTGGGTATGCGAACTTCACGGAGGAGGACATTCTCCGAGTAGCCTCGCATACCGATCAAGTACCGGGCCGCACCATCATCACAGTGCCGCTATCTCATATACACCTTCGCCCGAGCGCTGCACCTTCGAACTGTGCGAGCTACGTCTGGGAAAGCTGCGAAAAGGGAAGACCCTGACTCCAGGGACGCGCGCATAGAACATGCTGCCCTCCAAAAAGCCGTCGCTGAATACAACGAGGCCTTTAACAGAGCACGTGAGGAGGATCAAGCAAATTCTTTGAGCGAGCCTACCAACCACTTGACGAATCAAGAGAACAAGTTCTGGGACGTAATCGAAAAAAAATTAAAGGCTTCTTGTCATTCACAGCGTCGTGGATGAAACACCCGGGCTGATATAGTCTGTTTGCGTGAAATTAGACTTGAGCGTGACGCTACATGTAACAAAAACAGCCGTAAAAAAGCTAGGCGCAAATCTGTGCGTTCCCGAAATTGCTAACTGTAAAAGGGGTATTGTGGAACTCCTCGAAGGCATCGAGAAGTGGGACGGTGACCTGATGTCCAACTCAGTCGCGGAAATTTGCGAGGCTGTTTGTTTGCAGCTGGATCAGTTTTCCACGTCCCAAGCAGAAGACGAGGCCGACTGCATTCCATTTCTGAAAGAGCAAGTCACCTTGTACCTATAGAAAAAACAGCGCAGACGCTACTCTGCGGATTTCATGGTGTTCTGCTGCATTCTTTTCACTGTATCGCCCCATGCGTACGCTTACATACGCAGCCATGGAAGCATCACCTTGCCGCATCCTGTGACGATCAGATCAGTGTGCTCGTCTTACGGTATGAGCCCTCAGCAAGAGCATCAGAGCGAAGCATTCCTCAGCTACATGGCGAGAAGAATTCCTGATCTGAAAGGTGACCAGCGCTTTGTTAGAGTTATGGTAGACGAAATGCATATAAAACCCTACTTTGACTACAAAGGGGGCAATGTTACCGGCGCTGCGCTTAACACAAACGAAGCTGCAAACTGTGCGCTCATTTCCATGGTGCGCAGCCTGACATGCAAATTCAAAGACGTTGTACACATCGTGCCAGTGCGCAGAGTAGAGGCGGAGTGCCTACACAAGACGCTTAAAGATGTGATTTGCGGGCTGGAAAAGATCGGGTACTGCGTTGTGTGCGCCGTGAGCGACAAGTCTGCGAACAGAAAAGCGATGTCCCTGTTCGAATCGCCTCCTCTTAACATCATTGTGTACCAACACTCGTCGGACCCTGCAAGGCCGGGTCGTTGTAGACCCGGTACACATATTACAGTTCATACGAAATAACTGGATCAACCAGAAGAATAACCAAGTTTGTTTCTGCTTGCCAGAGCGCATGCAAACAGCGTCATTTGCGACAATCGGGGACTCTTACAGCAAAGAGTGTGACCAGCTGTTGAAACGGGGCTATGAGCTGTCGAGAAAAGCCCTCTACCCTTCGAATACTGAAGGGCAGAACGTACAGCTCGTCTTACAAATCTTCAATGATTTCTTACCTGAGGCGTTACGTGCTCTTGGAGCAACGCACAACGTATTCTCTTTTGAGGCCACTGCCACATTCATCGAGATCATACTCAAGTGGTGGAAAGCTGTGAACGTGAAAACTCCGTGGAAGGGAAAAAGGCTGAGAGACCAGTTCCAACAACCAGTGTTTTCTGCTGATAGCGATCAAAAAATCGACTTCTTGCACGTGCTTTTGAAATGGCTGCATGAGTGGAAAAACAAAGGCCTTGGCAAGGGTACTTGTGACAAATGAAACTCACGCTGGTCTCAAACGCACTACCCATGCGCTTGTTGAGGTCGCTTGGTACAGCTTCTAAGAGCTCGGGATGTCGTATGTTCTTTTCGGCAAGATAAAAACCGACTGCCTAGAAGATCGCAAAGTATAATAGGCAACTGGCAGGTGCGCAGTATCACGTTTCCATCAGGGAGATTTATGAAGTGAAAGACAAGCTGCGCCTGCAGAGCACCTTATTTCCACTGACCAGCACTTGGAATGTGTTCGCAAGCAGGTAGAGGCATTTCATCCCAGCTGCAACGTTGCTGTAAGCAGGGAGATTCTGTCGAAAATGCAGGACGTCCTTCCTATCTTGGTCTACGTTGCAGGATATGCAGTGTACGGGACCCTGAAAAAGTTGAATTGCGCGAAATGCAGGGACGCGTTGACTGTGGATAACACGATCACAATCTCTGCCGCTCACGAACACTGCGATCTTATGAAGCAGTTGGACAGTGGAGGTCTAGTCTACCCATCGATGTATGCACTTAACGCTCGCAGCTACGTTGTCGTAGAGCAGCTCGCTACGCAGCCAGAACTGCCCTCACAACGCACGGTCGTCACGAAGCTGACACTGCAATTGCTGGCCAACGAAGAGCAATCCGACGTCGACGCCTGCGAGCATGTCACACGAGCGAAGTAAAACGCATCCCGCGGGGCAGCACGCACGTTTTGCTGAGGAACTTCTGTGGCAAACTAAGTGACAAACTTCTCGACGCGAGCAATAAGTAAAAAAAAAAGAAGGAAAGCCACAACTTTTCAGAACAAATACTTATATTGCTCCTAATATAGCGCTACCACAACACGAAACTAGATTGTGTAAATAAATGATTTGCTCCTATAATTTTCTTGCGGTCAAATTTCTTTTAAAATTCAGGCATGCTCGTTCTTGCAAGAAACAAAAGTTTCCGCACGGTGCATCTGCGAAACAACCTCTCTTGAACAGCGCTCCCTATTTTTGCGCCCCCTCGTGCGACGCCGCTTGTGGTGTTGCCCGTGCACCGGCGCGGGGGCAACGGGATGCCAGGGTGCGCCGAGAGGAGGCGCCGGCGCCGTGGCCCACGGCAAAGGACGGCCCGGCGCCCATCGCCGAACGCGCCAATCGACCGAGCTGACGACAGAGCACGTCACTCTCGATGCGGCCTTCTGCACAGACTGTCATCGGGTTTGCCTCGCTTACGATCTGCGCGCGAACCGGGTTTGACGTTTTGGTCTTTATTATTTATTTATTTATTACATTCCTGCATCACCCACGCCGGCATTATAGCAGGGGGGATTACGTTGTCAAGGAATAAACAAACGATCACGTACACAAAGCGCGATATAGCGCATTATTGTTTTCAATATTAACAATGTCAGGCGAAAGAGCATTCCGTCCTCTTATAGATCGAACAAAAAAAAAGTACCTAAGGACGTCACCCCTGAAAGGGAACTCGCGGATTTTCAGTGCATGTCTCGTTGACGCATAAGCAGGGGACCTAATATATGTTTCTCTCTCAATCCTTGTTTTTGAATAATAATTATTAACAAACCTAGCTGCCCTATTTATCACTCTTTCAAGCTGTTCCGTGGGATCAGCCTTGTACGGATCCCAACAGATACAACTGTAATCAAGTAAACTACGAACACAAGTGAAATGCAATTGCTGTTTTAATTTCTCCTGTAACTGACTGAAATTACCGCGCAGGAATCCCAATGAACCTGTTGCCTTATCGTTAATATACGTAGTGTGCCTGTTGTCCTCAAACAGGATCGTTTCTGGTGGCCCGCCACGTCGGCCCAAAGTGCCTGCAGCCGATCGCCGGCTCCCGGGGACGCGAGCCCGGGACCGTTCGCGGCCCCAGTCGAGATGCGCCGGCATGCAGTGGAACGCTCCCGCGTTGCGGAAAACCCTCGTGCTCCGCCGTCGGCGAGCTTCGCGTACTGCGAGGCCCGCCAACGGGAACGCGGTGAGGTCTCGGCTCGGGAATCCGAACAAGGGTGTGAGCCGAGCTGCCATGTTGGCTTCACAGTCCAAGGGCCGGCGGTTCAGATAGCCAGAAATAAATAAAAAGAACCCCTTTACAGCCAATCCACGTGTTGAAGGTGGTCCCTATGCGTTTAACAATAACCCCTCATATAATTTGGAGCTGAAGAATCGAAAAAGTCAAACATTTTGACGAATACCGAGAGAGCCGATGGGACCGCATACCAGCAGAAGCGCGCTTACGGAATTTTACGCGCCGCCTTTACCCTGGACACGGTCCGGCGCGAGCAGCAGTCTATTTTGTTAATATTTCTACCCCTTTCGTGGCGTCAATTTCTTATATTACACAGCGTATTATTATTTTCTTTATTTGCCAGTATCCTTGTATATTGTATATAGCGGTTGGAAGTGTGTGTGTGTGTGCGTGTGTGTGTGTGTGTGTGTGTGTGTGTGTGTGTCAGAAACGGTGTTATAGTCGGATACAACTGAAGTCTGCAGTGAAGCCCCGCCCACGCCTTCATCGCCGCCAGCCACTGTTCCTCCGCGAGGCTGCAAATAGTTCGTACTTCAACCTTTCCCTGCTGCCTAAATAAGACGGTAACCACAAAAATAGAATTATAAGCTCGTAATGTTGTCTCGTCTATTATAGCGGAACGGTGAAAGCCTAATTTTTTATTGAGCCGAAATGAAACGCCTAATTCACTGCAACTATTTATTGCCGAGTTTCACGTCAGTTGGCAGTGAAGTTTCATGAGTAAAACGGCGCCTGCAGTGAAATGAACTGTACTGCGGGCTTTTGAAGAGTGAAATGCTCGGATTCCATACACTTTGTACATATCTGTTGCACACCTCATCGCTTCCGCCGATCTGGAGGTATCAAGTACGACGCAATTTTGAAAAGGTCGCATGACGACGATGTTGTTTGCTTCTCTGATTGGCAGGCGGAGTAACACAACCCCGCGCGGTCCGTGTGCCTGGCTTGCCAACTGCTGTTTTTTTTAAAGTTGTATGCTACTATAGTTGTACTTGCTGGGCTGAGGTTAGCATTTAGCTAGTGCATGAAAAAAGGCTCACTTGTCTAGGGGGCATAAGCCACTACTAGACTGGTAGGTGAGTAATTAAGAAGAGGAGGATGTGGGGATTCATCTAGGTCCCGGTGCCTCTGCTTGGGCATTCACCTGTTCTGTCGTCCCTACGCCTCTCCCTTTCTCATCGCGGTGGTTTGCCATGAGGGCACTCGCGTTGCCGGGGAGGTCGGGGAGGCGTTTTTACAATTGCTAGTAGGTAAAGCGGGGCATGGCGTTTTTCACGGCGCTCGACGTTTCTGCGCAGGCGTGAATAAGAGCGCGCGCGAGAGAGAAAATCTGGGGGATGGGGCACTATGGAGGAGGTTTCTTAGTGCGCCTTGCATGCGTTTGTCCTCTAGACGTGCCGGCATTGCGGAGCGCGGTACAGTTTGTTTACGCTCCGCCGCTGGCTGCCCGCGCGATGAGGGAGTGGGCCCGGACGCCCCATTTGGTGATCGCTGTGTCTGAAGGGGCAAGGTTCTGACAGGTGTTGTATAAATCGCGGGTCGGTTTTTTTAGTCGCGACGATAGATTGCATTTTTTACCAGCATTGCTCCAGGAGAGCACATGTAACCGGTAAACGGAGGCCTCAGGAGAGCACCTGAGGTTATATTAAAGCAGGCGGCGCAGGATCTCCAGGGCACCCACGCGGTAGCGGGGATATCAAAGCTAGAAGCGGGGGGGGGGGGAGGCGTGGGTTGGGGCCGCGCAGGCCTCAGTGAGCCCCAACCCATAGACCAGTCCGGGTTCTAGCTTTGATGTCGCCGTTACCGCTTTGGTCTCCTGGAGGCACCGCCAATAATGCGAAATAATGACACGTTGTTTTAATTAGTAAAAACACGATTTATTAAATATAATTGCGTCGAGCCGCCAAATTGCGGTGCTAAGTTCAGCACTTCCGCGCCCCGCGACTTCTACGGGCACGCCTAGGGACAAACGCATACAACACGCGCTAACAAACTCTTCCGTAGTGCCTAGGCAGAGTCGTATATTCAAGGAGCAAAAGTCCGCACATTTACTCTCTCGCACCCGTTGCCTACAAAGTGTTTACTAAGGTAATTGCAAATAGAATCAGGAACACCTTAGACTTCCGTCAACCAAAGGACCAGGCAGGATTCTGTAAAGGCTACTCAACAATAGACCATATTCACACTATCAATCAGGTGATAGAAAAATGTGCGGAATATAAGCAACATTTATATATAGCTTTCATTGATTACGAGAAAGCGTTTGATTCCGTCGAAACCTCAGCAGTCATGGAGGCGTTGCGGAATCAGGGTGTAGACGAGCCGTATGTAAAAATACTGAAAGATATTTATAGCGGCTCCACAGCCACCGTAGTCCTCCATAAAGGAAGCAACAAAATCTCAATAAAGAAAGGCGTCAGGCAGGGAGATACGATCTTTCCAATGCTATTCACAGCGTGTTTACAGGAGATATTCAGAGACCTGGATTGGGATGAATTGGGGATAAGAGTTAATGGAGAATACCTTAGTAACTTGCCATTCGCTTATGATATTGCCTTGCTTAGTAACTCAGGGGACCAACTGCAATGCATGCTCACTGACCTGGAGAGGCAAAGCAGAAGTGTGGGTCTAAAAATTAATCTGCAGCAAACTAAAGTAATGTTGAACAGTCTCGGAAAAGAACAGCAATTTACAATAGGTAGCGAGGCACTGGAAGTGGTAAGGGAATACATCTACTTAGGACAGGTAGTGACGGCGGATCCGGATCATGAGACTGAAATAATCAGGAGAATAAAAATGGGCTGGGGTGCGTTTGGCAGGCCTTCTCAGATCATGAACATCAGGTTGCCATTATCCCTAAGGAGAAAAGTTTATAACAGCTGTGTCTTACCAATACTCACGTACGGGGCAGAAACCTGGAGGCTTACGAAAAGGGTTCTACTTAAATTGAGGACGACACAACGAGCTATGGAAAGAAGAATGATAGGTGTAACGTTAAGGGATAAGAAAAGAGCAGATTGGGTGAGGGAAGAAACGCGAGTTAATGATATCTTAGTTGAAATCAAGAAAGGGAAGTGGGCATGGCCAGGATAACCGATGGTCATTAAGAGTTACGGAATGGATTCCAAGGGAAGGGAAGCGTAGCAGAGGGCGGCAGAAAGTTAGGTGGGTGGATGGTATTAAGAAGTTTGCAGGGACAACATGGCCACAATTAGTACATGACCGGGGTAGTTGGAGAAGTATGGGAAAGGCCTTTGCCCTGCAGTGGGCGTAACCAGGCTGATGATGATGATGATGACCGGCTCTTCCTCGCACATGTGCGCAAACGTCCTTCGTCTCCGCAAGTGCCACGTGCCGCTGTACCTACTAGCAATTGGAAATACGCGACCGGGCGTTTGTGCAGCGTTGTGTGCCGCCGGAGACGATTCCCGCTAACTCAGGGCTGCGTTCTCTTGCGTGCGCAGCGCTCGGTGCCCCCTCTGGCGGCCTGAGCTGGAGTACGCGAGGCGACTACGGACGCAGCTCTGTGGCTCGCTAAGCTGGAACCCGCGGAGGTCGGTACTGGTGTGAGATGCTACAGCCCCAAGCGTTATTGAAAGCAACTAATCTAATCGTACTTTTCGCGTCTAAATTGGCGACACATTGTCGAGTTAGTTTACGCAAAAAACCGGCGTGCCTCAGGGAGGCGGGTTTAGCTGTACGCTATTTATCGTAAAGATAAACTCGCATCGTGCACCGTTAACGTCATCGATTTTCTATTCTGTCTCTGTAGATGATGGCAGGTTTCAAATCTTGTGCCCTTGCAGTTCGCGAGCCACAGATTGATCTTGCTCTAAAAAAAATTGTATAAGTGGGCGGACTAAATTTATTGTAAGCTTAATCTCCACAAAAGCGTGTGTGCTTTTTTTTTACAACAAAGAGAGGGCTTCTTTCAAATCCCACTATTGAATTGTATGGGCTGCACTTACTGCTGATAACGGAAGCTTTTGGTTGCCGTGCTTGACTGGAAACTACCTTATAAATAATTATACCACAAATAAAATATGTGAAGGCCAAATGCTTAGTCACTGAACCTAATGAATATACTGCCGCACACAACATGGGGCAGTGGTAGGAAGTGCTTAATGAAGATATACAAGAGCCTGGCTCGGTTACGTTTGATTAAGGCGCCGCGGTGTGTCACTTCCGCAGCAAGCGCTTTAAAGGTACTTGACGCTGTTCACCGCTTAGGCATCGGGCTAGCCACAGGAGCCTTCAGGACAAGCCCTGTTCGAAGTCTTTACGTCGAATTGAATGAGTAGTCACTTAATTTGCCGTCGTCACACTGTAGTTTTACACGTTTTCTAGAAGTACACTCGTCTTGGGCTGCATACCGGCCACGGCGGCCGCATTTCGAAGGGGGCGAAATGCGAAAACACCCGTGTACTTCGATTTAGGTGCACGTTAAGGAACCCAAGGTCGTCCAAATTTCCGGAGTCCCCCACTACGGCGTGCCTCATAATCAGATCGTCGTTTTGGCAGGTAAAACCCCATAATTTAATTTTTTAAGGAAGTGCACTTGAACCCTGCACATCCTTGAAACTCAACTGTAAACAATACGGCGTGTGCCAAATTGTTTCGTAGTTGTCCCATAGTGAGAGAACCCTTTTAACTGCTTGTGAGGAGCCTCGTTGAAGAACTGGGGGTTGCACTCCTTGAACATTGCCTAATGGTATCACCGAAACCATTGCCGCCATGACAGTGGCAGCTCATAGAATGTGATTCTTCGTTTGTAGAAGTAACAAGCCACGCTCCCGAGGCACACATCCGAATGCATTTTCGCGAACTTCAGTCTAAGTACTCGTGTGCAGAATTTTACATTAAGGCATCTAGGTCACATGGCGGCGTGTTTTATGTTGCAGTCGAACCATGCTTCTCAAAATTCAATGTGCTGCATCTGGAAACACGTATCTTCACGGCTCTGGTCCATGCAACATTGGCGGCAGTGCAACACATCACGAAATAAAGCTTCGAAAGACAATTATACCTTCAAACTCCTTATGTCTCGTTAAAGCCTTAATGTTATTGCGTAAGCAGAAAAATCCTGTACTTAATGAGCTTTATTGAGTCCTTTGTACAACATATACGTTAAACCAGCATATCGTAATTGTTGGGTACCTGGGCATAGAAACATCAAGGGTAATGTGCTGGCCGACTAAATTGCCGCTTCCATGGAGACAAAAGCTAGTGACGCCTCCAAAGCTATCCCTATTCTAGACATGAGGACTTACTTGCGGAAAGAGCTCAGAATCTATTGGCAGCGTAAGTGGGACGCTGAAACCTTGAATAAGGTTAATGCGGTTAAGCCACAGTTAAGCAGCTGTTCAACACCAACGAACTCGGGGTGAGTTGACGTCCTGTTTGGTCTACTCACAATAGGACACACATACCGTACTCATTCTTACCTGTTAACTGGCGGTTAGCCTTCTATGTGTGGTAGATGTTGCGGGAGGCTGACCGTGCTTCACGTTTTACTGTACGTATCCTTACGTACAGTAAAACAAATGTCTTTACGGCTGAGGCATAGGTCTCAGCCATGAAGATACTTGTTTACGGATTCAAGACATCCAATTCCGAGAAGCATGGACGTACTGCTGCATAAGACACACCCGTATGTGATCATTATTGATCTGTGTAATACTCTGGGGCATGGGTATTTCACCTGAAGTTCTGGAAAATTCACCTTAATATGTGCCTCCAGGGCATGTTTACTGATCAAAATAAACGATGCGTCACATTCAATGTTCTGCCACGGCGGTTAGCGCTTCGCTGGAAGCATTAGATGATGTTCTAGCACAGGGACACCTATTTCTTCACAGAGATTCCTTACACGAAATGAGAAGGGCTGTCTCAGTGTTCGCCGATTATAAAGCAGTGGGGCACAAGTAATGTCATTTACGGTTGTGTAACAAGGATATTCAGGGTTCGAATGTACATTAAGAAAATATGTGAAGCTAGAATATGACCTCAGTAAATGGAGTGACCACTCGTTTGATTATACGTAAAGGCTTACTACAGGACTTGTCCTGAATGCACTTGTGGCCAGCGAATTCCGAAATGGTGAACAGGATCAAGCATCCTTAATGCGCTCTGTGCGGCAGAGTGGTACAATACAGCACCGTAATCCAAGCGTGATCGTGCAATACTTTTATACAGGTTTGTTAGGCATATTGTGTAACGGTCGCGTGTTGTGTGGGAGAAAATTTTAGTATGTTCAGTGTTTTCAGGCACTTAGTCTTGGTGTACTTGATGTGGTCGACGTTCGATAGTTTTGAGTTAATTGTGTCGCCTAAACATTTGTGTACCGCGTTCACAGGTAAGCGCTGTCCGTGCACTTTGATATTAGGCTCTGTTACCAGGCTTTTCTTCCTCGTAAAGAGGACGCAAGACCTTTTCTAAAGTTAACCTTAAAACCATTCTCATTAGCTCATTTTGTCAAGTTATTTAGGTCAAGTTGAACGTGTCGCTCACAAACAGTGAAACTGCACCATTTGAACCCCACCTGCACGTCGTCAATGTAGACCGAATAAAACGTCATTTGTGTAATTGATGAGCGTAAAGAATTCATTTTCATAATAAAGAGGGTACAGATAAGTACACCACCCTGCGGTAGCCCAGTTTCTTGTACAAATTGCCTGGGTAAAGCATTACTGATTCCAACAGCGAATGCCCGGTTTGATAAGTATCTCTCTATAACGCTAACGTGTTTCCACTAACACCAATTCACGACAGGTCCCGCAGTATCCCGTAGCGTCACGTGGTGTCGTAGGCCTTCTCCATGTCAAGGAACACCGACAAAAAGTATTGTTTATGAAGAATTCATCGTGAATATAAGCTTCGAGGCGCACAAGATGGTAGCCTGTAGACCATCCTTCTTCTCAAACACATTGTTATGCGTCAGGTAATTTGGTGGATTCCAAGAAATGTTATAGACGGCGATTTACCACCTTTTCAAATAGCTTGAAAAGACAACTGGTAAGCTCTATCGGGCAGTAACTTGTTACCGAAGATGGGTCTTTACTCTGCTTCAAAATTGGGACTACGATAACTTCTTTCCAAGCGGCTGGAAGAAATCCAATAGCCAAAGTGTCGTTGAAGCGTCATTTGCTTGTCGGGATAAAAATTCTGGATCACCTCATACATAATCTTGCCAGCTCCGGGTGCAAAGCTGTTGCGTGCGTTTACAGCATCTCTCGCTCGGCGATATTGAAAGGTCGGTTGTATGGTTCGTATTTTTTCCGCATTTGCGGTCGAATGTCTGCTGTTCTGCTATTTCTTTATATTTGAGGAGTGATCTTGAATAGCGTGTGGAGCTAGGCACACGTTAGAAATGTTGCCCAAGAGCATCTGCTTCATCTTCTAAGCTCTTCCCTTGGTCATTTACTAGGGGCAACGGATGAGGTGGTTGCCCCTTTAGGCTTCTGAGCCAATGCTATATTTCACAGCGCAAGCTGTTATGGCATTCCTGTAGCCTTTTCGGTTGGCGATGGTGGCTCCTTCGAGAGACTGCGTGACCAGGCCGGCAGCGTCCGGTGCGCCGCGGATGGTGGTCAGGTGGTTGCGAGCGACCGTGGAAGTAGCCCAACCGACCTGCTTTGCCGGCAGCTATTCCGTGCTTATATCTACTCTCGATGTCCCCTCTCGGGTGTCAGTGCCGAGAGAACTGACACCAATGTGGAAATGTCTGTTTAAATTCGCTGTTTCGTTCATAAAATCTTCTCGAAATGACCTATGCTTGTGATTGCGAAGTCAGAGGCATGCGTAAGGTATTGTGGTGCGGGCGGCCCATCACAAGGTTCGACAGATTAAATCAATTTAGACGTGTCAACAATTTTTTCAACGGTCTATTACAATTACTGCGGGGCCTTAACACTGATTACTTGCGAAGAAAAACAACGGCAAATTTCCTGTCATAAATTTGCTGCTCAAACCGCAACGTTGGTGCGGGAACGTTACTTCGCGGATTTGAACACGTCTCCTCATAGTTTGTTGATTCTGTATAGTGCGCCAATCGACGTCCCAATTTGGCAATGCAGTGTAACGTTTCACGGCTGATCAACGAGTGAAATGCTGCGACCACTGACACCGCCACGGCAATCTCTTGCGGCGAGGAGGCGTCTTTCATGGTTCGCTCTAAATAGGGAGCTTCTCTGCATGTTAACAACGAGCCTAGCTTAACCCTTTGATGCCTAAACGTTGAGAAGTTCAAAATTAAACAATATTCTGATAAAAAACATCTCAGAGGCTACAGAATGTAGTACAATTTATTGCTTGAAATTTTTTCTGTATAACTGTCCATTTTGGGCCGTCTTACATAGAATACATTAGGCAAATGCACTCCTTATTGGGGATGATGGCGGTTAAATTATTCTTTCCGAACTCGTATGTCACATTTCTTACGGCGCACGGTAGTTTTCTTATGCAAGTTGGAAGAAGTGGTTTGTTTGTCCTGAAGAATTACAATGTGGTCCAATCGGCCAAATTAATTTTGTGTTTTCAGCAAATCCTATTGGCTCCATCAATGCAATCGCTTACATATGTAATCCTTCTGGTATATGGCTAATACGGGCCTTTGAAATGCGAGTAGGTCAGCTTGATCGCTTGCTAGCCTGTTGTGCTAGAACGCATTCGCACACATCACGAAGTTATGTAAGTAGCTCAAAATACTGTTTCTTGCCCAGAGCAGTGCACTACGTTTCACTCCTTTTGTGAAGTCTCTTCACTCCATCCTTGTTGGCTTACATGGGGTGAACGCAAAAGGCTACGTCTCTAGACCACGACATTTAATTTGCTTTCTGTACAGTGTCTGGTTACTAAATGCTAGCGTTCTAAATCCTGGGCGCTACTGCAACATTACCGCAGCATTTACAGTAATAGACGGTTATCTCAGAATCGCAATCAACTCCGTAGCCGACAAATTGCAGGCATAATTTCAAAATTAGTTCAATAACGTGTGACTAATGATGTATCAGTCTAGGAAAGGCGCTCGGAAGAGAGCTCCTCAAAGCTGTTTAGCCTATTTGATGTATGGCATGCATTTATAGACTATTTTGCTTTGAATAATAGTTCATGTTATGTGCAAGAAAGCTGAACACTGCATCTAGGAAAGAAATTTTGAATGTATCGATTCCAGTTAGGGCGGAATCCTCATGAATTAGAGTGCCGCGAGTACTAGGCGTTCGAAGAACACTTGAGGTCACGCTTGCGCTCACACTGTGCATATTTCCTGACACTTTACTTGTAGCTCAGTGAGAACCTTGTCATCATCACTGAAATACAAAACATTGCCTACTGCTTCGACCACAAAATTGTTGCCCAGCGAATAGTTCATGGCCGTGGTGTATTCATGGCTGCTTTCTTCGTCAGTTACTACAGCAGCGTAATTTTTGGATGGACTAATGAGGACTGCTGAGGCAACAACAACAACAACAACAACATCATCATCATCATCATAGTCATCATCATCAGCAGCAGCAGCCTGTTTTATGTCCACTGCAGGACGAAGGCCTCGTCCTGCGAACTCCAGTTACCCCTCTCCTGCGCCAACCGATTCCAACTAGCGGCCGCGAATTTCCTAATTTCATCACGAGGGTCAATATAGTTGAAAATTACCTTTAGTATTTGTAGATCTTTATTTGCAAAAACCGGATGAAGAACAAGCATGTTCCATCCTAACAAAACGACGAAACAGTTTATGGCACAGACGCGAACTCGAGAATACGTCGGATGTCAGACCCACCTACTACTGTAAGCTCTCGAAACCACACCCAATCTGCCTACTGTACTGCGCATATGTAGGACAATAGGACGAATAAAAATAAATAAATAAATGTCGAACGATGCTGTTTCAACGTTGTAAGTGACGATATTTTTTAATAAAGACCATATATATTCTGTGGTATATGCATGTTGTTCATTAGGAACAGTTAATAAAGTTCTCGTATACAATCAAATATATTTCAATCAATTTCGGTAATCATTTCTGCCGTGATGTGGCGCCCTTCTCGATGTCCCAAAACCAACGATGTTGCAGCTGTCGTTGCGCGGAAGCATGTAGATACACACTTGCGAACGCGTATAGACATTTATACAGTACCAGTGGCACCCACGACGATAATGCAAGAGAGAATAGTCTAGAGGAATTCGAAATCCCACAGTTAACACCGGAAGAAGTAAAGAAAACCTTGGGAGCTATGCAAAGGGGGAAGGCAGCTGGGGAGGATCAGGTAACAGCAGATTTGTTGAAGGATGGTGGGCAGATTGTTCTAGAGAAACTGGCCACCCTGTATACGCAATGCCTCATGACTTCAAGCGTACCGGAATCTTGGAAAAACGCTAACATAATCCTAATCCATAAGAAAGGGGACGCCAAAGACTTGAAAAATTATAGACCGATCAGTTTACTGTCCGTTGCCTACAAAGTATTTACTAAGGTAATTGCAAATAGAATCAGAAAAACCTTAGACTTCCGTCATCCAAAGGACCAGGCAGGATTCCGTAAAGGCTACTCAACAATTGACCATATTCACACTATCAATCAGGTGATAGAAAAATGTGCGGAATATAACCAACCTTTATATATAGCTTTCATTGATTACGAGAAAGCGTTTGATTCAGTCGAAACCTCAGCAGTCATGGAGGCATTGCGTAATCAGGGTGTAGACGAGCCGTATGTAAAAATACTAAAAGATATCTATAGCGGCTCCACAGCCACTGTAGTCCTCCATAAAGAAAGCAACAAAATCCCAATACAGAAAGGCGTCAGGCAGGGAGATACGATCTCTCCGATGCTATTCACAGCGTGTTTACAGGAGGTATTCAGAGACCTGGATTGGGAAGAATTTGGGATAAGAGTTAATGGAGAATACCTTAGTAACTTGCGATTCGCTGATGATATTGCCTTGCTTATAATAACTCAGGGGACCAATTGCAATGCATGCTCACTGACCTGGAGAGGCAAAGCCGAAGGGTGGGTCTAAAAATTAATCTGCAGAAAACTAAAGGGATGTTTAACAGTCTCGGAAGGGAACAGCAATTTTCGATAGGTAGCGAGGCACTGGAAGTGGTAAGGGAATACATCTACTTAGGACAGGTAGTGACTGCTGATCCGGATCATGAGAGTGAAATAATCAGAAGAATAAGAATGGGCTGATCATGATCATGATCATGAATCAGATCATGAACAGCAGGTTGCCATTATCCCTCAAGAGAAAAGTGTATAACAGCTGTGTCTTACCAGTACTCACGTACGGGGCAGAAACCTGGAGGCTTACGAAAAGGGTTCTACTTAAATTAAGGACGACGCAACGAGCTATGGAAAGAAGAATGATAAGTGTAACGTTAAGGGATAAGAAAAGAGCAGATTGGGTGAGGAAACAAACGCAATTTAATGATAGCTTAGTTGAAATGAAGAAAAACAAATGGGCATGGGCAGGACACGTAATGAGGAGGGAAGATAACCGATGGTCATTAAGAGTTACGGAATGGATTCCAAGGGAAGGAAAGCGTAGCAGAGGGCGGCAGAAAGTTAGGTGGGCGGATGAGATTAAGAAGTTTGCAGGCACAACATGGCCACAATTAGTACATGACCGGGGTAGTTGGAGAAGTATGGGAGAGGCCTTTGCCCTGCAGTGGGCATAACCAGGCTGATGATGATGATGATGATGATGATGAACGCTCGCACAGAGAAGAGTCATGACCTTATGAATGCAGGCTTGAAAGCGCAAGTTTTTCTATAAGAAATGTGAGGAGTTAGTGCCAACGAAAGCAGTGCACTACATGAATGACTCTAGGCTTATGTGGGTGAACGATCTACCGTCTCTTTAGCGGCCAAGGCCTGGCGGTGAGAGATGCCGTAGAGTGTGAAACCGGTTGGTGGATCCGGATCTTCAATCATATTTCAACGTGTGCCTAAAGCTTAGAGCACGAGCGTTTTTTGCATTCCGCCTCATCGGTGTGAGGGCTCTGGGGTAGAGGATCGAACCGTCGACCAGGCAGCAGGAGAACGTTCTCGAAGAGAATGTCCACTATGCATGTATACCTTTCGTATCCTTTTACGTTGTCATGTGGCAGGGCCACTGTAAGCACCGAATGAACGCGTTTTTTATATTGTTGTATTTTCTTCCACAGGGGTTGCATTTGTTCTCTTGAAGATCTAAGCAATACTAATATTAACTCGAACAAATAGAATAAGCACGAACCAGGGGCTGAATTCACAAAGCTTTTGGTTCCCTAGTTGTGTTTTTCATTGGCTGATCGCCTTCGCTAATAACATGTCCTACATCACTACTGGCTGGCGCGAACGCTTTAGCGTAAGCACGTTTTGGGAATACTGGCCCAGGTCAAAAATAATTAAAATAAATGGGCTAGTCAACGCAGTGTAATGAACACAGTGATGTTAACCGTGTAAAAGAAATCTCTCTGTCCTTTAAGTGACATCATCGTGCATAAACTTCTTTTACTATCGTTGATATGGGACTACGGCGACCAAAAATACGCGACCTGTGGTGACAGTATAGGCGAGCAAGATAGAATTTTCGATATTCCTTTGACATTGTTTATTAGCGAGTAAAGTCGAATTCAATAATAAAGGTTATTCTGAAGAGGTGAAGAGGTTGTTTTTACGGTCACACATTTGCTCTAGGAGACACTAAAGATATTACGATAATTTTTATTCTCCAGATAACACTCCATTCTAGTTATTGTTTCATTTTAATATGATATTTATAGTGAGAAAGCGCGATTGAAGCCGATGAGTACCGAAGGCACCTCTGTTTTGTTAATTCCATGGCACTGCTGCCAGCTTTTCTATGTGATCGATTAGTCGACAGAAGAAACTTCTTGATGACGGATGTGATGGAAAAAAAGCTACAGCTTGTCCAGGCCTCAGGCAGTGGGCCGTTGTATACTTTCGTGTGCAGGAAGGAACGAAGCTTGGATGCACTAAAAAAAAATTGCTGGAAAAAGTATTACAAAAAATTTAATTGTAGGGCTTTATGTAGCTGAACCACGATATGATTATGAGGCGCGCCGGGGTCTCCCACCCACCAGAGTTGTTTGAGGCGTTTCGCCCGGAATGCGGCCGCCCGCCGCGGCGTGGCCAGCCAACTACTCGGTCACCACAACAGGTGTCCTAAACTGAATAGTTACGAAGTTGGTAAATATTCGTAACCGATTGTGCAATTAGGCAGAATACAAAAATAGTGACTTCCTCCATAGTACCAATGACTGAAACAAGTATGTCCTCTGTCTCCATTGCTGTTGAGGCTTTATGTTAAAGACATAGAAGGACGACTAGAAAATAGCGAATTAGGGTTTGATTTATCATACATATGTAATGGACAAATGGTGCAACAGAACCTCCCTTGACTGTTGTATGCGGACGACACAGTGCTGATAGCGGACAATGAAAGAGACAGACAGTTGCGAATATGTGTGGCAATGCAGCGACAAATCTAGGCCTCAAGTTTAGCACAGAGAAATCGGAAATTATGATGTTTGCTGAAGACAGGAGTAATTGCGTGGTGTCCATTCAACAGCAAGTCATACCCATAGTCAAGCAATGTAAATACATGGGCGTATACATAATCGAAGCAAACACTCAAGCATGCACCAAGATAACGGGAAAATAAAGGGGAAGCGGAATGCAGTAATAACGAAACATGGAGTACTTCGGGGCCACAATAAATATGAGGTGGTGCGCAGAATCTGTAAATGAGTAATGGTGCCAGCGCTTACATTCGCAAATGCCATTCTGTGACTCGGATATCTCGTTGTGGTTGGAGGTTATCCAAGGATCGGTAAGCCGGTGTGCTTTGGGAGCCGACGGTAAAACCATGAATGAGGCAGGGTGACATGGGTTGGGCCTCTTTTGAACTCGGAGAAGCGCAGAGCAAAGTTAGTTTTAGAGAAAGAATATGGAACTTGAATCAAAATAAATGGGCGGCTGAAGTGCACAAGTGTGAGTACTTGAATATCGTGGATAAAGAATAGAGGAACAGGTCAACAATGTTGGCTACGAAGTACAGATTAATTCAAAGTGTAAATGGACAACCAGCAGCCATCAGCTAGAAAGTGAGGAAAGCATAGACTGCGAAAAGGATGCAATCAACGGAAATAAAAAAGACCATATTGATTTAGAAGAATGAGATTAAAGAAATTAGAACCTTGGGTGAATCTCTACGACAACGCAAAGGCCTTGCTATTTGAGGCTCGAGCTGATTGTCGAAGGATAAAACCATACCGGAGCAAATATTCGCTACATGAGGCATGTGTATGCTGCAGCAGAAATCCGGAGACCACTCAGCGCATCATAATTGGATCCGAAGGAATTCACCCAATGAGACCTGGAGGTAACGTACACCTTTCAGAAGCGCTTGGATCTAAAGTGGACGAGCGCATCAAAAGTTCAGCAGTCGAGATAAGCAAGAGACGATTAAATTATTGGCGTAAAAAAAGCAGGGAAGGAATTGATACGACCGAATGGTTCACAGACATAAGCAGCAAAACATGGTAGATAAAGTTTTTAGAAAAAAAAAGAATGATTATGGAGGTGGATACAAAAATACTACAATTAAAAACGCGTACCTTAGTAAATCAAGCCGGCTAGATGGCTGTTTGTGACCGTCTCGTTTCAAAGGGGATGCCAATAAATAATAATAATCATCATAACCGCGGCAGCCGGGGCTCACCTTCGCGCATGCGCGGCTGCACGAGGAAGTAAACTTTTCTTGCGGATAGAATGAATTCCGATTGCACTGTCTGCGTACGCGCTTGCAGCCTCTGGAACCATGATGAGTTCAAGGCGTCCGTCGTACTCGCTGGCACTCAGCAGCTCCGCTTCACAAAAGGCTCCGTATAATTTGTGTGGGCTCGCGTTTTTATGTAGTGTGTGCGTGGAGCCATGTTTAGACTCTTTCTGGACAGACACAAAGCTTTGCTATACATAGATTCCAACTTGTTGGATCTGCTGCAATTTTTACATTACATTATAGTAGCTACGTATAGCTGGTGTCGGCACCTCCTTTAGGTCTCTTAGCTCTCCCTTGTTTGGTTCGGTGGTGGGCAGCTGGCGTAGCTGCCGAAATCAAATCAATTCTATGCGGCTATGATGTCGTTATCTCTAATTCCTGATCATTTTCTTTGCAAAAGAGGACGTACCGCAGAAAGTTTACAACTGTTCAGCCAGCGCAAACAATCTTTCCCACCCTTCCATTTTATGCATAGTCCACATCTTGAAAAGACCGTCAGGAGAATTCTCCTTTCACTGTGGCTAAATGTCTCACTTATTCGTAAGACTCAACAATGCAGTAAACTATTAAAGCTCGTAGGATTTGGTAACGTGCCAGTCAATGTGACCCCATATCGATTACTTAACACAGGTAAAGGTGTTATCTCCGGTGACAATATCTTGAGCCTGAGCAAGTGTGAACTCCTGGAGGGCTGGAGAGAAGATAATGTCATTTAAGTACAAAAGATGAAGATCAAGCGGAATAACCGGGATATTACAACTAAACATTTGATCCCCACCTTTGCGTAGAGTGTGCTATTGGACACCCTAGCAAAACGCCACGCCAAATTCGAGTCAGAACTTACATTCCGAATCCCCGAAGATGTTTCACGTATCATCGATATAGACACGGTTCGCAAAGCTGCCGAGGCCGACGGACTTGTGCGAAATGTCGCTAACACAAACACGCCTCCGACAACTGTCGTGGCACGCCCCACTGTCCCAAATGCGATGAGGTACACGAAGGACACTTGCCCCACATGGAAAAGAGAGAAACACGTAGTCATATTAAAAAATGAAAATAAAAGAAAACATATAGGGTTTCAAGAGTCGTGAAAGCGTGTTTCGGTTTTCCATAACGCATGGTGAGCTGATGCGGCCCGTAAGGGGGCAATGCCGCAGTGTACTCCAACATCGGTCCGCTCACATAGTGTGTGGCTGTGCCACCCTTGGTGAAAGTAGCGCTGCTTGGTGGAGCGCCCATCAACCTCCGGGTTGGTGCGCACCAGGGCCTTGTATCTCAAGGTGAGCCTCAGAATGTGAACACATGGCGCACAACTGCACGTGTCCAGCGCTCTACAAAAGGCGATGAACTCCCATATGGACGGCGCAGTCCTAATGAGTGGCGGTATTTTCTCGACTGCTGCAAAAAAAGGAACACAAACCTGGCGTCACGGCGCCTGGAATGTGCCCCGTAAGCTGATCATCGCCTCTTAAACACACAGCACGAACAATTTTCGCATTATGGAGGCACAAATACTACAGTGGAGGACTCCTTCATGACCTCGATGACATTGGAGAACTCCTACACAAACATAATCCAAAGTTGCTATGTGTTCAAGGGACACATCTGAAAGCGACAAAAACAAACTTCCTTCGTCAATGGACCATCTTCCAAAACGATCGTGACCAGGCTGGTGGCTCGTCCGGCGGTATAACAATAGTCGCAGACAATTCTGTAGCTTGTCGACATGATAGCCCTTGATTCAGTATCAATTCCGGCAAGTAGTTTTAGTAAATTGTCGCTGTATGTTCCATATCATCCTCTTCATTAACCTATTTTTATGTCCACTGCAGGACGAAGCTTGTAGGACGAAGGACGAAGCTTGCTTGTAAGCTCTGGGGCGTGCCTCTTCAATAAAATGGTGCTAAGCTATTACAATCTTCATCATGACTCATATTCATCAATATACCTGTCAATTGGCGCTGTTTCTATTTTCCCTTACTTAGAATGGCATGCATGCAGAAATCCATTTGGAAGTGACCGCTTCCCAGTAACTCGAAACCTAGTAACGCAACATGGCTCCCCTCCGCATGTCCCTCGCTGGAAACCAGCTTCGGCTGATTGAAATTGTATTAAGGAAATCCACGTACTTTGAACAAAACTTCATAAGTAATTTTATTATAGATCATGTTCTATCATATTTCACCGCCTTTATCATTGACGGTGCTGAGAAGTGCATTCCCCGAACATTGGGTACCTCATGCATCACAAGATACTTCGCAGGACGCGAAGACAGGCAAGGAGGGCAAGCTGGGAGATGTTTATTTCCGGTATAATTTGATACACTCAGGAAATGAATGTATGGAACCTGCTGAGAAGGCCAAAGGGACAAAAAATCGATCCGTTGCCCTTTGTGAATTATGAAGCGAATAGCTTTGAAGACCACGCTGGCGCTCTTGGCGAAACCTTCGAGCGCATATCCTGTTCCAATCATTATTCCGAGGCATTCCTAAAACATGAATAAAGAAATAGCAGCACGCAAAGCAATTGACTGCAAGCGCAGACAGAACTGACCTTATAACCTTCCTTTCAACACCCCTGAGCTGAGAGCTTCCTTGACTTACACGTCAGAGCTCTGCACGGGGTCGTGACAGAACCATGGGTGACATGATTAAACGCCTTGACAATGACACTCAAATGACACTACTGGTTCTTTTCAATGCTATATGAGCTGGCGGGTACCTCCAATCTAAATGTAAATGAGCCAGTGCCGTTCCGGTTTTAAAACATGGTAAAGATCCCTCAATAGTAACAAGTTACCGCCGAATAGCCCTCACTCAGGCTGCCGAAACTCTTTGATAAAAAATGGCACACTGCCGCCTTTTCCACTTCCTTGAGTCAAACAAAATTATTGATCCATGTCTATGTGTCTTTAGAGAGGGGCGATCTACAACCAACCACCTCGTGCGCATCGAAGCAAATATTCGTGATGCGTTTATACTTAAGTGTTTCCTTTCCGCATTTCTCGATATGGAAAAGGCGTGCGACACAACTTGGCTTTACGGAATCCTGCGAGAGCTGTCGGTGACTGGCATCCACAGGAACATGATACGTGTTATAGAAATCTACTTGCATAATCGTACTTTCCGTGTCAACATGGGCGATGGGCTATCGCGTCGATTCGCACAAGAAACGGGAGTACCACAGGGAGGCATGCATGCTTTTTATCGTTACGATGAGCTCACTGTGAACATCTTTACATCCAGGCAATTTTTATTCTGTGTACGTGGACGGTCGATGTAGAGATTGGCTACAAATCCTGTAACCACACAGTGTGTGAACGACAAGCGCAGCTTAGTCTCAATAAAGCGTCAAGTTCGGCAGAACGACATGGCTTTAAACTTAAACCCAACAAAAAGTGTTTGTGTTCTTTTTACAAGGAATAGAAACCTCATCCTAGAGCCAGTTATCGAACTACACGGACGACACATACCGTTACCAAAGCACACAACTTTTTTGATATTATACTTGATGAAAACTTTATTGCCCGTATCAAATACTTTAGGGCAAATGCATAAACAAGCAATGAACGTTCTTAAGATATTGTCGCCCACAACATGGGGTAGAAACAAAAAGTGCCTCCGAACCTGTACAAGATCCTTATGCGTACACGTTTAGCCTACGGCACCATATTGTATGAGTCTGCAATCACCGAGTTCACTGAATATGGTGGACCCTGTTGACAATTTAAGGCATCCACCTCGAAACCGGTGCCTTCCGAACATGTCCTTTACCGAGCCTTTATGTAGAGTCTAATGAGTGGTCCCTGGATCTGCGCGGGACATATTCCAGTTTTACATATTTTCTCAAAGTGCATTCGAACCTTGAACAACCTTGTTAGACAACTGTGAATGACACAACGTGTGCCACGCCGTTTCATAATCGACGTTTAATGAGAGAACCCTTCTCACTTCGTGTTAGGAAGCTGAGTGAAGAAATGGGTGTATCTCATCTGGAACATCGTCTAATGCCTCCATCGAAGCGCTTACGGCCGTGGCAGCTGGTAGATTGTGACTCATTGTTAATTCAGGCCACTAAGCGTTCTCCTAAGACGCTTACAAAGAATAATTTTGTGGTACTTCTGGCGATATACTCATGCCCGGTGTATTACACTGATGCATCACGGTCCCATTCTGGTATGTCTTATGTAGCACTGAGACCAACTTTCTCTCAATCCTATGTTCTGCACACCGAAACGAGTATGTTTACGGTGGAGGCATACGCAGTACTATCTACAGTTCAGTATATTACGAAAACAAAAGTACGAAAAGCCACTATATTGACACGGGTACTTGTTTATCTTTCTTGGGTGACCGCTTTTCACCCATTAACAAATGTTAAACATTATCGCTCAGTGCAGGACGCACCTGCATATACCGGAAGTTTATAGAATGTTATGGATGATTCTATCCGTTGGCTCTTGTCACCGAACCTTGTGTAATCTGATTGTACGCGGGATGTGAATTGTGTAGTACTTCCTGGAAGGCACGCGGGCACCGGCGATTACTCTAGAACTTTCGACGAGTGATGTATAAAAGCCGACGTGCTTGCTCCGCAGATGAGACTTTCGACGATCGCCAACTGCGTTCGCCGCTTTCGTTGAGCTTTTGAGTTTAGCCTTTTTTTCTGGATAGAAGTTCGCCCTATGAAGTTAGTTTCACTATTCACAGTTTTCTTACTGTGTCCGAGACCGTCACTATCGTGTCACATCTGCGTCACTACTACGTGACAGTATGATGCTTGTCAATGGATGAATGATGATGACAGGGGTATAGTACGGAAATGTGAGACACGTATAAAGCAGCTTTTAGGAATTCTGTACCTCTGGTGTCACAGTGGGACATTCTGAAGGATGGACCGGGAACGGACACACTACCAGCGGCACACATCGAATGGCTAAATTAAAAAATATAATGTACATCAAGGAATACCTTAATTATAATTCGCCATTCCATTGATAGATCGATGTGCTTTATGCAGGCCTGTGAGCCGACATTATGTTTTCAGCTTATATCTTGAAAATGGGCACAAAGGCTTCGTATGCGCTATGTTCTCGCGAGCCTATTGTTGCATGTCGTACAGTCTCAAGTTTCGAAGAGGCGTTGAAGCTAGAGGGAGCCGGAGGCGTTCGCTCGCCGCTGCTGCGGCTCATTACGTCAGCATCCTTACAGTGGGTGTCCGCGGTCACCCAGTGAAATCTGTTTATGCTTGCCTGTGCGTGCGTGACACCATGCGTGTTTATTTAGCTAGTAAGCGAATCATGATCATCATCAGCCTATTTTGTGTCCACTGCAGGACGAAGGCCTCTCCCTGCGCTCTCTAATTACCCCTGTCCTGCGCCAACCGATTGCAGCTAGCGCCTGCGAATTTTTTCGTTTCATTACCACAACTAGTCTTCTGCCGTCCTCGACTGCGCTTCCCTTCTGTTGGCACCCATTCTGTAACCCTTATGGTCCCCGGGTTATCTAACCTACGCATTACATGACCTGCCCAGCTCCATTTCTTAATATCAATTAAAATAACGGCTATCCCTGTTTGCTCTCTGATGCACACCACTCTCTTCCTGTCTCTTAACGTAATGCCTAACATTCTTCATTCCATCGCTCTTTTCTCGGTCCTTAACTTGTTTTCGAGCTTCTTCGTCAGTCTGCAAGTTTCTGCCCCACACGTCAGCACCGGGAGAATGCGTTGATTGTACACTTTTCTTTTTAATAATAATGGTAAGATTCCAGTCAGGATCTCACAATGCCTGCTGAATGCTCTCCAACCCATTTTTACTCTTCTGTAAATTTACTTCGCATGATGAGGGTCGCCTGTGAGTAATGGACCTTGGTAAACGTACTCCTTCACAAACTCTAGGGGCTGACTGGCGATCCTGAAATATTGTTCCCTTGCCCGGCTCTTGATCATTGTCTTTGTCTTCTGCATATTAATCTTCAGCCCCACTCTTATACTCTCTGTTAAGGTCCTCAATCATTTGTTGTAACTCGTCTCCAGTGTTGCTGAACAGGACAATTTCGTCTGCAAACCGAAGGCAGCTGAGATATTCACCGCTGATCCTTAATCCCAAGCCTTCCCAGTTTAATAGCTTAAATACTTCTTCCAAGCACGCATTGAATAGCATTAGAGAGATTGTGTCTCGTTGTCTCACCCCTTTCTTTATAGGTATCTTCCTACATTTCTTGTGTAGAATTAAGGCAACTGTGGAATCTCTGGAGATACTTTCCAAGATAATTACGTAAGCGCTCTGTACTCCTTGATTACGTAATGCCTGTATAACTGCTGGTATCTCGACTGAATGAAATGCCTTTTTGTAGTCTATGAAAGCCATATAGAGAGGCTCATTGTACGGTGCGGATTTCTCGATTACCTGATTGATGACGTGGATGTGATCCATTGTAGAGTATCCCTTCCTGAAATTGCCTCTGCTCATGGTTCACTAATGTCCAGTGTTGCCTTTGTTCTATTGGATATTATGTTTGTGAATATTTTATATAATATTGGAAGTAAGCTAATGGGGCTATAATTTTGCCATTCTTTAACGTCTCTCTTTCTGTGGGTTAGTGTAATGTTTGCATTCTTCCAGTTCTTTGGGACCCTTAAAGCCGAGAGATAGTTCGTATAAAGGACCGCCAGTTTTTCAAGCATTATGTCTGCATCATATTCAATTAAATCGACTGGTAGTCCATCTTCTCCTGCCGCTTTCCCTGTTTTATGTCTTTCAAGGCCCTTCTAACTTCATCGCTAGTTATAGAAGGTGCTTCTGTATCCTGTTCATTATTGTTACTAATGGAGGTATCCTGACTCCTCTGGGTACTGCACAGGTCAGTATAGAATTATTCCGCTGGTTTTACTATATCTGAGATTGCTCATGATGTTACCCTGCTTACCTTTCAGTGCATACATCTTGGTTTGTCCGATGGATAGTTTCCTTCTCACCAGGCTTTCACGCTGCGTCCATTTTTTACTGCATCCTCAGTCTTTCTCACGTTATAATTTCAAATATCCCTTATTTTCTCGCTGTTGATTAGTTTGGACAGTTCCGCGAATTCTATCTGATCTCTTGAGTTAGACATTTTCATTCTTTGTCGTTTCTTTATTAGGACCTTTGTTACTTAGAAGAGCTTGCCTTCTGGTTGCTTTGGTGCCTCACCTTCCACTTCAATATCTGCTTCTAAAACCTGCCTATTTACGGTTTCTTCATTGCCTCTATGTCATCTTCATCTCTCTGTTCTCAGGCTGCACATTTCTTTGCACGTTCCATCCTGGATTTGTGTGAGTTTACCCTTATAGCGCCTAGGTTGGCCTGTTCCCTGTTCATTAATTTTACTCTTTCTCTCTTCAAATTGAGGTGAATCCTAGCCCTCACTAGCTTGTGATCACTTCACTTTACCCTAACTAACACTTCTGCATCCTGCACTATGCTGGGATCAGCAGAAAGTATGAAATCAATTTCATTTCTTGCTTCACCATTAGGGCTCTTCCAGGTCCACTTTTGGTTCCAGCACTTCCTGAAGAAGGTGTTCAATACTCGCAGCTTATTTCTTTCCGCGAATTCTACCAACATCTCTCCTCGAGTGTTCCTAGAATCCACGCCTTAGTAGCCGATTGCTTATTCACCAGCTTACTTTTCCCCCACTTTTGCATTGAAGTTGCCTGTGACTACAGTATATTGAGTTTGCACTTTTCGCATTGCTAATTCAGCATGTTCATAAAACTGTTCTATTTCTTCATCGTCATCGTGACTGGATGTTGGAGCGTATGTTTGTAGTACGTTTATTATATACCTCCTATTCAGCTTTATTACGGCTACTGCTACCCTCTCAATAATGCTGTAGAATTATTCAATGTTGCCCGCAATGTCCTTATGGATTAGGAGTCCTACTCCGAACTGCTTCCTATCTAGTAGTCAGTCCTCTATAGCACAGGACGTGGCCATTTGTCAGATTGGCCATTTGGACGTGGCCTGTATAAGCCTTGCCAGTTCTAACCTCACTAAGGCCAATGATATCGCAAACAATGCCTGATAGTTTCTGAAAGAGTCCTGCTAGGCTAGCTTTACTCGAGAGGGTTCGGGTGTTAAACGTTGCAAGGGTCAGTTTCCATATGCGGCCTGTCCGGGTCCAGAGATTCTTAGCGCTCTCTGCGGCGTTACAGGTCTGACCGCAGCCTTGGTCAGATGCTCCGCAGCTGCTGGGGACTGAGGGCCATTGGGTAAATAAACGAGTCATTTGGGGGAGGGAGTGGCCGAATACTGCACCATGGAGGCCAATTTCTGTTCAGGGGAGGGAGTGTCTTGTTGAAGGTTAGTGGGTCTTCCTGATTTGGTTGCACTTGTATAGTATAGCCCCACTTGCTGTCGGCGTTTTTGTAGGTGTCAGGCGCCGCTCCAAGCCTAAAGATATAGTGTACTGGGGGAGGGGAGTTCGAGTTCCCCACCTTCAGGGAAAAAGAAAGAACGCGAGGATTCGAACTTCTTACTGTGGCAATCGGGCATCCAAGCTCAGTCAGATAACCCTGCGGGCTGTCAGGCCACCTTATGTCGGAGAATTCCAGCCCAGACGATCCTACGTGCCTGAAAACATGCTTGAATTATCCACGGTATACGGGTTTCTCATCGCGGCAGCTGGCACGACGTAGTACTTCTCAATGGTTCTAACGGCTTGGTTTCGGAGTCTCCCGTACGCATACGGCCATGAACGCGGCTAGACAACCGATATATTTTTGGCGAACTTGAACAGCACCTAATGTAGTGTGAGAAAAAAAAAGAAAAATCAGAAAAAGGAAAACTTTGAGCGCTTACCGTGAATTCACGAGTCGCGTATGGACGGAGGTACACCAAGCAGCTCACGGTCTCGTCTGCCTGCCGCAGCCTTTCCGGACGAGGCGGAACTGATACTGAAGCGCCGCCCAAGGCGTCGGATGTGAGGAAAGTGCATTGGCAGAGACTTTCGCTCAAACGGCACATCCCCAGAGTGGCGAGACGGGCCGCCGGGACAATAGTAATCGAATGTTTACTGCAGTTTGTATGGCCGATAAGACTACTGACCTTAATTTGTATATCTGGCTAACAGTTCGTTTTCCCAATAAATGATTCGCCTTTCGGCCGAAACTGCCTTTTTTTTTGTTTCACATCAGTGGCTAACGCTCGGGTGCCTTGTAATCGACATTTTTTCATGAACCTTATTCATGACCCTCTTGGCACGGGGGGGGGGGGGGGGGGGGGGGGGCGAACCTGTTATGTGCTGCACTTTGTGTACATTGTTTTGTGCAAGTGCTTTATGCCTGCCTCTAAAATTTGTTTTCGCTAGGAGTTTGAGTACATGTCAGCTTGATGACTTGCGCGGAACTATCATGGCATGTAATATGCTTCTGGAAGACTTAACAATTTTGTCTAAAGTCAGAACATCTTTATGTGCTCTCCATGATCACTTGTGGTATCAAATTTACTTGTATCATTTTCTTGTGTCATATCAGCGGCATGCTCTGTGATCTCGCAATGGACGTTATTGTTTACTTTACTTATGCAGTTTGATCGATGTCGCTGTGTTAGTATTTGTTCTATTTTTACTTTACGTTGATGGAAGTTTTACATTTGGATCGAATAGGTTTTGATTGTGCACTTGAGCGTGATATCCAGCTTTCTTTGTTTTACATCACTCATGCTGAAAAAGAAATTACTGCAGACTCAGTGTTTTACCTCGGTGACACGGTGTACTCTCGATCGCGATTGAACCCGACCGGGATGAGACTTCTCGACCGGGATTGACTCCCTTCCACCGCTTGTGCAACGGAGCCATTCGCGATCCGGAAATGTGACCTCACTTCAGATAGATCGCAATATTCCCCGTGTGACTGGTGTATGCGACCAGGGTAGTATAAACAACTTGGAGATACATAAACAACTCTTGCGTGCCATTATATGCCTTCACCGCTGCGATTCTCGCTCAGAATGGTGCATCTCAATTTTTCCAATCCAAAGACGTACTTGTTCAAGGAAAGTGGTCTTGAGGGTGGCAGCCTTGTTTCAACCGCGACGACGGCCGTCTCAGTTGCAGCATATTCGGTGTGGACGCACTCCAGCGTACTTGCTGGCGTCAATGCGTGTGCAGCCTTGAGCACTTTCAGTCTTCGGCGACAGATAATCGGCCTCCGACGAACGTAAAACTTTTGCGTTCTGAGGCCCAGTTTTATGGCGCTGGCTATAAACGAAAGTTATGCACGAAGACGATCGGCCTCTATTTCGAAATGCATGCTCAAGTAGTTTAGTAAAAAACAGAGGTATTGGTTTTAGGCATATCGTATGTCCTCAGGTTCAGTGGTAACGGTTTGCCAGGGTTTACTTGGCGTCATATAAGAATTTCAAGCTAAGCTGAAAACTCTGCATTTCGAGGAAAAATTGTTAGAGAGCCCAACAGCCTTTTCGAGCAGGAGTTTCAAAAAGTCTCTGCAGGTTGGGTTGGCGCCGTGGCCGAAAGTTTGAGCATTCATTGCGCATTGTGCCGCTGTTTTAACTCGTACGTATTGACTAAAGGCTAATGTGACGGAGCATTCGACACCGGCAGAGATGACTCTCCTTCGGCAATTCATCAGTGTAGCAATCATTTCTACATCATGCGCTTGCTTTTATATGGAGCTACCATAAAATTATCTTGTGCGCGGTGGGTCATGGCTGTCATTTGGATCACAACGGGCCAGAAGAACGTGCTGCCAAAATAATGTTCCACCGACTGTATAAGTTGACCAAGTACTGGGCTCGAACAATAAATAAATAAATAAATAAATAAATAAATAAATAAATAAATAAATAAATAAATAAATAAAACGAGATGACGCGCTGCGGTGCAAGCGTACGCCGTCGAATCGAAATGTGCATTGGATGCCCTCCTCGTACAGAGCTTCCCTGCCCAACACAATTCCAGGAAGATCCGAACATCAGAGAGATTTAGGTTTGTTTGCGTATTCGGTACCCCAAAATGTTATTCCGTTGGCACTCTATACACCATTACCAAAAGCGTTCCTCTTCGATAATCTTAAACGTACCTTTTTTTTCGGGCACCCAATGAACCAGCCTACTACATTTATCGAGCCGGGCTCAAACTTCGCTTTCGCTCTCTTGATTCATAAAAAAAAAGTCGCGTCAGTGCTGCTTGATTGTTCGACATAAGTACTTCGGCAGTAGCGCTCGAAATTATTTTGCCTCAATGTGTCACCTTACTGCTTTACACTGCAGTCGGCGGGCATCGCAACCGTGCCTTGCTTAGCCGCTGCTAGTGCTAAAGGAAATGGCGGTATCTCTCACTGTCGGCCCTGAACACTCGCATTTCTGCTACCTGCACATTCGTTAACTCCGCTCAGAGATCTGCATTTGAGCCACGCTTTTGTTTTGCGTATATTGCAGGTGGAATTAATGGCATCACTTCAGTTGCGTAAATGCGCCCCGTCCCTGGAGGACTCCACATGAATGACGTAAGTTGCTGCTTTCCTAACTAGGTAATTAGTTTAGCCATTTCGGCTTCCTCGCAACTCTATTTACTGCAGCTTGAAACTGAGTGTGCTCTGCGCACCGGTTCTTTCCGCCTACGGTGGCCGTAGTCAGGCAACTTTCTCAGCCTTGCCATAGAGCGAAGGCATTTGTTGCTCTTTCTTGCGGCGTTGCCTGATTTGCAACGCATCGCACAGCAATCGGCAATACGTCCACGAGGCAGATGGTTTTTTTTTTCGTGGGTTTTTTTCTTGCTAAGTGACATGAAAACAGTCTTAGCTGAATTCCAACTCATGCTGAGATCACACTGTAAAGTTCGGTAATAGTCTTCAGAACTAATAGGCTTGCACAAAGCGCAATCATCAGCGTACAATCTCAGATGTGACAAGACGCATTCACTGGTGGTGGTGGTGGTGAAACTTTATTTCTGGGAAGGATCCTGAAGGACACCTGACTGTTCGTCAAGGCGTAGAGGGCCACCCCACGTCGGGACGGGGAGCCCTGGGTTCTCCGCCGCTTCGCGGGCCTTCTGGACAGCCCAGAGTTCGTATTGTAGCTCGGTGCTCCTAAGAACGCCGTCCCACTTGTGCTTGTCCTCCAGATAGAAGGCATGCGTCGCGCATCCCCACAACATACGTCCCAAGTTCACATGTCCACTACATTGTGCACAATTTTATTTTATTTATTTATTTACAGCATACTGCAGACCCCAGATGGGTCCTAGCAGGAGGGGCGAAACAAAAAGAGAATGACAATAGCAACTGCAAAAAAGCACAGCAAGAATCATTGCAGTAAAGAATATATAAACAATGACACATAGCAGGAACAGAAAACGATAGCTCTGCAACTGTCAGTAAGTAATTTTGTCAAAGGCATCAGTACTGGTTAGTAGATCAGTCGGGAGTGAATTCCATTGAGTTATTGTGCGCGGAAAGAAAGAGTATTTAAAAACATTGACTCTAGCGTTGTACGGTGTTAGGGATTCCGCGTGATTTCTATTTAGGCATGTTGTGGTGGACTTAATAAATAGACCAGGACTCATGGAGAGTTTGTTATTTTTGATTAAAAAAAGTAACTTCAATCTTTGATTTTTTCTTCGTATTTCCAGTGTCTGTATGTTATATTGTGCCATGTGAGTGGTGGGGGAGTCAGTAGAGCGGTATTTGTTTAAGATAAGTCGAACTGTTTTTCTCTGGATCATTTCCAACGCCTCAAGGTTATGTTTTGTGTAAGGCTCCCAGACGGTGCATGCGTACTCGAGTTTAGGTCTGATGATGGAGGTGTAGGCTAAGAGCTTTGCGCTAGTAGGGGCAGTCTTTAATTTGTGCCTGAGGAGGCAAAGTTTCTTAAAAGCTGACGTGCATATGTTTGATATATGTTTATTCCAACTAAGATTATTGGTTATAGCAACACCTGGGTAAGTGTATTCATTGACTTCCTCGAGCGGGTGAGATAGAAGGTTATATGAAAATGATAGGCTACTCTTTTTATTGGTAACTTTCATGAACACTGTTTTGTTATTGTTAAGCTTTATGTCTCATCGAATGCACCAAGAATGAATGTTCCGAAGGTTAGAATTAAGGATGACTTGATCTTCAGAAGACCTAATATCATTAAACAATACACAGTCGTCGGCAAAAAGCCTAATCGTGCACTGGTTAATTAATCATATCAACAATGTCATTTATGTATATTAGGAAGAGTGATGGTCCCAGCTCACTTCCCTGCGGTACGCCAGAAGTGACTGGAAGGTAGCTGTAAACATGAGAATCAATACTGACGAACTGTGTGCGGTTAAAAAGGTAAGCAGACACCCAGTTAATTATGAAAGAAGGAAGCCCAGTAGATTCAAGCTTATGTATTAGTTTGTCATGTGGAACAAGGTCAAACGCTTTTTTAAAATCTAGAAAAATAACGTTAATCTGCCCGGACCCGTTTAGTGTATCGGCAAAGCTATGAACTACAGATGTTAGTTGGGTTACTGTTGAAAGTCCCTTTCTAAATCCGTGTTGAAATGGAGATAGAATGTCACTTAGAAAGGTAGTTATATAAGTGGCTACAATGTGCTCAAGAAGTTTACAAGAAGAAGATGTAAGCGATATTGGACGAAAATTTGTAACAGATGATGCGATACATTTATAAGTATTGGCACAATCCGCGCAACTCTCCAATCCGAAGGAACGCTGCTAGTTGATAGGCTTGCACGGAAAATTATGCCAAGAAATTGGGATATCATTTCACTATAACGCTGCAAGAACATATCTGGAATCCCGTCAGGACCAGGAGACACTTTTGTTTTCAAATTTAACAACATGGACAACATGCCTGCAGAAGATACAATGCTTTGTGCTGGAGGACATGATGGAGCTGTTTGTCGTATTTGGGAGTTGGATTTCTAAAAAAAAAAACACCGTAAAAATATGTATTAAAATGTTCAACAATGCTTGCTTTATCGGTGACAAGAACGTCATTTTGCATAATTTTGTCGATAGGCTTGTTTTTCTTGGACAAGTGTCTCCAAAACTTCTGCGGAGCGTTTTGAATAAAGCTCGGCAGCATGTGTTCAAAGTAATGACGTTTTGAATGGCTCACAGCTTGACGCAGTGCAAGTCGTGCAGTTGCTATAGCCTTTCGGCAGACACGTGTACGCTTTAATCGCTTTCGTTTTCGTTTTAAATGCAAGACCCTACGCGGGATCCAGGGATTTCTTTTGTGCATTTTCTTTATTCTATTGGGAATAAAATGTGTTATGCAGTACGTGCAGATTTCTTTAAACTTATCCCATAGTATATGCACATCATTTCCTTTAAAATCGCTCAGGCATAGATCAAGGTAATCAAGCACGCTTTCGTCCCTGGCAGGCGAAAAGTCTATTACACAGACAGGCTTTGTAAGTGGAGAGTTGTTGGGATTTTGGATGCTGCATTAAAAATACACCATATTGTGATCGGAGAGGCCGTTTTCCACCGAGACACGAAAATTTTCAATCGATCGGCTGATAAACACCAGGTCAAGTATGGAAGCACAAGTACCCTGGACACGCGTGGGTTGTGTAACTACCTGTTGAAGGTTATGTTGTAACATAATATCGAAAATGTAATGCGTGCCAGGGGCAGAGCCAATAACAGGACGATTCCAATCCAATCCAGGCAGGTTGAAATCGTCAGCAAGAATTATTTTATTATTAATCTACTTAGACATGTGATCAGCCAAGTCGGGAAAAAACGTTTGTGGTGAATCAGGTGGTCGGTAAACCGCAAATAAAAGCAAAGACCGGCCCCAGCAGCACAGTTTTAAATAGACGCTCTCGTGATGAATAAGATGCGGTAAAACAAAAGCTTGGATACCCTGCTTCACCAACACAGCTACACCACCACCCCTTGATTGTCTGTCTCAATGAAACGCGTTATACAAAGCAGGAAAAACGTCTTCGTCATTTATTTCATCTTTGAGCCAAGTTTCCGCGATTACTACAACAATGCGGATTATAATCTAAGATTAGAGCTTCAAGTTGGTCGCCCTTATTAGCTATACTACGGGCATTAAGGTTCAGTAGGCGTAGCTCCTTATCGCTGGAAGCCTGACGTCACTCACTGCCTGAACTGGACTGACGTCGGGGCAGTTTGACCCACGCACACGTGGCGTCGTCCCAAGAGTAAATTTCACTGTCCACTTTCAGCTTATCGTTTATCAGCATTATTTTCTTCCATCTTTTTTCTCCCGTTTGGCACTAGCCCAAAGAAGCTTTCTTTTGCGAAGTGTTTCGCTTGAGTAATCGTGTTGAACCGATAAGTCCGTTCCTTCAAGTTTGTAAACGTTTTTCATAATTTCCTGTTTTTCATTGCAGTTTTGGAAGAATAGTATTACTGGTCTTTGCTTTCCAGGTTTTCCAACTCGGTGAATTCTTCCAATTGATTCGCAGGTGATGCTAAGCTTTTCAGTAAATGTATCGATAACTTTTTGCTTTAGTTCGAACGCAGTTTCACCCGCGTCTTCGGACAAACCGACAAATTGAAACGAACAAATTGATTGATCCGTCGTAGTCCGGGTCGATTCGGCTCATACGCCAAGAATTGGAGTACGAGTTCGTCTGTAGCAAGCGAAGAGTGACTGACTGCGCCGTGTTAAGTGCCTTGTTTGGAAGAGAGAATTTTCCACGTCTTAAATAGAAGCGCTTGGTGAGCTCATTATATGTCTGAAGTTGATCTTTAAACGCCTTAGAAGGTGACGAGGGGGTCTGCTGTAGAGCGCGGCTGGGAAGTCCTCGCGCGGCTCTATGTTCGTATCACTGATACCATTAATAGATAAAAAAAGCACAAATGGACCCAGAACTGAGCCCTGAGGGACGCCAGAAGTGACGTTTCTTCTTGATGACTCAGAACCATTCAAAAGTAGGACATGAACGGGCGAGGAGCTGCCTGCGATGTGTCGCACGTGCCCAATGTCTTGTGTAGGGAAGCGGCACCTCCGGAAGCTGGAGCGACGAGCCTTTTTCCCGCAATTGGCACAGCTCGGGGTAGTTTTGCTGGGCGGAGGCTAGCAGACACAGCACCGATCCGCGACAGTGCATCAGCTGCCTAATTTTCCGACTCGGAGAAATGGCGGATGTCCCTAGAAAATTTGGACACGAAGGAAAATTGCCGAAGCTCACGTTCTGAGTACGAGAAACTTTTGTACTCGAAAACGAAGGTTAACAGCTTGTGGTCGGTCGGAATGTAAACGCTATAGCCTTCAAGAAAGAAAAAAAAAACGTAAATGCTTTACAGCGCAATAGATGGCCAACATCTCCCTCTCTAGGGTGCTGTAGCGAGCTTCTGTGGGTTTTAGGCGCTTTGAGAAGAAACCCAGCGGCCTCCAGTCTGTGCCATCGTGCTGCTGTAGTACTGCACCTACTGCCGTGGTCGACGCGTCTACCGTAAGGCCAGTTGGGGCGTCGGGCAACGGATGAATCAGCAACACTGCAGTAGCCAACCACGGTTTGGCTGCCTGGGAGGAGTGTTCGTGCTCCGAGGACCAGTGGAAGGTAGGCGGTTGTTTAGAGTCATGATGCAGCAGATCGGTAAGCGGCTGAAGAATTTGCGTTCATGATGGTATGAAGCGCCTGTGAAAATTTATGAGCCCCAGAAACTCGTGCAACTTTCGGAAGGAGCTTGGAGAGGGGAAGTCCTCGATTGCACGAACCCGTGATTCCAGTGGCTTGATGCCTTGGGGTGAACTGCGATGGCCGAGAAAATCCAAAGCCTCAACACCGAAAATGCATTTCTGAGGCTTTATGATAAGGCCGTGTTCATCCAATTACTCAAATAGAAGGCGAAGGTGCTCGTTGTGCTCTTCACCTGTGCGACTTGCAGCGAGAATGTTGTCAAGGTAGACGATAATGAACGGGAGTCCGCGCATAACCTCGTCCGTGGACCTTGACCCGCCGTGGTTGCACAGTGGCTATGGTATTAGGCTGCTGAGCACGAGGTCGCGGGATCGAATGCCGGCTCCGGCGGCCGCATTTAGACGGGGCCGAAATGCGAAAACACTCGGGTATTTAGATTTAGGTGTATGTTAAAGAACCCCAGGTGGTCGAAATTTCCGGAGTCCTCCACTACGGCGTGCCTTATAATCAGAAAGTGGTTCTGGCACGTAAAATCCCATAATTCAATTCAATTCCATGGACCTTTGAAAAGTTTGTGCCGCATTCTTCAAACTGTAAGGCATACGGAGAAACTCCAACAGGCCAAACGGAGTATAGATTTCTGTCTTCGGAATGTCGCTGGATTCGACAGGAATTTGGTGGAATGGGCTCATTACATCGATCTTGCTGTATATTTCGGTTCCTGCGGGGTGAGCGCCGAAGTCATGTGTGTGGGGAAGGGGATATTGATCCGTCGTAGTGAGGCATTCTAAGTTCGGTAATCACCGCAAGGCCGCCAGTCGCCACTGTCCTGCTTTGGAACCAGGTGGAGAGGAAAAGACCAATTGCTGGAGGAAGGAAGAATAACGTCTAGCTGAACCATGTTTTCCAACTCACGCGGGCGACTTCCAACCTCCGTCCAGCGAGCCTGTGTGACCGCACGGTGACAGGTAGGCCGGTCGTGGTGATATGACGCGTCACCTTGTTTTTCACGGGCAGCGCATCGTTTCGGGGCTTCATGAGTTTCGGATGCTGAGCAAGTACCTTGTCGTACGTTGAGACCGGCCGAAACGTACGGATGCTAGATGAGGTGAGGTTGGAGCTGAGGCCAAGTGCAGCGAGGGTTGGGAAGTTATCCCTTAGGCGCTGATCGCGAACACTCACACCTGGGTTGAAATGGCTGAGGAAGTCCGCTCCCAATATGGCAAAGCTGGCGTGGGCGATCACAAACAACCATCTGCGCAGCCGCCGGAGTCCGATGTCTAGCGTTATTGACCGGAACCCGTACGGCGCGATGGCAATGTTGTTCACCGCGTGGAGCGTGGGTGTGGACTTGCCGAATTAGCGATCTGCGGCCATGGCGGGAACATAGACAGCTCGGCTCCGGTGTCGATGAGGAGGCGGACGCTGGTGATGCGGTCGACTACGAAGAATAGGCAGCTTGCGCGAGGGCCGCTGTCGCATGCCGCCGTTAGCGACTGGCCCGTGCGTTTCCCGTCCACGAACAGGGCTGCGTGCTGCGACTCGCTTGTTCGCGAAAGCGACGGTGGTACCAATGGCACGGCAAGTCGCTAGGTGCGCTGCGAGACTGTGAAGGCGAATGGTTGCGCCGAAGCTGGTCGCTAATGTTGCCACCCGTCGTCAGCTTCTCCAGTGCACTGGTAAAACGGTCGACTGTTTCCTCCAGGCGCGAGAGTCGGTCTCCTGGCTCTGAGACTCTCGCAGCGGCGATAGGTAGCTGTGACGCAGACGAGCAGTCGCATATGCGGTCAGCGAGTGCAGCTAGCCGATTGAGACTCGTCTCGTCGGAACCCGTGAGCACCATGCGTGCGGACTGTGGGAAGCGCTGCAAAAACAGCTTGCGCAAAATTGGAAGCTGAGTGTCGTTTGCGACGGACGTTGTGACGGTCGTTGGTCGCCGAGTTAGCTGTTGAAGCTTACTCTGTTGCGATGACTCGATGCGCTGCAGGACCGTGCGTTTTAGGTCGTCGTATGCTGTGGCCGAAGGCGTACCCGATAGCAAGTCGTGTATGACATCGGCGATGTCGGAGGGTAGCGCGGCGACGACGTGCAGGTACCTGGCAGTCTGTGAGATGATGCGCCAGAGTTCGAAACGGGCCTCTACTTAAATAAACCAGACTCAAGGATTCTTGTGCCGAAAGCTGGGAAGCTGAAGCTCGGCGGCGATTACGGGAGACCTAATCGTGGCGTCTTTTCTGTCAGCAGGAACATGAGCAGCGTTGTTCGTGGCAGTGTTCGTTAAAAAAAAAATAGAGAGAGAGAGAAAGAAAAAAAAGAAAACCGTAAATGTCCTGGGTCAGCACTTGTTGGGAGCTCGGTTTAGCGGAGGTAAGAAATACACCTCTTGACAGGTTGAGCACGATGAGTGGCTGGCTTTATGATGGTTTTAGAACAGGTTTGTCGGGTGGCAGTAGTGGCGCCCCTGTCGGGCAGCCACCTCACATCCCAAGAAAGAGTAGGGGGCAATGACCCACACGTGCAGGCCAGGCGAGGTAACTGAATTTCACAGAAGCGAGACACAAATCACAGCGACAGACGGTTGCTACATATGTATACAATGTATACATGCAATTGTTGTAACTAATTGAATTACGTACAGCCCATAATTCTGGGCGCTATAACGTAAAACTATTCCAAGGGTGCTATGTAGGATGCGCCGAGTTTCTCGTTCACCCGAGTTTGCTGGACGGCAGTCAGTGAACGGAGATAGCGTGAAACGCGCAAAGGCTGCAGGCAAGAAAATATGTAGACAATAAGCCGCGTATGACAACATGAGCGCACCCTGCGCGGCACGCTGCTTCCACGTTTCAAGCGCAGACGGCTGCACAACGAAATGCGCCAGCGCCACGTATTGTTATCAACGGATTATCGCAACTTAGCAATACCGTCACTGTCTCGCTGTCTGTCTGCACACTTGCCGTGAGCCGCTAGCCACGCCTTTCCCGGGCGCGTCAAGGGCGTGCCTTCTCATTCGGGCACTATCTTTCTATCCTCCTTCGAATGCGAAAGGGTACATGCGGCGCATTCTTGCACCTACACTTTCGCTCAAACGAATACGTTAAAATGCAACACATAAAATAACAAACATTTTTATTTCGTTAAGTGTCTGTTTTTCGTTTTGAATGCTAGAAATTTCTGATGACAAACGCAGATCGAGCAAATTATTAAATTTTGCACTTCTTGCCGCGAGTGGCGACAGTGAGGCGAAAGCTTAGAAGCGGAATACATTGAAGCAGGTCGTGAGACAGTTCGCACGACGAGGCACGCACGAGGCAGTTGACACGGTGAGAAGTCGCGTAGGGGCGCTAGTGCTATTCTCAATGAAATCAGTCATCACCACTCTTTCTCTATTAGGGGAATAGAAACGCAGCGCCACGGTACGGCTGTTCATTGCAGGCGCTTTAAGGCCCCCGCTTTACCTACTAAAAACGACACACTACACTCTTAGGCAAAGTTACACCCTTTGGCTTGCCCCTTCTGCCACACAACAACAATCGTTATCTGCCTTGATGCGTTTCCTTTCTTTAACGCTGCGAGCCCGGAACTTTCCAGTAACGAACGGCACGCGCGTTATCATAAGGGGCACTCCAAAGGGTGTAAACTGTTCTATGCTGATAACGCGCGTGCCGTTCGTTACTAGAAAGTTCCGGGCTCGCAGCGTCAAAGAAAGGAAACGCATCAAGGTAGATAATGATTGTTGTTGTGTGGCAGAAGGGGCAAGCCAAAGGGTGTAACTTTGCCTAAGAGTGTAGTCACAGATACGGGAGCAACGGCTGTCGCTGCAAAATGGCGGTCCGTAGTGTCCGTAGTGACGCAGTTCAGATCGAGCACTTTCACCACGTTTACGACCTCGTTCAGCCAAATCTTCTTTCCTAAGGATCCGTTTCAGCGTCATTCTTAAGTTTCCGTTGCATGCCGCCGCGATTTTGGACGAGTCACCGCAAGCGAAGTATAAGGCAAAGCGGACCAACCGCAGACGCCGGCACCACCCTCTTGATCCGGTTATCGATTTTCAGTGCACTGGCTCGGCCCCATCGAATCCCTGTCCACTTGAGCATGCTCCGTGCCTCTTGTCAGCCAATTAGATAAGGCAAGCAGCTCAGCGCAGGCAGTGTTATTCGTTTTTAAAGCAAACCAAAGTGACCTCCTATAAAGGAGGAGAGTGTTTGTTTGGTGTGTTCAGACAACGCTGCGGGTGACCGCCCGATCCTTGCGTCGGCGGTTACGCAAATTTGACGTCATGAGATTGGAATAAAACATATTGGAATAGTTTTACGTTATAGGGTCCTCTATTAAAGTTTAAAACTCATGCCACGATGCCATGTGAGTCAATGATAATGCTCAACCCTCTCAGAGATTAGGAACAATGACGCACAACAATGACTCAAACACGCCTCCTTGTGTGTTCTGTCGACATACGCAGACAAACAGCAGTGGTGCTCGCAAGAAAACGTTTAACATCAACTCACCACTCTCAAACTAAATTACGGGGCTTTATTTGCGTAGGAAGACCACGATCTGATTAAGAAGGATGCCGTAGTGGGGGCCTCCGCATTAAATTTGGCCATCTGGGGTTCTTTAACGTGCACCTAAATCTAAGTACACGGGTGTTCTTGCATTTCGCCCGCATCGAAATGGGGCCGCCGGGGCCGGAATTTGGTCCCGCGGCCTCGTGCTTAGCAGTGCAGCACCAAAGTCACTAAGCAACCGCGACGGATGTCCTCACAACTCTCTTATCTGACTAAACGCTGAAGAAATAAGACATTCGCTGCCAACACCACCGCTACTTATCGTCAATCAAAGCATACAGCATACAAAGCTTCGCTTACATCGATTCCCACAGTGCTTGACATATTGTTCTCACGCTTTCGCCATACCCTCCTCCTCCGCCTTCTTCCTCACGCTTTCTTTTTTCATCCCCTGTTGCGCTGCGTGTTCGCTCTCGACTGTCGCTGTGCTCGGTGACGACGGCCGCTGCAGGAACGGGCACCTTGAGGGCGGCGCTCTCAACACCTCGCGAACCCCACATTGAGAGGAGGAGTGAATGCCGAATGTGTTCCGATATTCTCGTAAGCGAACGACAATTACTTTTTCAATAACTTTGCCTAAAGGGACGACAAAAGAAAATATAAGGTCGAGCTAGATCGATAGCTTTTTCGTCTACAAGTATATTATCGCTTTCGAAATGCCAACCACGTTGTGTACAGAATTCCCTCCAGAGGTGCAGCTGCGGCGCCTCAAGCTGAACCACTCGCGCCGGAATGGGCGAGTTGACGTAATCTCCATGTGTTCCGGGCACTTTTGGATGAGCCAGTGCTCACATCACGCGAGAGGTCCCATAGTCCACAGCAAGGAGCGCCACTCCGCTTTTACGTTTTTGTAATTTTCTCAGTTACGAAAGCTACGTTCTCGCTACGAATCACTAATTCTTTTTTACAAAAACCTTATCTTTCAATCTTGATTGACCTAATACTTTCGTTTGGTGCCCCATTAAAACGGTAATACCCCTGACGACACAGGGACACTTAAAGGCTTTTGGAACAGAGGAGCTCTGTAAGGAAAGGTCCGATAAATCGCAGCAACTGAGGCGAAACTTTCGTTGTCGAGAGGAACGAGGCCGTTTGTATTTTTCGCTAACTATTTAACTGTAAAGACGTGTCAAGTGAAAGTAGCCGCATGGATAAGCACTATATTTGACATAGAAAAGGGATCCCAGGGGCTCAACACACAGTGAGGAGAGCGTGGAGCACAGACATTGCCTTTATCTCGTCCAGGTCACATACGGCACACAGCAAAGCAATACACTGGAGCATGCAAGAGAAGGCTCCATTGCCCTAGCCTAACCGTCCGTGCATACGCGGTGCAGCTCGCTAACACGTGTCAGTGGTCTCGCGGTGCGTAGATTCGAAGGCGAACGCCGGCTGTCCACGCCCTGGCACCGGGCAGGCACGGCTACCCTGCTCGAGGGTCGCGGCATTGCACCATTGCTATTCGCAATACCCTCGAAAGTCATCGTGAGATACGTTCTGGCGTAATTTTTATGTTTGTAGATTCTCAAGCTTGTCATCTAAGAAACGTTTTAGGTATGTTATAGGCGAAGCTTAGTGTTTTAAGGAAATATATTACTGAATTGAACGCTTAATGCCGCAGTAAGTAAATTTGGGAAAACCACATCACGGTAATGGTTCTAATAGGTTCTGCACAAGAAATTACCTGGGGACAATGTAGTGGAGGGCGTTGTTTCTCAAAGAATGCAATCGGCTCTCAAAATAATATATAGTAGGAGCGTTTTTGTGGACATCAATAATGTTTCAACTCTTAGTATCCAAAATCGAGTTTGAAGCGAAGGTAAGTGAGCTTCGTGATAAAGAATAATATTCGCTACAAATTTTGGAAGGTCGAGACCTAAACGTAATGATTCATCTTGGAAAATACAAGAGGGCGTAAATTATGAGTAGGACATCCAGAAAATAACACGCAACCAAACTCTAAATTTGGGTGGACAGACACAATGACCCATCAGCAGAGTGTCCCTGCGCATTCGGAAACCACTGCTGCTGACCCTTCGCCCGAAAGCACGTGCTCCTTTAGATGCGATGTACTTAATGCACGTCCACCAATCAAGCTTTTCTGTGTAAATCAGTACCAGATATTATAATGATTGTACCTATCTCCTGACCATGTGTCTGTGCTATTCGGACAGGGAAAATTAAGGGGGAAAATACACTCTTCTCTCGTTCACATTTAGCGACATTTGTAGTCCTTAAAGCCACATTTCAATCTGATTAAAATGTGACTGTAAATTTTTTATATATCATTTGACGTGGAAACAAATGCAACATCATCAGCGTATACATATACTTGCACCTCGCAGTGGGCTAGGTTCACTGCTGTTGCAGGAGCTTCTGCCAGCATTTATTTTCTCGTTTCCTTCTCCTTCGCGTGTAATTTGGTTATTGGCCGAGTGTTTTCTTTCGTTATTTCCTGTCTCCTTCTTTTCCTTTCGCTTCTGTTCGCCAGACGCCAGCAGCATTGCGGCCCCTTTGTCTTCTCCGTCGCCTTCGTGGCATTTCGCCGATGCTCCGCACCGCGCGCACCATCTACCGCGCTCACGCGGGACGGCAAAGGAGTGTCTGCGTTTTGGTAAGGGTGTGGAAAGGCAGACATATGAACTCCTTTGTGGGTCTCAAGGGGTGACTTGTGCCGTTCTTCAGCAAAAGGCATCTTGACGAAACAAAGTGTTGCTGTATATAAAATGTTGGTGCTTTGAAAAGCTATTTTATACTTAGTAGCAACGCAATTTATATGACTATGAACTTTTACTATTGCAGTACTTTAAAGTACGAAGCCATCGTAGACATTTTAAAGTGAAATCCAGTTAGCACTGCTTAATTGATTTCGTTCTTTACATGGCATTGACCATGCACGATGGCTTTCTAGCATCTTTAACTTTCAGTGTAATGAAGCACTACTGTGTGTTTTCCTTTGTTGCACACTGAAAACATACCAAGTGTCTAAAGCTACGTGGCCTCCATAGCGTCATATTATTACCCGCCATGGTTGCTTAGTCACTATGGTGTTTAGCTGCTAAGCACGAGGTTGTGGGATCGAATCCTGGCTGGCTATGGTGTTAGGCTGCTGAGCACGAGGTTGCGGGATGGAATCCCGGCCACGGCGGCCGCATTTCGATGGGGGCGAAATGCGAAAATGCCCGTGTACTTAGATTTAGGTGCACGTTAAAGAACCCCAGGTGGTCGAAATTTCCGGAGTCCCCCACTACGGCGTGCCTCATAATCAGAAAGTGGTTTTGGCACGTGAAACCCCATAAAAAAAAAAAAAAAAACACGGCCACGGCATTTCAGTGGGGGCGAGAACTCCCATGTACTTACATGCACGTTAAAGAACCCCAGGTGGTCCAAATTTGCAGAGTCCCTCACTGCGACGTTCCTCATTATCACATCGTGGTATCGGCATGTAAAACCGCATATTTTTTTATCGCGTCACATTGGCCCTCGGCTGCTTCGCCGTTCAATGGTTTCACTCGACGTGCGGCTTCCTCTCCGCCGCTGTGCGTCCGACCGGCGGCGCTTCCCGGCAGTGCACCGGGCCGCAAGAGGGGCGCGACCCGACGCGCCGCACATTTTAAACTGGGAAATGCAGGTAGCGTTAGCTAATTGCTTTACTTTTACATGGCACTGACCATGCGAAAGGGAAAACAATCAATATTACGTAATTTTTTTCCGTTTTACATAGCATTGACATGCATAGAATATTTGCATGTTTTATTTGTCGTTCATCGAGGGAAGCCATGAAAAGGGACTGCCTTTTTCTTCCACATGATGAGGGAGGCCTCAGTCTTGTGCATTTGGTTGTGCGACAACTTGTCATGCTATTATTTTATCTTGAAATACGTCCGTCAACCGTTTCTTATTGCGGTTAATAGAGCACGTCTTCCTTCACACCAGCCTTTTCTTTTTGTAACGAGAAACGTGGCTCATGAATTGCCACTAATAAGTAATAGGCTTCCTAATAGATCTTGTCGACACTATTTCATTGTTATAAGCCAGATTCACTCAATATTCGTTTAGTGTCGATCGAATGTCGCTAAATGTAGAACTTCAACATAACCTCTTCCCTTAATCCATCTATGAAAAGCTGTATTTATCTCGATTTGGTCAAGAAGTTCTTTGCGGTGCGCGCAGAATGTGTATAACGCCAGCAGCGAAAACGTTTTTCTTTCATCTGCACATTTCCCCCTTGCCAATTGAAACATGACTTCCTGAAAAAGGACTATATGTGCCCTAGAATTCAAATTGCAGCCTTCGCAACCAACCTGAGACAATAGAACACTGTTCTTTGTCGCGAGGCATGTTAGTTTTTGGGACATTTTACAAAGAACTAGCAGAAAAGAACTTCCTCTCATGTCCTAGGGTATCTTGTTATTTCCTTTAGTAATACACCATATGATTCGTTTTTGTTATTAGGACTCTATTCAGTATGGAGAAGCCGCATGATTGACAGACATGCCGAGCCACCTCGCTCGACAAGGCCGGTCTTTTGAGAAGGGGCCGCTCAAGTGCGTAGTGTGGTTGAAACCTTTGATGCCGTTCCCGAGAGGATTTGCGTTCTGGACGCTTCTCCTTGTTTGAGAAATTTCATTGGACAGCGTAGCATATGTGTGCGTTTGTTTTTTGTTTCTTGTAATCTCTCGTAATTGCGTGCAATAAAAAAAATGTTGGCGGGGGCTTAGCGGTGGCACCTCGGACTTCCCATTTTGTAGCCCCAGGTTCAATTCCATGTCGTGCCTTGATTTTCGTCTTAGTTGTTTTCTCATCAACAGCCTCTCTGACGCTGCGAAAACGTTTTCGCCGCTTATATGCGGCAATGGCCAATGCCAGCAAGGTGCGCGTCCCAACGGCCGCTCAACAGCCTGACCTGCCCGATGACGGGTGTAAGAACGCCTATTGCGCTCTTTATGCACTGCGTTTATGCCGCTGTTCTTACAGGGGCACTTTAGCTCATAGAAGAACGGGGCAATAAGCCCAAGTGTACGCGTGGCCCGTTTGAAAAAAATACAGCAGTCAAAAAACAAAAAAAGAAAATAAATAAAAAACTATTGTGTATTGGTATCAAACCCAGGTACTCAGCACAGTAATTGTAGATTTTACCACAATGCTAACAAAGCCGCAGACTTGCGATGGTATGCGTGTTCGTGATAGACATGGGCCTTTGCTGTTTTTATTCTCCATAGGAATTGCAATACAAACTAACCCTGAAACACAGAAAGCTATTGCGACATATGGCAGACAAAGTGGCTTGTTTCGAGTAGTGTAGAAGTAGTAGACCAGCCCATACGAGAGCGGCGAAGCTGAACATGCACCTGAGTTTGCATAAAGGGGAAGATCAAAGACTGAGATGAAGATGTGCTTGAGCCAACAATCCGGGGACCCACATTCCTTTACCTCCTAATCCCCAACAGCGGCCTAGAGCCATCCCCTTCCTTAAAATAAAGGCTTTATTCATTCTACATAAGTGATATTGGCGAAGGTCTGACATCGCAGTTAGGGCTCTTTGCAGATGATTGCGTGCTTTGTAGGGTGTCTAGTTGCATGGATGATGCCAGCCCGGTTCAGCAACACCTCAATCTAATTAGTGAGTGGTGCACAACGTGGCGCATGCAGCTAACCCTAACCAAAACAGTCAACATGACATTCACTCAAAAGAACTCACATTTCACTTAGGCCTTGGATAACAATGCAATAGCTAAAGTAACACATTGTAAATACCTGAGTTCTTGGTACACACCAGAATTATCAATGCAGAAACAGGTTAACAACGTAACTGCTAAGGCAGGTAAAATGCTAGGATTTCTTCGTAGGAACTCCAGAGCATTCAGCCAGTCTTCACAAGAGCTGCTATACAAAACGTACGCTAGGTCTGTCCTCAACTATGCCTGTGCAGTGTAAGACCCTCCGACGGAACGTTTTTTTGATAAATTTGAGAGGGTACAGAATCTAGCTGTGCGGTACCTGTAAGGTCGACACACAGTTAAGTTCAGTGCTGCGAGTGCTAAGGAAGAATTTAAACTGTGTGCCTTAGAAGTACGACGTAGAAAGCTGCGTCTGAAGCCTTTTCATTCCAATACTACGGTATAATCAGTATACGAAGGGACAAGAATATAATGCTGCCTCATTACCGGTCACAATGCGTGGATAATGAACTAAAGATACTAGAATCCGTGCAAGGCAAAACTGCTTAAGAAATCAGTTTTTAAAATAAAAACTATACAAGAATGGAACAAGTTGCCTGCTGGCGTGGCCAAGACTGTGTGAAATGATGCATTTTTTTTACCTCTTGAAGTGACACTTTCCCATTTCTTTGACGTTTGTATTGTATTGTCCATATGTACTTTAACGTGTTTTGAAACTGCTGTAAGTTTTATCGAACTTTTGTTGTTATTTTCTTATCTTGCTCACACATTGTGTAGGAAAACTCTTTTTTTTATGTGAACCTTTATTCAATAAAACACGAATTATGTACAAAACACTGTTTGGACCGATAGCTGCAAAGGCCGTTCCAATAGAAAAATCACAAGCAATTCAGCCGCAGAGTGTGAAGGGCTGAAGAACAATTTAGATGTATACAACACCATATTATACAGCTGTAATAGAAAATGTTTACGAAATACACACAACAAATCCAAGAGAAACATAAGACACAGAAAGAAAATTCACATAAGAGTTTCAGACAGAGTTTCATTACACTTGTAATGCAGTTTAGTGGTCATTTTAAAATTTCTCGCTGCTTTAACCTCTATCGGTAGTACGTTCCATATTTTGACTCCACTGAACTCGATCAGGCGTTCACCATATACATTCTTATATTTAGGCTGGTTAAAATTGCAATTGGATGCTTGCCTTGTACTACGAGAAGGTAAAACGAAGGAGAGACTTAACGGAAGGGCAGAATTAGTGTTTATAATAGTGTTGATCAAGAGCGAAGTTTTATAGATGCGCAAGGACCAGAAGGATAGTGCATGATTATCATGAAAAACGATGATACCGAAATGACCTGAATTAGTAGTTGTCGCGGTCAATGCTCGTTTTTGCAGAAGAAGTAAAGGCAATAAGTAGGTTTTATATGTTTGTCCCGAAGATTCACAACAGTAACTGATATGTGAATGACAGAAAACATAGTAGAGGGAGCGTCGTACGTCGTACGAAAAATAGTATGTCGCCTTAAAGAACGCGTGGCATCCAATGGCTAATTTCTTAGATACGTTGTTAATTAGTTCTCTGCAATGTAAATCACTATCAAAAATAGCTCCAACGTTTTTGAAATGTGAAACTGGCTCTATGAACGAGCTATCGAGAGCAAGTGTAATTAAATTGTTGGGGGTCTTGCACCTAGAGAGAACGTTCCTAAGTGTTTGTAAAATCTTCTCCCCAACTGTAACGCTTTTTGGCGCCTGTGGGTACTAAATAAATAAATGAATAAATAAATAACCAATGAATGCCAGTTGTACTTTAAGCGTATGTAAAGACGAGCTCTCGTGCGCTTCCCACGATTCACACCAGACTCCCGCCTATGACGCATGGAAGACCCGTTTCGGCAGGAAACCGAGCCCTCAGGCACGCCGGCACCGGATGCCATCGAATTGAGCACGTGTGCTCTTCATCGAGTCTGCGCAGAAACCCATCTATACAGAATTCGCTGCTTGACGTAACAGCATCGAGCTAGCAGTACACGGAGACAGCTGCTTTGCACGCGTATGCAGAACTACAAAGTCTCATACGGCGCCAAAACTCGCGGTACCAATGTGTACGTTCTTATTAACGGTCTGCGTGGTGGCATGTTTTAAAACAGCCTCCCTAGGAAGCGTCGATAAAGAACTGCTTTCAGAGAAAAAGCAATCTGTACGTCGCGCGCACTCGTCTGCGAACTAAAAGTGACTTGAAGAGCGGTCTGTGGTGAAGCCAACTCTTAGGAGAAGATTTGCGCTTCTATGCTTCTGTCAACGTTTCTCTTAATCTGTGGATCGGCGTCTTGGACCTCTTCGTAATTGCGAAATTCTCCAACACGGATGCATGTGCGCCCACCGCCTCAGTGGAGCAATGCGCAATTGCATCATTGGTCTATTTTAGAGGACCACGCGTTGTCATAGTATCCGGTCGAGGGAACGGAGCGCGCTTTGTTGCTGTGGAAGCGGCCTCACCCACGCCGTGTGTGCGGCGGCAGCAGGGATGAGCCAGCCAGCGCCGAGGCAGGCACGCTGCACCGCCATACACGCACAACGAGCGCTGAATCGAGCACCTGTTGAGCGGGCCCGAAGTATACCAACGGGAAAGAGAGCAGGCAAATACGTCGGACGTGCATATAAACGCCGCTCGTTCTCACTAACGTATCTGTAAGAAAAGTTGAAGGGCGACAACGTTGAACGTACCCTTAGCCAAACATATAGTAGCGTGTGGCAAGGCTTCTCTTATTAAGGGATTCTTCATCGCAAAAGAAAGGGATTTACACCAAAGGACTTTAGTGTGTGTCGAGGGCATGTAGGATGACCATTAAAAGAACGGTCGCTTGTGTTGCACAGGCGATGTTTTCGTGCTTTAAGCACAAAAGGGAATACAGCAGACTTGAAAACATGGTTAACTCTAAGTCAAAGTACATCGAATATCAACCGCGCAATAAATTTAGCTAATATGGGCGCCACGAGTGTTGTCTAGGCCGGCTCTAGTTACAGAGAAGTCGCTCAAGTTGGCTGATTTTATATTTTTTTCTGTCGCTGAAAAAACATCCTCTTATGAGTAAGCTGAAATATTTTTAGAACGTAGGAAAGGCAAGGGGCAATGAGTTCACATTTTTTCATGTTCATGACCAATACCGTCAATGTATCAATAGGAAAGCCGGCATTTGATGACTGAACAGTGGCGAGGTAGTTAGGCAAAATGTGTAGCAATGCATCACTGGCTTCGATTGTGTTTTTCTGTGTTTTTTGCACTGGCCTTTCCTATGTCTAATCACCATGGTACGTTCCTAAGCCCTATATTGATCGACCAGGTATTTTAGCGCGTGCCAATCGCCCAAATGGCACATTCCGCTACAGCTACCCTGGGAGTACGCCTAGTGTTACTACGTTATCTCTGACGTGATGTCTGAGACACCTGCAGGGGGCGGGGCTTGTTGTTTCGAAGACTGCACGTCCTGCACGCTCAACGAAGCTGGTGGCACGTAAAGGGAGTTTAGAGTAGGTTGGAAAAGAACCTGCACAGATAGAACGAGAAGGTAAATTATGCTAACAACTTGGTCAAGTGCCGCACAAGTGTAGTTGATTTGAGCTGCTGTCGCTTTTATGTCTCACAGACCGGCCTTTACACCAATCTCTTCCGGAGATTAATCGAGTATAACCGATGGTTGATGGGTAGAATACCGTCTGACCTCTCCGTGCAATATAGCGATCGCACGTGTTCTCCTAAATTTGCATAAATCAGGCTATTTCATACATTGGAACGAAGAAATGTGCCTTATAGTCCATGTATGGCATGTCATTAACAGCGGCTTGTCAAATCCAAGAAAAAAATTATTTAAGAAATAATTCCAATTAGCAACAAAAAACAAAGTCGACGTCATGTTTCAGCCGTCTCGGCCTCCGACGCAATGTTCTCAGATCCGGTCAGCGCTCAAATAAGAGTCTCCGACAACAGCGCGCTGAACATCTAATCAATGCGTTACACACAATGTGAGATGTTTAGCAGGAAACTTTCCATCAGTTAACCCCAGGTATGCGTTCACAAACTTGAGCTTAAAGCAATGACTCACATATATTGCATAGTAATGCTGTGCCTAGTTTCTTAAGGTGCTTTTTTGTCGTTCGCATATATATTAGAAATCGCCCGTTAATATGCACCAATTTTCTTCTTCTTGAGCTTGACTACTCCAGGAGGCGGCCATTATATTTACAAGAAATCAAAATAAATTGTCTACTACAATTTTGCTAATTAATGTTTACGCTAATTACTTTATGGTACATATTACAACTTACGCATTGTAGCCCGTGAAGTGTAGCCGGTGTAGACACAAGTCATATCCACTTGCAGTAAATTCTCAGGATGACACCAGTTTTTAAAAATGCGTTCTCAATGTTTGCGACGCAATGCTTTGTTGTTCCAGTAATGTTGAAGCTTCACTGGATAAAATTGCGTCTTGCAAAAAAAAAAAAAAAAAAAAAAAACGTACGTGAAACAAGACTGAATGTTCAGCGCAAGTTGGACAGCGCTTATCTGAAAAGTGTTGCGAGTTTCGAAATTCGTTCCGAGTGGATGTACTCTGTCAAATCACTGGCTTCATTTCTCATAATGTAATATTCGAGCTAATGTAATTAGTTAAAATGTTGATTCGTGAAATTATGTTACGCAGCCAATTATGTATTTTTATGTCCAGTGTAAGTGACGTTCGCCTTTTAGAGTAATCCAGCTCAATTCAATTTGTGCTATGCGCCACCAGGGATTCTTCGAAAATTCTGTTAACGTAAAGACATCCGTTCCGCACAAGGGGAGCGACGCACGAAAAGCCTGGTTTCCAAATGTCTAGGCTGGCGTGCGAGCCTTCGTCGGGGCAAACAGCTGGGATGACGGAACTATTTCCACGCGCAGTTTCATGCTGCGAAGGAGTACAAGCAGAAGCACAGCGCATTGCCAACATATCACAATCATTCTGCAATGTGCAGAACATTGATATCGTTCACAAAATATAGCCTCACTCCCCAGTGTGACAGGAGACTCATAGACTCATTTAATATGCAAGCATTGTTTGGCCAGTACCCCAGCAGAATCTGTCCGTTCCGTGGCGCCATCTGTAAAAGAAATGCATCATTGGTCAAGTTAACACATGTAGTAGTTATGACAGTGCAATAGTCGATGATTGATAGCAATGGGTAGACATGCATAAGCTGTCAGTAAGCACAACCCAAGTAGCAGCCGAGCCAAAGAATGCTGAGGAATGACAATTGTGAGGCTTCTCTGTGGCATTATGCGCGCTTGCCAGCCTCGCTGGCGAAAGGCGCTAAGCGTGCCTGGGCACCGGCGCAGAGTGATGCTCCCGGCGGACTCCGACGACGCGCTGCCCAGCGCGGCGCGGCTGGCCGAGGCGCTCGTGCTACTGGTGATCTGTGTGAGCGTGGTGGCGGCCAACGTGCTCGTGATCGCCACCCTGCTGCACAGCACGCGCCAGGTGCTGGACTACTACCTGCTCTCGCTGGCCGTGGCAGACCTGCTGTGCGGTGTGCTTGTGGTGCCGCTATCGGTGTACCCGGCCATCGTCCAAGACTGGGTCTACGGGGACTTCGTGTGCCGCCTCAGTGGCTACGTGGCCCTGACGCTCTGGAGCGTCTCCATCTACAGCTTCATGTGGCTCTCTGTAGACAGATACCTGGCCATACGCAAGCCGCTCAGGTACCACTTTAACCTTGTCCTTCCAACTTTGGTGCTACATTATTGGTTGTTCAAGGTGCCTATCATTGGTTTCTACCTACGTGTGCATGATGAAAATGAAACTGCGGCGCTTAATTTACCTGGTTTCAGGCTTAATTATTGCGATGCAATTATATGGACACTCCAAGCGCATTTCTGTAGTCGCCGTGAGGTTCCGTATAAAGTACAAAAGGCGATAACACCGTCGCCGCGTGCCCTACGCTGTATGTGCGAGTGAAGACGTGCGAGAGGAGCCGACGATTGCGGGTCGATCTCGCCCGCGCGAAGGAAACGAAAGCGGGGAGGAAGCGCGCCGTCTATCGTCGTGCGCGAGACACCCAAACTTGCAAGGCACCGGGGTAGGGGATAGAGGGGGTAGTCTACTCTGGCTGCAACTATGGATGTGTCGGCTGCGCGTGGTCGAGCGGCCGTATCTCAAGAGCAATCTGCGTTTGTGGCGGAGTCTAGGTGCTTCAGCGGCTCGTAGCTTTGTGCGTGCTATGTCTTCTCGGCGCTAAATTTGCGTTGAAGTGACAGGCAGCGAGGAATGTCACTTCGCTCGTTGCTGCTGCCTCGTTTCCTCACGCCAGCGTTTTTACAGCGAGTTTCCGCTGTCATCCAGTCTTATGGGTTTAAGTTTGCTTGTGCGCGGTTCACACCATGCTTGTTAATTTAGTTAGTGTGCCTATGTTTACAAGTTTATACGGCCGATAAAACTACTATTCTCACTTCGCATAGCTGTCCACCAATTTTCTATTGCAATCGATGCTTCTTCGCCTTTCTGGGCGAAACTGCTAATTTTTTTGTGATTTTTTATTTATTTATAGTGCCCTCAAAATTTACAGTCAAACATTGCAGAGCGGAGGGACTAATATGTACACATAACTACAAACAAGCACCTTTATAAGGAAGGGCTCGGGACCTCCAAAGTCCTTCGCTTTTTAGGTCGTGCACTTCGCCGCACATAACCGAGGAGGCTAAGCACGTACAACAGCAGCAATGAAAAAAAAAACTTTATTTCACATGAATTCAATGGAAACTTAGGGGAATAAGCCGCTAATTTGTTTGTGTGCACACTTTGTAAGAAAGTAGGACTGCAGCCAAACTTATTGCACCAAGTCTCCCAGCATGCCCTGCGGCGCTACGCCGAGTAAACGGCAGATCGTTGAAAGCAACCACGCCTACCTTGCCGTAAAAATTCTTGGTTCGTTTGCAGGGTCTTCATGTCAGTTGCCTTCGTCGACATTTGCGTCCTGCTGCGTTAAATGCACTTGAAGACACCCCCGGTCGTCAGTTACGATTACATCATCACGTCTTCAACTGCGACATACTGGGCAGTCATTGCTCTTGCTGGTGTGTCCCAACAAGCAAAGTACGACTTGAGCAATTTCTGGAGCAGTGCAACAGGACTTGTGACATCCGGGCGCTCGTCAAGCGCGTCACTAAAGACGCCGTTAGCGCTAGCGCGGAACCCCACCGTGGTGACGCCTGTGGAGGGCACTGGTGACAGCATTACGTGGTACTCGTTGTTAAGCAACAAGTCGGCCTTATATTCCTTCGTTGTACGGGCAAACTCGTTATAGTGGTCTTCGTTGTAGAGACGTTCATAATACATGTAAAAGATATGAATTCGGCCAGGACAGAATAGAAGGTCCGTTATAGAAGTCATTTTGCTGTGGAAGTGTTCGTTGTAGAGGAGTTTGACTATTAAAACGGGCGCCCGAATAATAACGACATAATAATGCATGGTACAGTGTAAATATGTGTAATACAAGTTTGATTGGAACAATATGTGCATGATAGGAAAAATAAATGCAGGAAATATATACAGAAAACAGAAAACATGCATAATAATCCAATATAAGTGAAATTTACGCAACCGAAGGGTGCGGTGCAAGAACATAATGCGTTTTAGAGTGAGGCGATCAGCTTATAATGATAACAAAAAAAAAGCGTAATACAAAACAGACCTTGTTAACCCGTTCATCTCTCAAACATGCAGAATAGGCAGCCTGGCGCACCAACTATACAAGCAATTTTTCGGCTCTCTCTCAGCATCGCAATTGACTGTGCATGAAGCGCTCGATTGGAGGGGTAACTACCTACTAATCCCTACCCATGAATGTGGGAGCCTTGATACCGTCACCAAAGATATGGGGCGATGACGTCACACGACCTTTTGTCAGGTTTAAATGCGTACAACAAAGGACCCACAATGGCAAGCACCTTTTACGCGTCATATGACCTGCGCAGAGACGGTGCCAAATATTCCCCAATTCAACAACAGCGCAGTCGTCGAAAGCTCATAGAGGACAGCGTAGTTAATTGCTTTTGCGCGTGTAACTTCTGGTGAGAGCACGTCTGCGGATAAATTACGCAGAAATTAGAGGCACACATGCAGCGTCAGATAAGGAGAGAGAGCCATAATGGCAAAGAGTGAAAAACGCTTGCCTAAAGTCTCACAACGCTGCTAACGAGATTAGGCACCATTCATTGGGTGGTTTAACTTCAGTTATACCTGCATTGGTTAGTGGAATGTTGAGGCGGCCGAGCAGCTGCCACCTCCCCTTTTTTAGTGTTTACTGAAGTGTGTTTACCGTCTGTCTGGAACCCATTCCTTTCAGTCGTAATCGCTAAACTGGGAGATCAGTAAGACACCGTGCGATGCAAGACTAGTCTGGATCGTAACCACTTCGTGGTCGAACAGTGAGGCTCGGCCGGTCGCATGTAGCAGCGCTTGTCGTAGGCTTGGGAAAGAGTAAGGCGCTATTTGTGTGTGTTTTTCATCAGTGTTTTGGAAACTCTGCATTTTACGGTGTAAATATTTCCGCTTTAATATATCTCCAAGTTTTGTTACCTCCAACATGCCTCCTCCTTCATCAACGCCGATTATCACCTTGAAAGACGTGATAAACGACAAGGAGAAACTTTACAAGACTGCGTGTAGATTAGAGTGCAAAGGAAATACCACCACCGTAAACAGAACAGGAGAAAGCGTAACTGCTTCTCTATACATTCCCATGAGGGCAAAATAGATAATGGCATACTAGAGCAATATTGCAATTCGTGTAACCCAGCATGCGCTTAGTTATGAACGTATTGTGTTCAATATGTCGTTTCCTTGAGAAATTATTTATAATGTGCACTTTGAGGTACTTATAACACGATACTGATTCAAGTGAGTGGTTGTTAATATGGCAATTACGAAAAAATACTTGACTGCGTCGGATTGTCACGACATTACATTTTTGATATTAAATTCAAGTTTCAGCAGGATAGCATCAGCCAGGCAGTAACAATATCTAGATCTGATTGTGATATAACCACATCGGACTCATCGGCTCCGGTTAATGGCGCAGTCATAGGCAAATAGGCAGAAAGAACTGTGATTTTATTAGGCATGTCGGTAATGTAAAAGAGGAAACGTAAAAGCGATAACACAGAGTTACGCCTACTAGTATCCCCGGTGAGTCATTTTCATAATGAGTGTAGCTAGACAGAAGGTTACAGATGCATCTGAATAATAAATAGTCAATGTATAGAAGGCTGACCTTATAGGTACGTAAATGGTGAATTACTTTAAAAAAAGGCTTTAGATAAGTCTAAAAAATACAGTACGTTGCGTTCATCATCATCGTCATCATCATCATCATCATCAGCCTGGTTACGCCCACTGCAGGGCAAAGGCCTCTCCCATACTTCTCCAACTACCCCGGTCATGTACTAATTGTGGCCATGTTGTCCCTGCAAACTTCTTAATCTCATCCGCCCACCTAACTTTCTGCCGCCCCCTGCTACGCTTCCCTTCCCTTAGAATCCAGTCTGTAACCCTTAATGACCATCGGTTATCTTCCCTCCTCCTTACATGTCCTGCCCATGCCCATTTCTTGGTCTTGATTTCAACTAAGATGTCATTAACACGCGTTTGTTCCCTCACCCAATCTGCTCTTTTCTTATCCCTTAACGTTACACCCATCATTCTTCTCTCCATAGCTCGTTGAGTCATCCTCAATTTAAGTAGAAGCCTTTTCGTAAGCCACCAGGTTTCTACCCCGTACGTGAGTACTGGTAAGGCACAGCTGTTATACACTGTTCTCTTGAGGGATAATGGCAACCTACTGTTCATGATCTGAGAATGCCTGCCAAACGCACCCCAGCCCATTCTTATTCTTCTGATTATTTCAGTCTCATGATCCGAATCCACGTTCACTACCTGTCCTAAGCAGATGTATTCCCTTACCACTTCCAGTTCCTCGCTACCTATCGTATACTGCCGTTCTCTTCTGAGACTGTTAAACATTGCTTTAGTTTTCTGCAGATCAATTTTTAGACGCACCTTTCTGCTTTGCCTCTCCAGGTCAGTGAGCATGCATTGCAATTGGTCCCCTGAGTTACTAACCAATGCAATATCACCAGCGAATCGCAAGTTACTAAGGTATTCTCCATTAACTCTTATCCCCAATTCTTCCCAATATAGGTCTCTGAATACCTCCTGTAAACACGCTGAGAGTAGCATTGGAGAGATCGCATCTCCCTGCCTGACGCCTTTCTCTAAGTTGCATTATCCCGTTGCATTATCATAGTTTGAAAACGCATGCTAGTCATTAGGAAATTTGAGGGGCTGTGGTTTACAAAACGAAATTCTGAAGAGGGGTTTAGAGTAACTAGAAAATTGTTTGATTCCAGGAAATTTGCAAAGCGAGTGAAAATGAAGTGTTCAATAATTGGGCAAGGTATCGAGGTTAGTGAAAGAGCCTGTGATTGGATGGATTATGCGAGCTTGCCGATATAATAAACGGAACCACCTTACCGGTTCTTCAGTCATGGGGTAAAATATCTTGTTAAGTGGTCTAGTAAAATTAAAGGTAAGTATGACGGAGCTACGGGCGTTGGAGAAACTTAGAATTAATACCATCAGTGCCAGGTGACAATAACCGCTTTAGCATGAGAATTCTACCTGATTGGTCTAAGGTATTGCGGTCGAGTATCAGAAAGTTCAAGGAAGAAAAAGGTGGCGTATTCGCTAATTGTTGCTCTGAAGAATGATTGAACGATGTGTTCAGTACAGAAGCTCACAAAGAATGTGCTACTTGACCACCTGAATCGCTGCTAATACTTATAGTGTTATCTTTGCTACATTTGCTGATGTTCCAGAATCGTGTTGGATAGTTTTTGTTAGAGATGGTATGGTCGAGTTAAATAAGCTGAGCGTGTACATTTAAAGTGCTGCTACATGCTCTGGCATCGGATGTATAAACTCGCTTCTGTCAGCGGTTCGTGATATTTTCGCGTAATGCGAAGACGTGGGATTGTTCCCCACATGTGGCAAGTTGTTTTTTCATCCACTTTCATTGCCATTAATTCATCATTTTCTCTAATTCAAATCGCAAGTACAAGCAATTTTCCCTATGTTTTGATCGGTGTCTTTGTTGGCGTCTCATGATACGATTAATAAAAATCGGGACTCTCGGTTAACCCCCTTTCTTCTCGTTCTTACATAACGATGCTCTCGAATGCGGCAACATTGATGCCTTCAGGTAGCATGTGTGGGGTTCATTGAACAGTTGCCTTCACCTAGAAAGATCACGTACTCGTGACGCCTGCGGGACAAAGGATGTTCCACATCTGCCGCCAAAGTTTCTGAGTGGTGGCGCTGGCTAACACTCCCAAGGTTAGTTCTATGAGTTGCACATAAATACCCAAGAAAGTGGATGGTGAAACCGCGCCGCCGTAGCTCAATTAGTTACAGCATCACGCGTGGTATCGTTCCCCACCTGCGGCAAGTTGTTTTTCATTCATTTTCATTGCCATTAATTTATCATTTTCTTTAAATGAATTCGCAAGTAGAAGTAATTTCCCCTATGTTTTCATTGGTGTCTTTGTTGGCGTCTCATGATACGATTAATAAAAATTGGGCCCCTCGGTTAACCCCCTTTCTTCTCGTTCTTACATAACGATGCTCTCCAATCCGGCAGCATTGATGCCTTCAGGTAGCATGTGTGGGGTTCATTGAACAGTTGCCTTCACCCAGAAAGATCACGTACTCGTGACGCTTGTGGGACAAAGGATGTTCCACATCCGCCGCCAAGGTTTGTGAGTGGTGGCGCTGACTAACACTCCCTTGGGTGGTTCTAGTATTAGCACATAAATAACAAAGAAAGTGGATAGTGAAACCGCGCCGCGGTAGCTCAATTGGTTGGAGCATCTCACGCGTAATGTGAAGACGAGGGATCGTTCCCTACTTGCGGCAAGTTGTTTTTTCATCCATTTTCATTGCCATTAATTTATCATTTTCTTTAATTCAATTAGCAAGTACAAGTAATTTCTCCTGTGCTTTCCATGGTTTCTTTGTTTGTTGGCGTCTCTTGATATACTCAAGTCAGGAATATGTAGCGGTGACACGTGTTGGGTTGATAATTAGTTACGAACGGTTAAGGTCTGAGCAAATGTTAAGATAGTTTATAGCTTCTGCAGATACTAGATTAGAAAAAGCGAAGGATGCGACCAGTCGATAGTCGAAAGTTAAAATCTCCTAAAAGAAAGGCACGTGACCCAGGAAATTGAAGAGATATTTCGTTTAGTGTATAATGAATTTTTCCTGCGAAATAAAAATTGCGATTACCTGGGCTTTACCAGACACCTCTGATTAATTTTTCAAACTAGTTTATAGACAGCGCCTGGTTTGATTTATTTATTTTCTTTATTTACAAGATACTGCAGGACCATGCTGGCCCAAGGAGGAGTGGTAAGATTAGAAAAAATAATCATACATGTATTCAGAAGAAAAGAAAGAAAACGCTCACATCTCTGTTGCGAAATTAACCGATAAAAATTACTCAGATCAATTGAGTCAGTGCTTTTAACAACGATAATGGTAGTGTGTTCTATTGTTTACTAGTACGGGGAAAATGAAAATTTCTATGCGTTCTTATTTGATAGGGAGATAAGGATTCAGAGTGGTGATGTCTGGTTTGTCTTGTGGTTAATGATCGAGCATATGGAACAGGATGGATAGAGAGTGTATTATTTTTTAGGAGAAAAAGAAATTTAATCCTTAGAATTTTCTGCCGTAGTTGTTATGTCTATACCATGACGATGCATGATAGTTGTTGGTGAGTCAGTTATACGGTACTTGGAAAAAATAAACCTGATTGCTTCCCGGCAAATAATTTCCCGTTGATTAATGTTGCGTTCAATGTGCGGATCCGAGATGGTGCATGCAAGTTCCGTTTTCGGCTTAATGAGTGATCTGTATGCATGGAGTCGTCGCAAAAAGGAGGCACACGTGAGGATGGTGATTGTAATCATGCTCAGAAAGGGGTATACGCTGACAATACGGTGGTTGATGGAAAGGAACGTCGAAACCACTGTAATTGCCAACAGTGATGTAGCACCGACAACGCCACGTAGTTTGCACAGCAGCTCACAGCCGTCAAGTGCCCTCCCTATACCATAATCTTCATCATCATCCTGGTTATGCCAACTGCAGGGCAAAAGCCTCTTCCCTACTTCTCCAACTACCCCGGTCATGTAATAATTGTTGCCATGTTGTCCCTGCAAGCTTCTTAATCTCATCCGCCCACCTAACTTTCTCTGCCGCCCCCTGCTACGCTTCCCTTCCCTTGGAATCCAGTCCATAACCCTTAATGACCATCGGTTATCTTCTCTCCTCATTATGCGCTTGCTGATCGACGTACAGGGTGCCTTCGACAGCCTCCCTCACGCAGTTGTCCAGCAGGGCCTGGACCTCCTCGGCATCTGTGGCAACCTGCGGGAGTTACTGTCGTCGTTCCTGCATAACCGCACCCTCAGGGTACGTGTGGGTCAATCGAAGAGCACCCCCCGTCCAGTCGCTGCAGGCGTGCCACAGGGGTCAGTGGTGAGCCCCTTCCTTTTCAACCTGGCCATGGCACGGTTGCCTGCTGCCCTGCCAATCGACCATCACTTCCCCGTGCAGTCCTCAATATACGCGGACGACATCGCCGTATGGGTGCGGAGACTACCGCAACACATCCGCAAGGCACGTGCGGCCCTACAGAGAGCCCTGGACACTACGGCTGCCTACTTGTGCAGCATCGGTCTTACCATCTCGGCCAGGAAGACCGAGGCCTTGCTACTGCACCCCAGAGCATCAGCCCACCGCTCAGCTGGCCGGCTGCGGTTGGAGGGCGTCGAGATCCCATGGAACAAGGCAGTCATCTACCTAGGGTTGCGCATTGACCATCGGCTGAACTGGCTCCCGGCTACCAAGGCCCTGTGCGCCCAGGCTCTTCGGGTCCGCAAGGCTATCTCACAGCTCCTTGCCCGTGGACAGGGCTGTACCTCCAGGTGGGCCCTGCAGCTATTTGAAGCTGCAGTCACTTCACGGCTACTGTATGCCCTCCCTCTTGTGGCGCTGCCCCCACCCCGCCTGCGGAAACCGGAGCTACAGCATCGGTCAGCAATACGGCTCTGTCTTGGCGTTCCCCGAACCTCACAAGTGGCCGCCACTTTGGCTGAGGCAGGGGCCTTGCCCCTGTCATTACTCTTCCTACAGCAGGGGCTATGACAGATTGATCGCCTACACCATGCCGCAGATGGTCAAGCACTCCTGACCCGCCTACGCTCCCGGCCAGCATCACACATGGGACGGCTGTGTGGCCTCTATAAGGAGGTCATAGGGGACACTCCTGCAAACGCTGTACAGCCTCGCCCTCCACATCGACCACCAATCCCTATCTCGACGGAGCTGCCAGGTGTCTCGAAGAACCGTTCCCCAACATGTGCCCTACAGCAGACGGCAGCCTCTCTCCTTCAAGAGAGACTTGGGGACCACCTTCACATCTTCGTCGATGGATCCGTGATACCGGAGACTGGCTCATCCACAGCAGCCTGCGTTGCACCGGCCCTACGAAAGAGCAAGCTGTGCCGTCTCCCGGGGCACGCAAGTTCTACCGCAGCAGAGTTAGCAGGACTCCACCTTGCTGTGGACCCACTTGCAGAGGAGCTACCAGCGACCCCGGCAGCCATCTTCTGCTACTCCAAGGCGGCGATGTTCTGCCTGCAGAACCCTGACAGGGCTAGCCTTGGGGTAGCGCTACTCTCCTCAAGACTGACGGCCCTTCAGGACGCAGGATGCTCACTATCTTTGCATTGGCTACCGGCACACGTGGGGATCCCGGGCAATGAAGAGGCGGACACTCTGGCAAAAAGTGCCCACAACTCAAGCGTCCCCCTCAGCCCTGCTGTAACGGCCGCGGACTTCTCGAGGCACAGGCTGCGCCGGCACATCATCGCCTGCCACCCGGACAAACGGGTATCCCTGGGCCGGCCTCCACGGCCTCTTCCACAGGACGGCCTCCTACGAAGGGATGCCTCGTTGCTGCTCCGACTGCGAGTTGGCTGCTACTGGACGGCAGCCCGCCGGCACCGCCTTGGGAAAGCCACCTCGCCAGCTGTGCCTCCTGTGGTGAACTAGAAACTCTGGAACACCTCCTGCTGGCTTGCCCTGCTCACCTGCAGCACCGCGGTCGACTTCTGCAAGTGTTCCACCGCCTGGGGCTCCCATGTTCACGACAGGAAGATATCCTCTTCCCCTGTCGTAATCAGCTACCAGCCTTCCTAAGTGTCGTCGAGTACCTCGACTCGTCGGGGCTCTCGGCGAGACTATAGGACATTTCTACAAAGACGGATGGCCTAACGGCCATCCCACCACCTCGGACTTCCTGATCGGCCACTACTTCGCTTCCATCTCTACGACCCTCTACCTTTCTCCCTCCTACCCTCTCTCTCTTTTAACCCCATCCCCTCCACCTTGCTGGCGCTGAGTCGTGCTCCCGCATGGGTTGCAGAAAATAGCGCTAGCCTTTTCTCCTTCCCCTCAAGAACCACTTCTCTCTCCTCATTACATGTCCTGCCCATGCCCATTTCTTTTTCTTGATATCAACTAAGATGCCATTAACTCGTGTTTGTTCCCTCACCCAATCTGCTCTTTTCTTATCCCTTGACGTTAGACCCATCATTCTTCTTTTCATAGCTCGTTGCGTCGTCCTCAATTTAAGTAGAACCCTTTTAGTAACCCTCCAGGTTTCTGCCCCTTACGTGAGTACTGGTAAGACACAGCTGTTATACACTTTTCTCTTGAGGGATAATGGCAACCTGCTGTGCATGGTCTGAGAAAGCCTGCCAAACGCAGCCCAGCCCATTCTTATTCTTCTGATTATTTCAGTCTCATGATCCGGATCCGCGGTCACTACCTGTCCTAAGTAGATGTATTCCCTTACCACTTCCAGTACCTCGCTACCTATCGTAAACTGCTGCTCTCTTCCGAGATTGTTAACCATTACTTTAGTTTTCTGCAGATTAATTTTTAGACCCGCCCTTCTGCTTTGCCTCTCCATGTCAGTGAACATGCATTGCAGTTGGTCCCCTGAGTTACTAAGCAAGGCAATATCATCAGCGAATCGCAAGTTACTAAGGTATTCTCCATTAACTCTTATGCCCAATTCTTCGCAATCCAGGTCTCATAATACCTCCTGTAAACGTGTTGTGAAAAGCATTGGAGAGATCATATCTCCCTGCCTGACGCATTTCTTTATTGAGATTTTGTTGCTTTTTTATGGAGGACTACGGTGGCTGTGGAGCCGATATAGATATTGACACGTGTACTTGTATTTATCGGGCGACCACATTTCGCCGCCTAACAAGTGTTATCGCACAGCGCGGGACGCGCCTGCATGTATCCGAAGTTTCTGGAAAGTTATCGATGGTTCTGTCCCCTGTCTGTTGTCGCCGATCATTGTGTTATCTGATTTCATCGCGTGACGCGAATGGTGTAGAACTTTGGGGAAGGCGCGCGGGTCCCAGCGATTAGTCTGGAACATTCGATGATTGATGTATAAAAGCCGACGCGCTTGACCCGTTGATGAGATTTTCGACGATCGCCGACCGTGTTCGCCGCTATCGTTGTGCTATAATTGTAGCCTGTTTTGTGGGCACAGGTTCGCCCAATAAAAGTTAGTTTTGTCGTTCACAGTATTGCTACTGTGTTCTTCAACGTCACCACCACGTGACAATATATTTCAGTATTTTTACATACGGCTCGTCTACACCCTCATTCCGTAATGCCTCCGTGACTGCTGAGTTTTCGACAGAATCAAAGGCTTTCTAGTAATTAATGAAAGCTATATATAAAGGTTGGTTATATTCCGCACATTTCTCTATCCCCTGATTAATAGTGTGAATGTGGTCTATTGTTGAGTAGCCTTTGCGGAATCCTGCTTCGTCCTTTGGTTGACAGAAGTCTAAGGTGTTCCTGATTCTCGTTGCGATTACCTTAGCAAATACTTTGTAGGCAACGGACAGTAAGCTGATTGGTCTACAATTTTTCAAGTCTTTGGCGTTCCCTTTCTTATGGATTAGGATTATGTTAGCGATCTTCCAAGATTCAGGTACGCTCGAAGTAATGAGGCATTGCGTATACAGGGTGGCCAGTTTTTCTAGAGCAATCCGCTAATCATCCTTCAACAAATCTGCTGTTATCTGATCCTCCCCAGCTGCCTTCCGCCTTTGCATAGCTTCCAAGGCTTTCTTTATTCTTCCGGCGTTACTTGTGGGATTTCAAATTCCTCTAGACTATTCTGTCTTCCATTATCGTCGTGGGTGCCACTGGTACTGTATAAATCTCTATAGAACTCCTCAGCCGCTTGAACTATCTCATCCATATTAGTAATGATATTGCCGGCTTTGTCTCATACCGCATACATCTGATTCTTGCCTATTCCTAGTTTCTTCTTCACTACTTTTAGGCTTACTCCGTTCCTGAGAGCATGTTCAATTCTATCCATATTATACTTCCTTATCTCAGCTGTTTTAGGGTTATTGATTAACTTGGAAAGTTCTGCCAGTCCTATTTTCGCTCCCTATATATTAGCGCTTAAAATCAACCGGAAAAACAAAATCGCCGTGATCTCCTAGCCGACTCTGAGTCACTCTGCTCGGGACATCATCTGAAGTTTCGGCCTCAGAGTTGCTTAATGCCGAGGCGGGAGCTTCGAAACGAGCAATGAAACCTGAAAACAGTGGATGAGGCCTTTAAAACAGTAACTGCCTCCTTACTTAGAAAAAGTTGGACTTTCGCCTGAAAGGCGAAGGATCGATTGCGATAGCGAATTGGCAGGCAATGTACGATGTAAGGATAGTACTTCTACCGGCCATATCAACTTGTAAACATTCGCTTGCCAACTAAATTAACTAGCATGATGTCAGCGCGCACAGCAAACATGAACACATCACACTCGCTGAGTGTGGCGATGCGCTGTCAAAACGTTAGGAAGCGTGGCTGCAGTTGCGAGCGAAGTGACATTCGTGCTGTCGCTTCAACGCAAACTCAGTGCCGAGAGCACACAGCACGCTCGAAGGTACGAGCCGTCCTCCCCCAACGCAGGTCGCTCTCAAGGCCAAGCGACACCGCGCATCCGCCACGGACGCAGTTGCACCCGGAGTAGGACGCCGCCATCTTCCCTCCCCACGGTGCCTCGGAACGGTGGGTGCCTCGCGCGCGACGGAAGACGGCGCGCTTCTTCCCCGCTTTCCTCCCTTTCGCGTGGGCAAGATTGAGCTGCGATCGTCTCCTCCCTTGCCACGCTTTCAACCGAACACACAGCGTAGGGCCCATGGCCACGGTGTTATCGCCATTGGATTTCATTCAAAATATTACGTAGACGGCGACCCCAACGGCAGAAATGCGCCTCCAGTGTCCATATAACTGCTATCGCAAGAAAACTAAACTGAAAAAAAGGGGGACATATGCCTCAATTTCCAAGTTCAGCTCAAATGTCATGCTGCAGTCAAGTTGAAGAGCTAGGTGCTTGGACGTTGTCCTACAGGGCGATGGAAACAGAGAAATGTAGCTGTTTTGCACAAAACAAAGAAAATTAAACAATATCCATCGAGATTATTGTAATCAAATATGTTTATATAGTAAAATCTGGAGCAGTCTCAAATAAAAAAAAGATGAGCCTAAGCTTCTGGCCAATCAGCTGCGAATAAAAGTTCCCATAAAGCTGAAAATTTCAACTAAAGAAATCTCGCTTACTGAGACAGTGGGCTTCTGAGAGTCTTAAAGTATGTCCATGTATATGTGGTTCACTTTACCCAACACGCATTACTATGTCATACAGAAAGAAAGTTGCGTACATCACACCGAGAAAAAGTTGGAACTTATCTATATAATTCACACTCTTCTTTCTTTAGTATCACATAATTATAGCTAACGTTTAAGTGTATTAATAATTTTTTTTTCAAATACCGGTTAATCAGAATTTTTTGATGCGACGGTACCTCTCTTCCCCAACAAACAGCCTTGTGAACGCTGGGCCCTTGTCTCCGTATAAGTAAACGGAAATATTTGAAGAAGAAGCAGTCAACCGAAAATAGGACGCTGGCCGGCACCGTGAGAGAATGCTGCTGTTGCAGTCTAGGGGTTTTACTCAAGCTCGCGCGTGCGCACCTGACCCTCCTCTAGATAACACAGCCCCAGCAGAGCAGCAGGCGCTCTCTAGCACCTTCGCCGGAGCCCTAACAGTCAGCGCTGTGACACCTAACCCTTGGTTTGCAGTGAGTTGCGACCACGGTGGTTTCAAGCCAAAGAGAGGAGGTTAGTCATTAACTTAAGGCGTTATTGACCTCAGTTGCACCAACAATGGAAACAACGGACAAAACCACAGCGGCGGAGCGTTCAGCATGGTTGAGGCGAAAATCGCACAATCGGGGAAATACACAAAGGTGGATCCGTGCTCTGGTCCTGGTGCGGTCAGTCGCTCACGAAGGCTGGACGCTGCTGGCAGACGGCGTGCGGTGGTCTTAGCGGCTTAGTTAAGTTGCGTCCAGTTGCGGCGTCGTGAGCGTAAAGACAAAAATCTTCGGGGGAACCACGTTTCTCCCGACGGATTCTCCCCGGTGCGACATAAGGGGAGAGGAGGTAAAAGGGTGCCTCGGCCGCAATGTCGCAGCAAGGCTCGACAGGCAGCGGCGAAAGGTGCCACTCAACCCTGCGTGAGCGCAAGCGTGATCATCACGTGATCATCACGTGAAGATGTCGTAATGCGCGTGCATTGCCGCATCCGCCCTCCTTTGAGCTGCGAAGAGGCCGCCGTCACCTGAGGCTTTTCCGAGAGGGACATGCTGCTCCGTCATCAACAGGGCTTGAATACATGTCCGTGAGGGAGCTGTTGTGAAGTAAGAGGCGGGTAACTTTTAAGTTGTGGAAAAATAACAGACGTCCGTTCGCTTCGAGCGGATCAAGAAGACTCCAGAATTTGTGATTTCGAGCTTTGGCAGCTTTACGGTGGGGCGTATTTGCGAATCGTTTGCGCTAGATTCTCTTTGACCTGAGGAGTTTCTTGTGCGATCTAATGAAGCATTTGTGCAGCTTAAGTCGAGTAGCATGCGTTGTACTTTTGTTTTCGCCACGCTGATATTTTCTCTGTACATTTCGGAGCATGCAAATTCCTCTTCAAAAGCTTCATCTTCAACGCCTTTTTCTATCTCCCGATCTACATGTTTCAATGAGCCCTCTTTAAAAGAAAGAAGATTTATCTTCCACGTCACCGATTGGTGCGCTCCCGTCCACGGTGGATACTTCGTTGAGCAGCTTGGTTGTAGATGTTCGTACCACGGCCCTTCTTCGCTTGATTCTGTCGATATCCATCTTTTGACGTCCCTATTCCCGGGTTCCGGCACCAAAATGTTTTCTTAATTCTGGCGGTCTTCCACATTTCTCGTTTCAAGCGGTCTTCCCTCAGGAGCACCAAGGCATCTTTCTTCAGATCACTCATGTTGTTGGTCGGCACATATGGGCCGATCTGAGCTCCAATAAGTACTCTTTCCGCCACCGTCTCCAGAAGCCATCGGCCATGGCAGTCCGGTACTTCCAGCGTCGAGAGAGATGCATGCCACCGCCAGGAATTTCGTCCGACAGCAGGCGTGGAGGAAGGGTCGTCAACTTTCTTCCGACAAGGAAGTCCGCCAGTGACAGTGGTTCTGGCTCCTGAGCATCATCATATATGAAAGTCAAAGGGCGTAAGTTCATCACGTCCTCCAACTCATAAAGAGCGGTGGGCAGTTCTTCGGAGCTCAAGCTGCTCCGACCTAACACCTTTCGCAATGCTACTTTCACAGGTCGCACCATCCGGTCCCAGAATCCTCCCTATCAAGCTGCCCGTTCAACAAGAAACTTTCATCTGGCCTGGTTTCCGGCGAAGTATGACTGCAATTCCTCGGCTTGCAACAGCATGAATACGGCCTTTAAATCCCTGGCTGCACGCTTGAATGTGAGCGCGTTGTCCGAATACACCGTCGAGTAGATTCCACGGCGTGCCACAAAGCGTTTAAAGGCCAAGAGGAAGGCTGTAGCCGACAGGTCGCGGACGAGCTCAATGTGGATGGCACGTGTCACAGCACAGGTGAAAATAGCGACGTAGAATTTTTTGCTGTCGCGTGACTGTTGACAAATCAAGGGCCCTGCAAAATCGATGCCAACCATGTCGAACGGCTTTCCTTTTGTCACTCTGTCAGCTGGAAGGGGTGCTACTGGTTCCGTAGCTGGAGGGCAACTTTGTTTTTGACAGACGAGGCACTGCTTGATAACTTTCTTTACGGCCTGACGTCCTCTGATCATCCAATATGATTCTCGCAGCTGTGCCAGAATATCGCGTACGCCCAAGTGCAACATTCTCAAGTGTATTTTCCGTATGAGCAGTGACGTGAGGGGGCGATTGCTAGGGAAAACCATGAGATGCTTAGTCTCTTCGTTGTTACCACTGAATTGCAAGCGTCGACCAACTGGCATGAGGCCCTCTTTGGCGAAGTACGGGTTGAAAGGCAGAACAGGAGAGCTCTTGTGCAGTGGTCTTCAATTCTTCAGGTTTGAAATGTCGCCGCTGAACGCATCTCCTTGAGCTTTAGCCAACCAGTATCTTTCGGTGCCGATTACTTCAGCTCGTAATGGGCCGATCGTTAATCCTCAACATTGAGAATTGCCATTGATGACGATGATACTATGGGCATCACCGTCACGTTTCGCTCTTCCATTTGGCACTCCCCAACCTTTGAGCTCGGCTCACTTGTCGTTGGCCAATGCGTGTCATCCTCCTGAAGCTAACGGGGTCCGCTCCACCACAATTCGCTTTCCCGCTGGGCTGATTGGTCACCAAAGGCAAATACTTTAAGCTCCTCTTCCCCAAGCACCTTTAACTGCAGCTTTTCGGATAGGTTGCGATGGATGGAGGTTCGCTGAGAGCCACCATCGAGGAGAAGCCTGACACGTATACGTTCATGTGGACCCTCTGTCCAGGCTCGCGCTGTCTTTAGGAGGAATTGCTACTCTTCAGTGCACATCAAGTTATCTGCCGTGCCTAAGGAGGACTTAAACACCGTGCTTGCTCAGTCAACGGTGACGACGGTGCATCCCCTTCATCAGTGTTGCGGTGTCCTCTAATGTCAGGGTCGCACATTGTCGTTAAGTGTCTTCCGTTGCAATGCGCACACCTGAGCCACTTAGCTTTACGGCATTCTCTTGGCACGTGCCCCCCATGTTGTGCACCGGAAACACCGATTGCCACGCTTCAGCACGTCTCTCTTATCCACCACAGACATCTTTGCGTTACAGTTGTCGGTCTCATGGCCGTTCGAATTACAAACTAGACTTCATGTGCTGTCCTTGATCGTGGTGTGCAGTGTCGCTGCAGTAGGCATGTTCGTCGCTGTAATGTTGCTGTTGCACCTTTCCTTTACCAATTCGGCACTGTTTTCTGTCGGTGCTTCGGCCCGCTGTATGGTCTCCTGCGTCGCAACCTCTCTTCTAAAAAAAAAAAAAAAAACAAACAAACACAGGAGCACCTTCAGCTCACTTCCCACGCTCGTAGCCTCGTTTTTTCGTTGGTATTCCTAACGAAGGTCGGCAGGCACCGCTTTCTTTATTACTGTCATTAACAAAGTTCCATAATTGCCGACACTCACGCCTAAATAAGTGAGGCTGCGTACACCTGTCTCTACTTCGTCGGCGAGGCTGCGCAGTTGAGCAGTTGACCGAGATTCCGTTAGTCTTGCACTGGCTTGATGTTAAGTAGCCGTGACATGTGGTCTTCTATAATTACTTCCTTTCTGCCGAACCTCTCCTTTAATAGCGAGAGAGCAACTTCGTAGTTGCCTTCCTACAAGTCAAGCCCTGCTACCGCAGCCGCCGCCTTTCATGTCAAGTAGCTGTTGAGGTACTTGAATTTGTCTACTTTTGAAAGGTTCTGGTTAGCGTTGATAGTCGACTCAAACTGACTCCGGAACTCTTGCCACTCTCGAAGCTCTCCGTTGAATTTCAAGGGAACGACACCTTGGTGCACCTGGGGGGATGACCGCTTGAAAGGCCGCATGTAGAAGACCGCCAGAATTAAGCAAACCTTTTGGTGCCGGAACCCGGAAATAGGGACGTCAAAAGATGGATATCGACAGAATCAAGCGAAGGAGGGCCGTGGTCCGAACATTTACAACCAAGCTGCTCCAAACCTGAAAGGCACCACCGCACTGTCGGTTGCTGTTCGTAGAACGCGCCCGCCAGTAATTTACACGCAGTTTGAGGGGTGTCAAGTGTCCAGCGCTTCTGCCACAGCGACCGCAGCAGTGCTGTTTTAGGTGGGGGAGTCCTCCTCGCCCCATCGTCGGCGGCCCCCAGCGCGGGGGAGCTTTGGCTCCACAATGCAGGATATACAACACCCTACCCCGGATAAGCGAACTATTATTGAGCTCATTGCTCCACAATCTCTAAGGGATGCCGCAGCTGTATCGGTCGCTTCACGGCCCTTCTTCGCTTGATTCTGTCTATATCCATCTTTTGACGTCCCTATTCTTGGGTTCTGGCACCAAAATGTTGTGGAATAAGAGACGGAGAGCTTTTAACTTATGCAAAAATGACAGACGTCCGTTCACTTCGAGCGCACCAAGAAGACTCCATAATTTGTTGATTTCGAGGTTTGGCAGCTTTACGGTGGGGCGTATTTGCGAATCGCTTGCGCTAGATCCTCTTTGAACTGTGGAGTGTAGTGTGCGATCTGATGAAGCATTTGTGCAGCTAGTGTTTCTGGGAGCTCGGGCACATCGATATCAAGGAACATGAGCCAGTTCGTCACCAGGATGCGGTCCTTCAGCACTATAAAGAAACCGTCAACTTTGAGAATGGCCGCTATAAGGTGTCGTTCCCTTGGAATTCGATGGTTTACGAGCTTGGCGACAACTACGAGTACGCAGCAAGGCGTCTTAAAGCACAGCCAACGCGCCTCTCCTCTTGAAATGAGATTCGTTGATTAGGGAATACGACGCCTGCATAAGAGACTACATATAAAAGGGCTATGCAGAGCCAGCCAGCAAGGATTACTGCACGTCGGAAGGTCCGGTGTACTATATGCCACATCAAGCAGTTGTTCGTCACGAAAGCCAGACGACGAAACTGAGGGTAGTATTCGATGCATCATCAAGTGCCGAAAATCACCCCTCACTGAACAATGTTTTGGACAGTGGCCCAAACCTAAACCCAGAGCTCATTGATCTTCTGATCAATTTCCGCACTTACAACATTGCCATCGTTGCGGATATTGAAAAGGCATTTCTCCAAATATCCCTATCAGAGGACGATCGCAACTCTGTGCAGTTTCTCTGGTACGCTATGACGCCAATGAAAGGGGAAGAACTTCCTGCTGTGGTGAGCTATCGGGTGACTCGCGTGCCGTTCAGCGTCACGTCGAGCCCATTTCTCTTGGCTGCAACGTTGCGAAGTCATCTTGAAGGCCTGCCGGAACAATGTGCTGAGACAGACTGCGGGTATCCTGCGCAAGTATGTTTACGTGGACGACCTTGTAACTGGGGTTGACAGCCTTGACAAGGGTAGTCTTGTGCCAGGAATCAGAAGATATAGTAGCAGCTCGAGACACACACTGCCCTTGCCGCGGTGCAGGTCGTCGCGAGCCAGGCCGAACAATGAATGAGGGTGCAGAGGAGCTTAATAGTTTGTAATAGAGGCAAGAAGGCCCCTGTCTTCGGGTCACCTCAGCTCTACGTGGCGTCGCCTGTTTTATCGGACGTGCTGGGTCCGTGGTAGTAAAAGGGGTGCTAAGACGCGTCTCTTCATGCTCATCCTGACGGAGATTTCTCTGTCGTTGCTCTTCTGTTGCTCTCGGAGTTTTCGCCACGGAAGAATAGCAAAGGCGCGCCGACCCGCCCTGGATGGTGTCTTCAAGTTCTTGCACAGCAGGATCCTTCGGTTCCGCTCTTCTGGTTGAAGTCTGCTTCGCGGCCACAGTGGTAGCTGCGTGGTTGCAGGGCTCGCAACTCGATCGCGGGGTTGTACTGCGCTTCTGGCAATTCTTCCCCGCTGCCATTTCGGACCGAAAGCTCTTCTGCTTTTGAAATGCGTAAGCATTTCTATGCGCACCCAGGGAGGCAAAATAATAGGCGACCCTAATCTTTTACTTAGGTGTCTCTTAGTGGCGCTCGCCCCTCGGCGTTGGTGTTCTTTTTGTTAGGAGAGCGAACGTCTTTCCCCTGGCACGATATGCGGGCCAGGAGCGAGGGAGGAGAAAGAACAGGGCGCGTCACCTCGCGGGGCACGAAGTGCACCTGTCGCGCCCTCTCCCGTGCTGGCCTCATAGCATGGCGCGCGTGCGCAGCAGCTGCGCGCAGGGAGATCAGAAGCTAAAGAGGAGGGCGTGACGTCACATCGCTCTATTAGGGATATTTTCAGTCTATGCCTGGCAACCGTTTTCCATTAATTAAGTGGTTAAATATCACGCCACTTGTCTGTGCGACGTCATTAGTGACGTCATTTCTTCCGCTTTCTACTCCCGAGTTTCCAGGAATTTGGCCAAAGTCGTGCTCATGGGACGGATCTCCAAAATCTATAATTCTGTGCTTTGGTATGTGTTAATAAGTGATTTCTAAATAATTCTAATTATTCTAGACACTTGAGTAACTCAACTAGTCACTAAACTTATATTTTATTATAACTACAATAAAACCCATGAATTTTGTATTGTACTATTTTTTTTTTTCTATTTCGTTCTGGTTTATTTCGAATTGCGTCCCCGCTCGTCTGAGGAGGTGAACCGGAAATGCCGCCAAGAAACAAGAGAGTCACTCGATGCTCGTGCCACTAAAAACGTCCGTCTGTCCGTCACGTAAGACGATCGCTTTCAAGGTAGCGCCCGCAGCAGCGAGCGAATAGACCTTTGTGCTGTCGCTCGCTTCACCGAGATCTAAGCCGCGAGAATACAGTGCGCACGAACGTATTAGCACCTGCCGCACTGCGTCCCCATCACAGATCGCTATGAAGATAGGTGACTGTGCGGCCGCCGCCGGAGTACTGTCCGTCACGGTTGATAATGGTTCGACGCGGATGGACAAGGCGCTAAAGAGCGATAACAGCTGATAATGATCAGAACGTCTTCAGAGGACCTGGCGCCGCCATCTGCCGTAGTTTTCTGGCTTCATCAATTCACCTGGCGCCGCCGTCCACAGCAGTTCTCGCCGCAGCGATGGAGTTTATGTTGGTCGGACCAAGTTTCATAACATTGATAAACACACCGGGCTGCGTGGAGGTTAGCAAGTGGCACAGTGCTCACGCATATTTGGGGAACTACCAGAGAAATTTATTTGTGAATTCTTTTGTTTTCTTTCTTGCCTTGTTGCGGCTTTTGAGTTTTCCTTTCTGTCGCTGCCTGTGGCTTGGAATGCGTTGCTGGCTGTTTACAGCCTGCACGTTTGTATCCACCAAGCCAGCAACACATTCCAAGCAACAGGCGGCGATAGAAAGGAACGCTTTAGCAGCCACAACGAAGCAAGAAAGAAAATAAAAAGCAGTAAGAGAGCTTCAGTTCCGAAATGTTCGCGGGAAAGAAGAATTCCTGAGACAGTAACATAACCCAGCGACTGAGTTGAGAGATCTGAAATCACGCACCTAGCACCGTTGCCAAGAAGATTTCAACCGAAAGAGCAGAGTGGAATCCTGCTGTGCAACAAGTCGTAAGCCACCGACCAGGGCGGGGCGGGTCTGTGCTGGTCTTCCTTGCCGAAAAGCCCGAGAGCAGCAGAAGAGCAACGAGAGAGAAATCTACGTCGGAATGAGCGTGAAGAGACGCGTCTTAGCGCCTCTTTTAGCACCACGGACCCAGCACGTCCGACTAAGCAGGCGACGCCACGTAGAACCGAGGTGACCCGAAAACAGCGGCCTTCTTGTCACCCTTACAAACTATTACGCTCCTCTGCACCGTCAGTCATTGTTCCGGCCTGGCTCGCGACGACCTTCACGGCGCCAACGGTGGTGTGTGTTTGAGCTGCTCCCTCACAGACATGTACTCAACCGTGTTGATGACGGAGCAATATGTCCCTCTCAGAAAAGCCTCAGGAGACGGCGGCCTATTCGCGGCTCAAATGGGGGGGGGGGGGGGGATGCGGTAATACAGGCGCATTCCGACATCTTCGGAGTTGCCGCGCGCGGTTATCACGTGATCACTCGTGCGCTCGCGGAGGGTTGAGAGGCACCGTTCGCCGTTGCCTGTCGAGCCTTGCTGTGACGTTGCGGCCGAGGCACCGGGGAGAATCCCTCTGCAACGCTCGGAAGAAACTCAGTTAATAAAAAATAAATGATGTGGCTTTATCTTCCAAAACCATGATTTGATTAGGAGGCACGCTGCAGTGGGAGACTCCGGAATAATTTCAATCACCAGGGGTTCTTTAACACAAACGTAGACTTAAGTGCCACGGGTGTTTTCGCATTTCGCCCCCATCGAAATGCGGCCGCCCTGGCCGGTCGTCGATCCCGCGATCTCGTGCTTGGCAGCCCAACACCGTAGCCACTAAGCAACCATAGAAACGCCGTTCCCCGGAAGCACATTCCTCTTCGCTCTGACGAGCTTGCGACTGACCGCAACTCAACCAGCCGCACGCCTACAGAGCCCCGCCTTCGTGAGCGAGTGACAGGGCCCGAGCCTGCATCGATGCTAGGTGAAGTGAACCTTTATCAGCCTCCTGTATGTTTCCCTCATTGTGTGGTTTTCAACTCAGCCGTCCGGAAAGCTCAGTCGGTGTGGTTTTGAGAGCGCAGCCCTTGGGCGCTCGTTCCGGCATTGAGCGTCGGCAGGCGTTCCTTGTAACTGAGCGAATGAGCATAGCGAAGGATGGAAGAGCGAACGCAGAGCACAGCGGGTGATGAAAGATGGCGATAGCAAAGAGCGCCCAAATAGGAAAGCGGCGAGGATGGTGTAGCGGAACCATGAGGCGGAGGAGGAGGGTATGGCGAAAGCGTGAGAAGAAAAGCGTAGTGCCGCGCAAAACGGGCTGTGCGATGACGGTGGCTACGAGATGACACCAGAGTAGCTTGGTTCCGACGTATGGGAACAAAGCGCGGCATGAGACGAGGTCTATCTACGGCGGCTGCTGTGAATCACGCCCACGCGTCACCAACGCCTCTCGCGATCTCCCGATTAGCGAGGCAGTCGCGCCACTCTTCGTTCCATTTGCGACGTGCCGCACGACACAGATTGTCCGCGCCAGCCACACTACTCACAGCTTTCTCTTCCGAATATAAACCGTGTGTCTATATAATCATGATACAAAATATTGACCCTGCAAAATGAAAACACGCTAGAGCTGCGCTCAAATTTCGCATGAGGGAGCATCGTAATCGTCAGTTAATTTTTTTTTATTGCCGTTGGTGTATGTAAGGAGAATAAACGCCAACGCCTTAAGTTAAGGGCTGGCTCTGTCCCTCTGGCCTGAACGCACCTTGGTCGCAATTCACTGCAAACCGTGGCATATGCGTCACAGCTCTGACTATTACAGCTGCTGCGAAAGTTCTAGCGAGCGACTGCCGCTAGACAAGGCCGCACGCACGATCTCTATACAGAATGAGTCGAGAGCGGGCGGAATCGCTAATATCTCCTGTCTTTTTCGACGTGAAAGGTTAATCAGACATCTTAGACTCTGGACGTGATGGGATTGCTTGCTGTAGATTGTCAGTTTGGACGTGTATTCAAATCATGAGGAGGCAGCTTTCTTGACTCCGCAGAAGCCCGTCTGCTTCGAAGAAGCACACCAGACGTGCGATGAGCCTATCATTGTTCTACTGCGATAACAATTGCACGGGCGCTCAAGGCGTGCCGCCGTGCTGTCCCGCCATCGATGACGCGTGCGCCGCTTGCACGAGGAGTGTGTTTTGAGGCGCGAAATTGCGTTCGGCTACGAAGACGTACGCACAATCGGCTCGGTGGACAACAGTGTTTCCGCTGGTGACATGGCGTTGTGGACACGCCCACTTCTTTCGGGTGTGCTGAGTGTGCTGCTGAGCAGAACGAACAGTCCAGGGGCGCTATAACGTAAAACTATTCCAAACTGTTCTATTCCAATTCTGCAATCAGCCCACCGCGATTGGTCAAAAATCTTTTTTGACCACCCCCACTTCACCAGTCTGTCACGAGAAGTCACGAAAACCGCGATAGCTCCCCAACTGATATGACATGTAGACACTGATTATCGATAATTAGAACGAACAAAACAAAAATAGTTATTTCTGATTCCGCGCCTTTATGCTATTAGCCCTCGGCTATTGTAGTTTTCGGGCTGCACCAACGCCACCTAGACTAAGAAGGCCTGTGCATTCCTCCGTGACGTCACCAAACTGAGCCCGTACGCAGCACTTGACGATCGTTTAGCAGATGACTTTGTGGCCGCTTTAGCTACGCATAGTTCTTTTTTCTGACGTGAACGAAACTTAGGAGTAGCTTTAATGAACATAAAAGAAGTAAATACGGTGGCCATGGGGGGTAAAGCAATACACTTCATGTTTTAAGGGGCATTGCGCGCTAAATTTGCGTTTTGTTTTGACCATATATTTCGCACATATATTTGTAGTGCGGGCTGTCGTTTTTTTTTTCTTTTGTTGCCGGTGTGGAGAACGTTACAGCTGGTGGTTGTCGTCAAATGCTACGAACGTCACGCATTTCTTTCAACACACCTGTCAGTTTTGTAATCTTTTGTCCTGCGTCAGGTCACTGAACAGTTGAGTTTACAGGGCGGAATACGCTTTATGATTTGCTGTTTCTCGTTGCTGCACCAATTTACGAAACATAAATATTGCAGCTAGGAGGAGTTTGTGGTCACTATTTTTCAAATGTATACACTATCCACATTTTTAAGCAGAGTGATACCAACGGGCAAATATAATCAGAACAAGAAAGAGATTTTATTGCCGGACTGAATGATTGAATACATCTCAGCTTATATATACAAACAAAACATAAGCACAAACAAATACAAATGCTTATATACAATTACACAAATACAAGGACACCATTTCAGAGTAAGTAACTTTCTCTTCGTTCCATCTGGTTTCTTTTTGTTTAGTTCTTCATTTCTCAGAGCAGCATAGTTCTTAAGCAGGATGTTTATTGCTGGGAGCAAAACATTTTCCATTATGGAATCTGGAGTGTCGCCAACTCCACAGGCATCAAATTCTGCGCTATCGCTCAGCAAATACATAGGCACACTAAGTAGCATCGCTCGCTGGTTAGTTTCAGCATGAAACAGGGGCTGATGCTCTTTGCTAGTGACACAGTCGAAAACAACCTTCGCGCAGAGGACTGCGTGAATAGCAGCTGGCTGTGGGAACTTCAGTCTACCTCGAGTGATGCTCTCAATCAGCACGTAGTCACTTTCTTCTAGCCCTCGTTCCGTGACAGTCAATAAATCGCGGCAATCATCGCATGGTTTCTGCTTAAGAGCTCCATTTGCACAGTAGCCGCCAATGTAGACCAGTGCTGTCATGTCCTGCCGGGGCTTGTTTAATTCAGTACTGGTCAAACGGACGTCATACTTCTTGACTGTCTCCTCAGCATTAGGCTCAGTTTCATCCTGATTGGATGATTCAGGCATGTCTGACAGAATCAATGTGTTTTGCAGGCGGATCTTTCCCTCAGCCTCCAATACTTGTGTTATCGATACGTTATAATGCGAACCACACAGCCGCCTATACCTTCCAAAGCGAGCCTCAAGTGAGTCGGTTTGGAATTTGCCGAGGAGCGCGTATCTAAAGCCAAGTTCCTCCAAACAATACCTAGACACCTCGATCAGGGCATATGTAGTTAGCCTTAAAGCAGTGGGGGTCTCTTTTGTCAAAGCGCCTATTTGCACGCACCTGTCCTTGCAGGCATCAAGCCAGCTAACAAACTTGTCCAGGTACTGCAGCTGCTCGCTGGTGATGTTGCGCACAGGCCAGACATCCTTCAGCCTGCAGCCTTTCTGAGGAGTTTTCACATTCACGATGCTCCACCATTTTACAATTAAATCAATGAAATTTGCTGTCCCGTCAGCCAGGACCCAATGTAAAGTTTCACTTTGAATTCTTAAAGCAGAAGACACAAATGTATTAAAAATCTTGAGAGCGAACCTAACATTTTGGCGCTCTAGGTTGCTTGGGTTGCGTGCCTTGTAGGTCAGCCCATGAACAACTTTCATGATGCTATTTTTTTCAGCTTCATGCAGTTTTCGTAACGTAGTGAATGATGCACCCTCCAACCTTTTGTTCCGCTCGTCATAAGAGTGAAAATGAGGGTAATACAGGCACTTGTGAGAATTTTTCTGGTTAACTCAGTTATTTCGAATGCATTTCAGTAAATGTACTGTGTCGACAATATGAAATAAAGGTTTCTGCGGATTTACCGCATGAGGATACATAATTTCGAGGTTGTTGCTTCCTGCAAACAGTGAGATTACCTTTCTGTTAATTGAATTATTATCTGGTATTACTGCCACGACGTGAAGGTTAGCATCTTCAAGACAGATTATTACTTTTTTGAGGTCCTTATGTAGCTCATCCGCTGTGATTTTCGACACTGGTGAGATATGTACTACATCTATGAATGATGACAATAAACTCCGAACCATAAAAACATTGGCTGCTTTAGCTGGTTCAGTGCTGTTAACAGAGGCTGCCTGCCTAGTAGTCAAAGAATTGTTGCAAGTGTATTTCATCGAGCATTAACGTGACATTTTTTTCACGCTGCTTTAATAGGCTGTCCCGTCTTGTCATGTACCTTAGGAACCCTTTTTCATTTTGTTCCTTCAAAGGACTCACATCATGAGCGGCACATACACATTTGATTGTCGAAGTGCGAGGCAATGCTATGTTACCACTGCTTCGCCAAAAGTTATACCCATGGGGTGAAATAGTGTAAAATACACTTGACAGAACCAATAGTTCAGCGGAATACCTTTTGCTCCTTTTCATCAGAAGCTGGCACTGTTCTCTGAGAAACATTATTTCTTCCACTCTGTCATCATCCAGCAGGTCTCCACTGGAATGCCATTGAGGAAAGAAACCACAAGCTTTAACACAACATTCACTTTGTCATACTGTCCAAGTTCACTTCTACGACAATAACCTTCCACGCTGTCCAGGAGCTGCACCAGCACACGGAGGTCGTGAATTTCTTCTGGAATTGTAGGCCGTTCGCCGGAAGTGAGGCGCGCACCTCCTAAAAACACGCGCACAGACATATCTGATGATATGACCACAGAAGAGAGAAGCTTCGGGGCTTCCATTGCTGGCTCGATGTGAGCAAAGATCACGTGGTTGTCAGAATTCACAGGGGACCGATATTTCTTTGATTGTAGCAGGTGTAGGCGAGACATGATGTCGCCAAGGCAGGTCAACTTGTTTTCGTGCAGCTCTTTTTCGTGTGCCAGCATGGACTCTTCAATCACTTTCTGAAGTTGCTCATCTTCTCTGCGTTTTTTCTTCATTTCCGGTTCCTCTCTCGACTGGTGAGTGTCCGAGAGGTAGCCATGGCTGTCCGGAAAAATTGTTGGCAGAGCATCGTGCGTTAGTCGCATCAGGTTCATTTTAACTTCGATGGTGCGACTGTCACGATCTGTATATTTTGTCGTCGTGCAGAGATATTCTTCTTTCAAGTGACGTTCGCATACCTGCACAAAAGACAGATAAAATCCACTTGGTTGAAATGTGAATTGTGGTGAATGTATGCACATGCAATAAGAGTAGCAACGAGAAGCACATAGAAAGAACACAATAGGACAGTTCACGTGCCACTACGTAAAATGGTGGCGTCCTATCGCAGCAAATTCTGTAGCTAAAGGGGCTGCAGCAAAGCACTGCACTTGGAAAAAGAAAATCGCGCTGATGCTTGCGGGCAGAGGAAATAGAAAATGCTGCAATGCCGCTTATGTTTGCTCAAGTAACATTCGTGGCTCTAGTAGGCGAAAAGTACCGATGTGAGAGGCAGCTACATTCATATAAAATAGGTAAACAAGCAAGTACTTTCTTAGGCTACACGTCGAAAAGCGTGCTCACAAGAAGCTCTCTCCTCACATGTCGACATAGCCTTCTATGTACCACAAGTTTGCAAAGAGTTATATATAAATAATACACAAAAAAACTTTGTCATCTCCTGCACACAAATATTTACAGGTGACCAGCGCAGGAACTAACACTTATCACTGGATTCTTAAGCATTGCGACGTCGATGTCGTCGCGCCGCACAGCATCCTGCCATTTTGATCTCCGCTCAGGATCGCGGAGGAACTCAAACAGTCGCACTTTTATCGCACTGTCATAATTTCGTTTGCAATTCGGTACACAGCAACGTGCCATTCTTCTGCATCGGTGGTACACCAGCACGAAAAACAGCGATGTTTGGCACAAGATGAACAGCAGCAGCGAAGAATGGCACCTGTGCCTCAGCTCAGAAACGTGGAGACGAAGCAGCCACGAGCGTGCCTGGGCATGCCGTGGATGGATGGATGGATGGATGGATGGATGGATGGATGGATGGATGGATGGATGTTATGAGCGTCCCCTTGGAAAGGGGCGGTGGGTTGCGCCACCAAACTCTTGCTATTATACTGCCCAATGTCCTGCCTAGGTTAAACAATAAAAAAGAAAAACAAACACTATGAACTACCCACACAAATTTTCTGATCCCCTATTTCGAACTGTGCTTTTCTACGTCTCCGTTTATTGTCGTTTCCCTACTTTTTTCCACCAATGCTCTAATCGCCTCTTACTAATGCCTATTGCGGACATGTTAACTTTTCCCGTGCTCTCACTGAACCCAAGGGCTTCACGGAGGCCAGTGGTGCCTAAATCGACCGCTGGGTAGACGTCTTCACATTCTAATAAAACATGCTCCATAGTCTTCCTAGCTTTACCGCAGCAAGCACATGCTTCTTCTTCCGTCTTATATCTCGCTTTATAGGTGCGTGTTTCAAGGCATCCCAATCTCGCTTCGAAAAGTAATGCGCTTCCCCTTGAGTTATCATAAATTGTTTCTTTCGTGATTTCGTTTTTTCCTCTTAAGTAGTTACTCATGGCAGGTTTCTTTTCCATTGCCGCCACCCATGAGACTATTTCAGCCTCTCTGACTTTTCGCTTGACCTTCTTTATTGCTGTGTTGCCCACCCTACAGGCCGCATACTTGCTGATAAGCTCCCTAGTTTTTTTCCTCCACTTTGAATCAATGTTTTTCCTGTACAGATACCTGAACACTCTCCCAGCCCATTTGCCTTCTTCCATATTCCTCAGCCGTTCTTCATACTCAACTTTACTGCGAGCTTCCCTCACTTCAAAACTAGTCCAGGCCATATCACCCTGCACAGCTTCATTTGTAGTCTTCCCGTGAGCGCCCAATGCGAGGCGACTCACTGACTTTTGGTTCCCGTCGAGTCCTGATTGCACCCCTGATTTAAAGCAAACAACCGCATTTCTAAAAGTAAGTCCTGGAACCATCACACCTTTCCAGATACCTTGGAGGACCTCGTACCTATTGTATCCCCAAAGCGCTCTGTGCTTCATTATGGCTCCATTTCTCTTCCCCTTCACTGTTATATTTTCGTGTGTTTCCATATATCTATTGCCTTCGTTTATTCATATACCAAGGTATTTATATTCTGTTACTCGTGGTATTTCCTGGCCCTGTATCTCCACTGTCTGTTCACTGTTTTCACTGAATACTATAACACCTGATTGTCTAACACTAAATTTCTAACCTAAATTGTTGGCTTCCTGCCCACAGATATTAGCCAGACGTTGCAAATGACTTTGCTTGCTAGCTAGCAACACAGTGTCTTCAGCATAAAATAAACCTGGGAGCTGCTGCTCTATTACTGTACCCGCCTGCTCATATGAGAGTTCAAACCCGATATTACTTCCTTCTAGCGCCCTCTCCATCCTCACCATGTACATCATAAACAGCAGCGGGGATAAAGGGCACCCCTGCCTCAGTCCCTTGTTGATATGAACTTTCTCTGCGCTCCTCATCCCTTCCCATTGAACGCAAACGGTAATTTCTAGGTAAATCTCTCTCAAAAGCTGTAGACAGTCGTCACCCAAGCCTTCCCCTTCCAGAATATCCCACAAAATGTGGCGGTCTACGTTGTCGTAGGCTCCGGTAATGTCTAAAAAGGCCACATATAACTTGTCTGCTTTCTACTTTTGACATTTCAATACACTGAGTAAGGACAAATAAGTTATCATCTAAACGCCTACCTATTCTGAAGCCATTCGGAAGTTCTCCCAAAATGCCATTATTCTCTGCCCATGCTTGAAGCTTTAGTTTGATTGCCTGCATTGCTGCCCTGTATATTACCGACGTAATGGTCAACGGTCTATACAAGTGAATTCTATCTTTCTCCCCCTTACCTTTATAAATTAAACTCATTCTACTTTGTCGTTAACTGTCTGGTATTCGTCTATCTTTTAAAGTTTTTTCCACTGCTTTCACCTGAGCTTCCTTACTTTTTGGTCCTTGTTCATTAATCAGCCTAACGGGAACCTGGTCTAGCCCCGTGGCTGTGCACTTAGGAATTTTCTCTTCCGCTTTGTTCCAGTTTAAGTTTCTCAGCACGAGCTCCTTTTCCACTTGAGTCTCTTTCGTGCTCTTTTTTTTCTTGGAATACGACCTCGTCATAGGCTTGGAAAGATACGGCTTGTATTTTTCGGATGTAATTTATTGCCGCTTCTCCTTCCAGTCTGTTTTCCTCTTCGTCTAGGATATATTGTTGTTGTTTACTTCCTGCCTAATAGCTTTATGTGGTTCCAAAATGTTCTAGGCGCGGCCTTCTTTTTCTCACGTTTTCCTGACCACCAACGTTCACTTTCACCTTTTAATTTTGCTTGCACCAGTATTTGAACCATAGACTTTTTTTCCCAGTATATTTCCCATTTACTGGTTACTTCAAACTGCGGCAACTGCACATTCTTTGCCTGCCTGTGCTCTCGAGATGCTTTCTGTAGTTCGGCGATCGCTTCTCATATCTCCCTGTTCCACCAGCTTTTCGGTTTCTTTCTTCCTTTCCAACAAACATGTTGTTTCTCTTTCCGTATTTCTGTCGTTATTACACTTAGAAGCGCACCATATTCCCACTCTTTACTTGGCCATTTGCCAAGTTCTTCCGCGACTCTAGAGACTATATTTGCTATTTGTTCAGCGTTCAAATTTGGACTGGCCATATTGCGCTCCTTGCTCCCTTTCCCAACTACATATCTCATTGTTGCTATACATATCCTACATATCCTATGTTGCTATACCCTTCCTCATCAATGACCATTTCTCTCAACTTATCATGAATTCCTTCTGTCATCAGACAGTAATCAATGCTTGATTGCCGGTTTCCCACTGCCCGCGTGACCTGTCCTTCACACTTAGGCCCTGTATTCACGATAACGAGGTTATGTTGCTCACAAAGGTCTAGCATTGACTTCTCGTTGTTGTCGGTATAGCCATCTAAATCCTGTATGTGGGCATTCATGTCACCTATTAGGACAATTTCAGCACCATTCCCGAAACCCTTAGTACCAGTGCTTATGCATTCCACTAACCCTTTATTCTTCTGTGTGCAATTATTTCCTGTCCACAAATTCGTAACGCCCAGCCAAGTTTTTCCCCACTCATTGTACCTGATAACCACAGATGCTTTTGACATTTTGAATTTACTCTTTTCCTTTTGGCTCCCTGATGGATGAGCATTCCAACTTCCCCTCCCTTTCTTTCCGACTTAGTTGTGTTGCACCCTTCCCAAACATAATTCTCAATAATTGGCGGCTCTTCTGAGTCTCTAAGGTGCGTTTTCTGTAACCGCATACACCCCTATTTGTTCTCTATGTAACTGCTTCTCAATCTCTGCCCGCTTTTCCTTTCTTCTGCCGCCCTGCATGTTTATGTAGCCTATTGCATGGCGAGCTCTTTTTCTTGCTTTCCTCCTTTTTCTGTTATCGACGGCGGTGCTCTTCTGAGGTTCCCCTAGGGGACCTTCTTCATTACTATCTACTCTGGCCTCCTGAGTGCCCGCGGGCCCCCTAAAAAACAACAGCATGTCCACCAAGTCGCCAGCCCATTTCTCGTGGCAGCCTGTAATTGAAGTTGATCTCCTCTCGTTTAAAACCATCACAACTTCTCACTTCCCTGTTTACTTCAACAATCTCGAAGCCTTTCTCGCGGCTCATTTTCCATATTGCCTCATTAGGAGCCACTACGGCCTTTTGTACGTGACTGTCACGTACATGCACCTCCGGCACAGTGCACACCACGATCTGCACCAGAGGGGATAGCTCGCGCAAGTCGCCCACCACCTTCGCCAAGCGCTGGGCTAGTCCAGTGCCTCTCCTGTTTAGGACGTCATTTAGCTCACCTGCTACTATGACAAGGTTGTGTACTCGGGCATTTTCTGCGAGCATTTCTTTTGCTCGCTCCATGACAGAACTCAGTGTCCGCCCTGGAAATGTCCCTACCGCCACTCTTTTGTCGCCTTTCACCCTCTCCACAAATGCTTTTGAGCACCTAGCCAGGTTTGAGCCGCAGGCGATAATTACCCTTTCACTCTCTGCTACCTCGTCCTGCTTCCCTTCGTCCTTTTCCGCGTGATTAGGACTCGACAAGGGGCATTGTCCCCTGGGCTCCTGCTTTTTTCGCGTGGCGGCCTCTAGGTAGGTGCCGCTCTTTCCAGCTAACCCTTCATCACGGTGCATGTATTCCACGTACTTCGCTGACACTCCCTCGCGTATCGTTTCGGGGGTCTTTGTGCTACTTTGTCACGCACATACTCGTTCACAATGGCGGCCCTGTTCAGCTTTTCCTCGGCTGGTTCAAGTAACTACCTTCCGTGCATCACGCTCCCTGTTTAGCTCATTTGTGAGCTCTTGCACCTGTTTGAGAAGATCTTCCTGGAAAGCCTCCATTTTCTGTAGCCTAGCATCGACATCACATTGTGTGCCGGTTGATTCGAAGCCCTCTCCATTCTCATCCGTCTCCTCATCTGCCTTGAGGGACCCCCTGCGCACTGCTTGCTTTCGCGTCTTTCTCGCCATGTATTGCACGGCTTTTTGCAAATACTACAATACTATAATAATGCTACTACTGATGCAAATACTATAATACTATATCAATGCAGAGCGCGTGCCTTTTAGCAAAAACCGATACGCACAGGATCCAAATCCTCAAAATGTCGCAAAGCAACTCTCACCACTGTTTCAAAAGCAATCGATGCTGCGGAGACCGAAGGTATGGCACGCTCTCGGACGCGCTCAACCACGCGGCCACGCTCTCACTTTCATACCAAAACACGCACAGTAAAACCACTAATAGCTATTTGTCCTGCCACTTCCAAGCTACCATTTAAAGACTACAAATACTCAACGTCCCACCCGGCTCCACGTGTTGGAGCACGTGGCACGAAAGGACGCTCTAATCATCCTGCAAAGCCAAATGTACACGAAGCACACCCGCGCAGCCGAAATACGAGAGCGAAAAAAAGCAAAGAAAAAGAAAACCACCCAATTACTATTTAAAGGCAAAAAATCAGCAAATCAAAAGCAGAAGCAAGCTCAAAGCATGCACAAAAAGTTATGATTTCGTCGCCGCTACGGAGCACCGAAAAGCACGTCCATTCGCCACAAAATCTAAATAAACCGTTAACCTTGCAACTAGCGCCATCTGACGCAGATCGCCGAACCGCTGGGGCTCGCGTTTCTCTACAGGTGGCGTTGGCTCCTCGGGTAGGGTGAATTGGCGTCAGACCGCGGTAGAGGAGGAATGCGTGGGCCTTCATAGTGTAGGTGGCGTTGGCTGCAGCCATTTCACCTGCCTCTAACGCGACGTCACAAAACCGCAAAAATTTACTGTGTCAAAGTGTCGCGTACGCGTTAAAGATGCGTTAATATGCTGAGCAAAGGTGAATTTTCTTCTGGATAGCCCCAGCCTGCCCCGTTCCTAAAGGAATGAAAGATGGCTGCCGCCGGTCGCTCCAGCACTGGCTACTCGCCCCTGCCGGAGAGCATGGGCTTATTTGCGTGTAATGAAACTTTTTGCGTGACCATGTAACGTTTTCGAGAACTTTCTGCACCTTTACGACCTCGTTCTGCCAACTCTTCTTTGCTGAGAATCCGTTTTAGCGTCATTCTTAAGCTGCTGTTGCTTGCCGCCGCGATTGTCGACGAGCCACCGCAAGCTAAGTAAGAGAAAGCGGACCAATCGCAGACGCCGGCACCACCCTCTTCATCCGGTTATCGATATTCAGTGCAGTGGCTCGGCCCCATCGAATCCCTCTCCGCTTGAGCATGCTCCACGCCTCTTGTGAACCAATTGGACAAGACTAGCCGCTCAGTACAGGCAATGTTATTCGTTTTTCAAGCAAACAAAAGTGACCTCCTGTGAACCAGGAGAGCGTTTGGTTGGTCTCTTCAGACAACCCTGTGGGTGACCGCCCGGTCCTTGCGTCGGCGGTTCCGCAAATTTGACGTCAGGAGATTAGAATAAAAACGTATTGGAATAGTTTTACGTTATACGGCCCAGTTTTACGTTATACGGCCCCAGCTATCCCTGGGCGCCGACTTTCCCGTCTCTCTCGTGCACCATCAATGCTCCTCATCACACGGCTCGGGTAGGGTGCTGCCAAGCAGCATTTACCGTGCATCGCGCCCACGTGTAGCCTGTGCCACTGTTCGAGGACTTCACGCGCTACCTTCCTAGCGCTGTCATTACTTCGCCTTCCGTACGACGACGCCAGATTTTTTTACAAACAATGACGAGGCTACTCGTATTTCTGTAACTTTCTATTTTTTTTTTTTTTTTTTTTTTTTGCAAAGGCGCCGTTGTAACTCAGGCAGTTGTAAGCAAGAGTGCCAGTGGCAACATGAACCGCGCCTTGATCAAAGCAGACTCCTGGCCCCGTGTGGCGTTCGAGTTGCACCGACTGCTCGCTGCAAAGCGTCTGCAAAGCGTCTCGCAGGAGGCAAATGGTAAAGAAAGAACAAAGATCCGCCTCTCGTCTCTCAATCCGCCTCTCAATAGATTTGTATGCACAAAGCTATTGCGACAGGGTGTCCTGCTGGCCTGAGCCAGCGTGTAAAATTATCTTACGCGCTGCACATGGTGCATCCAATTGCACGAAGCAAATCGCAGCTTGTTTTGTCCAACTGCATATAATAAAGACAGAGGAATAAATGTTCGAAATGCATATTACATTTCGCAATAAAATTTCAATTCGAAAGTTCTATAGCGTTCTAGGAATTTTTAAATCGAGCAACATCGACCTGTCTATATATTGCGCAATAATTCTTCTCTGTGAAAGAGGTAGCCGGAGAAATGCAACTATGCGATTGTGCGGCCCGTGAATGCCGTTGAAAAGGGCAACGGCGTTTGAAGCAACCCGACATCGCCGCTAGAAAGGGTTGCGATTGATGCCCATTTGTAGCTTTGAGCGAACAGTGATCGCGGCGCACAACTCCTATTTACGTATTTCGCGGGCTTTCTTTATGACACGGGAGAAGTTATAGCATAATAAAGGGTTACTGAATCGGAAATTGTCGCGAAAGCTGTAAACTTTGCAAGCTTTTGCAAAACGTAATATGTGTCGAAATTATTAAATATGTAGACTAATTAGGCAATGAGAATACAAAACAAAATTGATCCTTAGAGTTGCAAATGCTGCTCTCATTATGGTCCACAGCTCAGCTAGCTGGTTCTACTCAACGCTATGCAAGCAACGCCTCATATTCGCTGACAATCAAGGTGCTGGGATTTTCTCTGCTCAGCACATGCATTCCGTTGACAGCCTCTGCGCGCTGCTTTGACGTGCAACAATTGTTTTTCGAGCTGTTCAAAGTGCTTATTGTTGAAAGATGCTTGTTTCGATTTCCCAGGTACGACGCCATCCAGACGCGGACACGGTGCCAGTGCTGGATGCTGTTCACGTGGATGACGTCCATGTTCATGTACTGCCCGCCGCTGTTCGGCTTCTCTAGCGGACACTTCTACCGGGATGCGTACATCTGCATGCTGGACCTTTCCAGCATCCTTCCGTACACGCTCACACTGGCGCTGCTGGTCCTGCTGCCCAGCGTTCTCACCGTCGTGTACACCTACTACTTCATCTTCAACACGATGCGCAAAATGCGCCGGTGCCTCAGCAAGGAGGAAAAAGAGTACGCCACCGCCATTGGCGAGCATCTGTCAAATCCCGACCACGTCATGTCCTTCGTCATCATTGTGCTCTTTTGGGTCTCGTGGATGCCGTGGATAGGCCTACAGGTCTACGAAAAACTTGGTGGCGTCAAACTCAGGTTTCACGCGTTACATTTCGGCCTTCTCTGGCTGGGCGTCCTGGACTGCTTGTGGAAGCCGCTCATCTACGTGGCCATGAGCCCGAAGTTCCGGCTCGGCGTGCAGCTGCTGTTCGTGTCCGTGTGCTGCCGCCACAAGGCGCCGCAGCAACTCGTGGTCTAGGGGGCGCACTGGTTTGCGCGCCTCTTCTTCGGTGTCGCCTTTCGTGTTATTGGAGTACTTCGCAAAATGCGATTGAAAAAGATGACTCAACATCTCACTCGGCGTTAGCTCTTGTTAGCACATCTGTTTCATTCCGCCCCGGAAAGGTTGCTGCTACAGGTACTTAGAAAAAGATTAAATTGTCTCACCAGACAGTCACATTCTCCAACTTTTGAGAAATAATTGCGCATTGCGCCGTTTGTCCCATCCGGAAGATCAAGGAATGCCTACATACTTGCACTCATGATTCCTTCTGACGCTGCCACTTCACAAGTGTCGAGAAGCATCGTAGAAGCTTGAGGCAAAAGTGTAAGTTTCTAGGCTGATTTGAATGATGGTTCGAGCTGCTCTGCAGTATTTGAAAACACCCCGCTGAAGAAAAACAGTGCTTGAGGGGAGACAAAAATGGCGCTATTTATTATCGGAGACAATTTGTTAAGTGATTCACGAGACATTGATGGCGAGATATAGGCACAAAATTTCGGGTTGTGGGTTTACCTATAGACGATGGTCCTTGCTGTGCCTGCAGAGATAAGCGAGCAAAAGCTCTATTCGCGATGTCCCGTTGCCTGCCGAAACGTGCGTGCATTACAGAAAGCTCCGCCGTTGGGGAGGATTCCCGCGTCCAGTATCATCAGGCAACGTGCGCATCTCCGTCGTACCAGGCTTTCTTTTTCGACATAACCTATGCGGCTGGCTTCAGTAATAATGAGCAGAATAGCGCATCGGTGTCTGGCAAACAGGTCGCTAACATATTGCTACATTGTTGAACGATAAATAAAGGTTCATTCAGAAACTGCCAACAAAGCATAACGCGACAGTAAAGATTGAGGATAGGCTAGACTCGAAACCGTGCGTTCCTCCTCGCAACGCTCCCAGCATCGTGACATTGACTTCCGGAAGACTCGCCTACTGGACGCCGTCGTTTGTCACACATTAACCGTCGTCGCAAGGGTGAAACTTCGCTTCTAAAGCATAGCAAACGTACAGACGAGGCTGATTCGCTTTCTCTGGCGCTCTGATCGAGCGCCAGGGAAACGGCCTAGTATCACCTTTCTCACTACTGCGCTGGTTTTCCACAATTTTGACGCGTCTGCTAAACTACTATCCGCATTGATGTTTGTGGCTACGAAAATGGCGCCGTTTATAACCCAGTGTCACCGTAACAAGGAGCGAGTTGGTGCGTACCCTATAGCCGGACCCTTTCCACAGCCGAACGCAGTTTTCAATTGCCCAAAGCATCTGTCTACACTCGTCTGGGTATTCCCAACTTACTCGGTCCACCCGATCACAAAGCTTTTTTTGGCTTGCGATTCCGAAAACATCAGAGGTTGCCTGAGTCACTGGACCCTACGTTTATAAGAACTCACCTACACTGTCTAGCATATAACACCAGGACGCCAACTGTTTGTCTCCTGGTACCCCCTGAATGACGAAACATTTTTACTATATTTTATCGCTCTCCGCCGCATTCTTGGCCAGCCACGGCGTGGTAGGTCCTTACGAGAAGTACCTGCACGCTTAGTATTTTCCTCCTCATATCCCTAGAATCTCCAGCAGCTGCTGAACGTCATCCTCTCTCGGGCGACAACGTTCCCACTGCTGGCCACCTTAGCGTATTAGCGTATGCCGTGTTGGCTTTTTTCTCCTCGGCTCTTTCGCCCTATCGAGTTCTGGAATAGATTAGCCCAGGTGATTCCAACAGCTATGCATGACAAACGGAGTCCGAGTAGCTGCGCAGCGGAAGTCGCCGAGCTGCTTATGCTAGGCATAATTTTACATAGCACCGCTAGTCGCCAGATTCTTGCTGACACGGTTCGCTGCTGCAAAGACATACTTTGGTCTTATTTCACAAAGGTTAAGCGTCTAATTGCGTACCAGCCTTTAACGAACGGCCCAACCCCTAAATGGATCAATCGCTGATGTGATTTCTATGTATGTTCCGTCTGAACATCGCGACTGGGGCACTGCCTTGCGTATGGCGACGAGACTACAGCACTGGTTTCTCTGCTTAGACCTGAATCGAGGCTGCCTCTCGAAACACTTCTTCCAGCCACTATCTGGTCTCCGCTTTAGCAGAAATCAGATGGGCCGCTGTTGCGTCACGGTGACATGGGGGCGCCCCACAGTGTCGTTCTGGCCCTGCGCGTTGTCCTCGCCCTGTTCCGGCCCTCGCCGCGTTTAGCCACGCGCCTGAGGCCATAGCATTCGATAACTTCCTAGACGACGCAGAATGAGCGCTTTCAGTGGTCAATGACACGGTGCTGCTTGCACTGTGACTGCGATGGCTGCATTCGTTGAGAGGAGGAAGGAAGACTCTGCAAAGTTTATTAGAACACGCCATCTTGACTCTGCCATAGGTACTTCATAAATTGATCGTAAATATGTTTTTGGTTTCACTTCATTTTTAACAAAGTCGTTCTGGCTGTTGTCATCACTGTTAGCCTGTCATAGCAAGGCATTTTCACTACCAACTACTGAAAGGCTGCGTAACAAAGTAAATGATAAGAAAAAAATAAGAAGGCTTTATTAAAAGACACAGTTTTCTTGTTGCAAGAAAAAAGTTAGGTTGTTTTAAAGTCCTTACTGCTACGTTTAAGAACCTAAAAACTACTCAGGCAACGTGTAAGAACCTAAAAACTACAGAGGCAGCACGCATGGGGACGCAAACTAGTCGGCTCCCTTCAACTCTTGACACTCACTAAATGAACTCAAGGGCAGCCTGCAGAAAGATTTGTGCTTCACTAAAACGAGGCTTTTTAGCTTTTTCTACACCCACACTACTATACTGGCGCACACCAATCTCGTAACGAAGTGAATTCTTGGTCTGCCTACATGCAGTGTGGAAGACGGTCAGCGGCCGTTCAGAACACGAACACTTGAGAATCATGACCTTCCCCTTTTGTTTGTCAAAGAAAATGGAGGAGTGAGTATGTGGATCACTAGTAGGTCACAAGAAACAAAGACAAACTCTGCGATAAATGTAACTTTTAGATTCGCGCAAATATGTTCTAAACGAATTGGAAATGCCTTCATACCGTCACCCTGTGTTTTAACGTTACGTAATATTTGAGCCTATGTTAACGGCAGTAATATTTACCATGTCTGTTGACGTCATAGTTCCGATCGCTACTGTTGCATTTGTGTGTATGTAAAATTTTGGCATCAATCGACGGTGTTCTGCTTAGGTAACTGAGGCATTCTAAAAGTTGGAGTTGTAGCCTGGCAGGGTGCAAAGTTTTATTTTTGATAGCTGTTTTGTTTCACCAGAGGGGTTTATTCGCGAAGAATTCCTGCACAAAGATTATTTTTCTGTAAGCTGCAAGCGCAATTGAAAAGCATTCTTCCAAATGTGCATTTAGATATGTATTGATGGTCGTGGGGTTGAACAGTGACCACGAGAAAGAAGGCACTGTCGGTACAGCTGAAAAATTGGCACTTGGTGAGGCTGGATCGGAACTTAAGTGATTCTGCAGTGGCCAAACGAAGTGTCCTGCGCTCAAGGTTGGACATTCGCAAACGCTCAAACTGATTTTACTGATTAGACCCAAGCGGCGGCAGCGCCGTCGGCTCCGTAACTAAGCAATTAGCCGGAAGTAACCATACGCGCGGTCTAAGCGGTATGTCCTCACGAGCCTATTTTATGAATGCTTCCCACGAGAATGCGCACGACTCTCTCACGCTCTCAGAAGGAGATTGAAGCGATGCACGTAATCGTCAGCCAGCAATTAACAAAACGCAAATCAAATATAGCCTATTTTTCGTTTAGTGTAGACCCTTCTTATCATTAAACTCTTGGTATTCACAACATTAGAAAGTATCTGTCATTGTAGTGCGCATTACAAGCACGTTTTATTCAAAACACAAAAGGAAGTTTGCGGACAAGTAAGCAGCTTTCCCGCAGTCTCGTGGATTTTACGTGGTCATGCATTAACACAAAGTTTATAAAGGCAGCCTTGTGGGCTAATCACTATCTATGTAGATTAGTATGACCACACTAGGAATGCGTGGCGTGCACGGAAATGGCAGAGCGAAAAAAATGCACTTAGTTCCAATGATGGAGGCAGATGGCGCAAATGTTGTATCAACGATGTTGCGATGAAACATATTCAGGTTTAATTGCACGACAGGGCACAGGGGGATGCTCGTCTAAATAGTACCGAAAAATACGCACTGCTGAGTGCCAGGTCTAAACAAAATGTTATTGCGAGTTAATGTTGTTTAGCAGTAAAAGCGTGGCTCCCTGAGGACCGAAGCGGTGCTCTATACTCGCGCACAAGTTTCGGTGGCAATAAAGGGTACGGGCGCGTGGCACACGTGTTACAGCGCCAAGTAGTTCGGCAGTGCTTTTGTTGCTCGGAACAGACGCTGAATCGGCGCAGCTTCCACGTGCCACGGTTTCGCGTTTCCCCAGACGCGGACGGTAAAAGCCGCAAAATAAGGAAACCATTGCACCGAGAGGTGTGTTCTCTCTTATAAAACTGTTTCTAATAAGGTGTTTATGTTTTCTCTTCCCCAGCCCAAAATAACGTGCATTAAAACGCGGGACTCTTTTCAGAAACGCCCTCACTTTTGCGTGCTTTGCCTCCGTAGCTTTCCCTTCACAGCCGCAGAGATTTGTCCGCGAGTATAGTATACGTTTATGTCCACTGTGGAGGCCATGAAATTCGCGAGATTATTGCTTCATTATCATCTTTGATTTTGCACAGTCAACGACGTGAAGTATTCGAAAAAATATTCGGATTTTCGAATAGTGACTACTCGATGCGAGGTCCGAGTGGAAGAATATTCTATTCGTTATACCCGTGCTAACATGCATCACGCGGACTTTTTTACTCTATAAAAATAATATGATTGTCTCCAAGAAACGTGGCTCTCACTTACATGCAGTAGAGTAGGCTGGCAGAATAGACAGTTCATTGATTTCTAACTGTCAAATGGTGCATATAAATCTCCTACCGTACGTTTTCTGATGGGTTTTCGCGAAAACCATTCCTGTGGCACATGCAGCAGTTACAGTAGAGATATACGAGCACGACAATAGCGTGAGTTCCTGTGAGAAAAGAAGGAACACTTTTGCGTGGTCCTTCCCGTTGGGCCAATTTGAATTTTGAGAAAGAAAATTTCTTGGTAAAGAAAGAAACTTAATGAATGGCTTACGAGCTGTTTGGTTTATTTGACACGCATTCGCCGCTTTTTCCCACAACACGTGCGATTAGTCAATGTATTCTTTCGCTACTACGTTGTTCTGTGTAGTGAGCTGGGGAAACACGTAGTTTACTCGATTTTCTATGTTCCACAGTCAAACAGAAATAAAAGTTGCCGCACTGAATATTTAAAAAGAAACATACCAATGTGGGGCATGCGCCGCCACGAAGGGGAGCCCTACATTTCGCAGCTTTTGATTGCTCTTGGAGCAATCGTCTGGGCACGAACATGGACGGCAGTTTTTAACGCACGGCGCAATTGTAAGCAACGATCACTAAAGAAGAGAATAAAAACGCACTAGTTCGTACATCGCCCCACAATATCACTTGCGAAAAATGCCTAACGCTGTACTAACTATGTTTTGAGCACGTTAGACTCTTAATTTCATTGGGCGGTCGAACACACCCCACCAGCGTTGCGCATAGTAATAGGGCTCTAGTCTAGCTTTTGTTGTTTACAGAAAAAGCACTGTGCTCACCGTGTTTACAAAGTCTGGCAAGATTGTGCGGAGAAAAAAATAAGTGCCACTAATTAAGTGGTAATTACGAACTTACCGGAATCTTAGGATATCGTACAGACTGGAGGAAGGCATCTTTACGGAACGTGTCGTCTTTGCAAAGGCCAGCACTTTTAGGCACCATAGGCATGCAGGCTGAATTGTAGATATTTCAGCATAAGGCACATTATTGATACAACATTTCACGCTATCATAGGTTTTTAGGTTAACAGAAGCAAGGACAGGTGATATTTCGCCAATATTCATGGTTTTTGGGTACCACTTTGTGAACCGTTCAATTCCATTGAGAGAACCTCACGTCACGCTGCAAAAATGACGATCATGGAATATATAGAAGTATGCATGAAAAGAAATGCAGTCAGCCCCTTATTCTCGGAGCCGTCTCTGAAAAATGTTGCATTTAACTGTGGTACATTTTTCTCATGTATGGTATTTATTATAGTCAAAGTAAAATTGTACACTCGGACTTCATATGCAGTATATGGCACTTGAATGGTGGTAAAAGTATGCGCAAATAATAAGGTGTATAACTATAAACAAAGTGTGTAATGTATTTGTAGTAAGATCGAGGCAATGAGAGACGGTTGATCACGAACTGTTTCCGTTCGAAGTCTGTTTAGTCATACATCTCAACGATCATTGGACTAACTATTGATTGAGCGTTAACAAAGCAGAGGCGCTATAACGTTTCCAAACTGTTCTATTCCAATTGTGCCATCAGCCCTCCACGATAGGTAAAAAAATTTTCGAACCGCCACCCACTACGCCTGTCTGTCACGCGACATCACGAAAACCGCGAAAACGCCCCACCTGATATGATATGTGCATACTGATTATGCATGATTAGAGTGAACAAAACATAAATAATAATTTCTGATTCGATGCCTTTTTCACCATTAGCGAAAAAGGGCGTCGTTTGACAAATTGCTATTGGTCAAAGGTTTTCGGGTTACGCGCACAAAACCACGAAAACTCACACGTCAGAGTGACGTGTACGCGTCGAAGACATTAATATGCCGAAGAAAACTGAAAGTTTTTATCAATAGCCCCAGACTGCCCCGTTCCAAAAAGAATAGAAGATGGCTGCCAGCCGATCGCTGTGGCACTGGCCACGCGGAGCTGCCGGGCAGCATGCATTTATTCGCGAATAATAAAACATTTTGCGGGGTAGTATAAGGTTATCAAGACCTTTCAGCACGTCTATGATATCGCTCTGCCAACTGTGCTGAGGATCCGTTTTAACAACATTTGTAACCTTCCGTTGCACACCGTGCGAATTTTCACCAGCCACCGCAAGCTAAGTAAGGGAAGCGGACCAATCGCAGACGCCGGCATCACGCTCTTCATCTGGTTATATATTTTCACGGCGCTAGCTCGGCCCATGGAAACTCTCTGCACTTGAGCGTGCTCTTCGCCTCTTCTAAGCCAATTAGATAAGAAAAACCTGTCAATGTAGGCAATGCTATGCGCATTGTAAGCAAAAGAAATTGACATTACATAAGCGAGAAGCACGTTTGATGGAGCTTTTCAAACAAGCTCTGGGTGACCACCCGATGCTTGCGTCAGTGGTTACGTAAATTTGACTTCACGAAATTGGAATAAAAGCAGATTGGAACAGTTTTACGTTATACGGCCCCAGGAGTGGCTATCGAGGTGAAGCGAGTGACTGGCAATCAATAATGGTCCAGAACAGTTCCATCTCAGACAGTGCCGGACGCGTGATTGCTGTAGCGTGCAGCTTAAGAATGCCGACGGCACGACATGATAGTGTGTCGTCTGCTTCCCGTCCTGCCCAATACTCTGCGCTACAGTGAACGAGAAGCGACTCAAAGCGAACCATGTTGAGCGCTGCGAGCCACAAAGAAACCACAGTATCGCCAATAGCCGTTCCTGTGCTCACGTTGCCTCAAGCAAGCAAGTATTTGCACATTCCAATGCAAGGAACACGCGCGTCAGCGTTTACTCTCTCGCCTTCGTCTCCTCACACTCTGTTTATGCTTCCTCGAAAGTATTTCGTTGACGTTGTAGCTAGAACCGAGTGTACCGCGGCGGTATCAGCGCGGTTCATGACGAGGGGGCGTCGTTCGCTTCTATACCCCTGTCAGGCGGGCAAGTTTAGTGCGAGCGGATGGACTGGCAGGCTGTAACTCATTTCGCTGCGTAACAGTGTAGAGCCTCGATAGGAGTTGTTCAAGATGAATCAATACTGGATCCAGATTCGGTCTAATACGGAATCCACGTTTTTGTAATGTTGAGTGTTAGAGGCGCTCCTGTATCAGCATGCATTATTCTTCGGCCAACGAGGGTCACGCTGTTGTCCAGGCGCTGATGCTGGGCCGCTCTTCCGAACGCGCAGCCCGCCGCTCGGGTGTTGCATGCGATTCCGTGTCGCCTTTGCTCGTGACAATTCACTGGGGTAATATCGTATTTAAAACATTGCCGAAAATAACAAAGATGTTTTCTGTTATTTACCTATAGACACTATCAGGAATTGTAAATCACCAAATCACTAAAAGCAGCGTCACTAAGTTGCCACTGTTGCATGTACCCACCTAAGGTACATAGAATATGACAAAAACAGCGTATCATCAGAATTAGCTGGCACGGAGCATACCCGACATCTTGGGAAAGGAACTTTCTCTCACCTCGGGGCGGCTATCTTTTGCATTCAATGCAACACATCGAGTTGTGCCACAATCACCACAGCTATCACACCCGTGCGCAAATCGAGGGAAGCATACTGCATGAACCAAAAAGCCCGTTTGAGCGAGACGCGGATATTGCTGTATGACTGGCGGACAATCTGGTTAAATTTTCGGCTGGAACAGAATGTGTACCTTTTATTCGCCAAAGCACACACTTCTGTTTATTAGACATTTGTCCACACCTCCATACTTGTGCAGTGTGAAGCGCTCCTTAAATTTGATGATCTGGATTCTTCCTCTCCAGGTCCCATGAGGTCATCTCAGTGGTTCGTAGTTCTCGGTTACAGGAAGGTTCACGCACGTGTTGCAGGTACTTCGGCGCACTCGGAGGTGCCCTTGTACATTCGAGCGACTAAGAGAGGTGCATGATCACATCGGGACTGACTGACATATTTTGTGATCGGCAACTGTTTCATTTGCCAGCTGGAGCTGTGATAGTATACAAGGCATTACAAAAGCATTATAGAAAATTAGGTCCAAGTAGTCCCGCAGGTTTCATTATTCCCGTCTTTTCCTAGTTCACCCTGCTATGAATCATTTATATCTGAACCATCTAGGCGATGGAAGAAGAGCTTATAAACTACAATTTAGCACATATATGTATCTCGGCACCTCAACGCAACCAATCAGTCTCCGGTCATGCTGCTCAGCGCGTTTAGAGCATGTCCAAAAGAGGCTCATTGGAGGCACATTGTTAGCCGACTATAGGCAGGCGCTAATAAAATAAAAAATGCCATAGGTTCAAAGCGTGGAGCGCGCTGAATGACATTATGAAATCTGGGGCACGTACTTGCTAGGCGAATGAAAATCATGAAGGGGAGCGGTGATGCGGGCAAATTTCACGGACCACAGGCAATAGTCACGTGAATAATGGTGGTTGCAACGCTCGCTTCCTATAGGCATTGCCATGGCTAAAATGAGGACGTCAAAGCACGTCTTTTGCTTCGCATCGGCGCATAACTCTCGCTCGCAGCCCAGGTAATGGCGACGCTCATTCGCTTCTCACTAGCATGCTTCTTTTGCCACTGAATGAGACGGCCTCAACAGGTGCCCTTTGTGGACACCGCGTGATGGGCAGCTGGTGTATGCACGGGTAGTAAGAGAGATTCGCGCAAATCATTCTAACCGGCCCATTTGCGTCACTAAGAGGCTTGAAAGTCAAGGAAGGGATGTTTTTCTTCATTTCCTCAAAGGCCATGCTGTGAGGCTAACGGGCCAGTGGTTTCAGATGAACAGTCTGAAGGAATAAACGAAAAAGCCTAGACAGGGGGAACAAAACAGACATGGTAAGGAAGGACGTTACCGTTTCGATTTTGCCGTTAGACTTAGCGCGCACTAACACTGGGTTCACCAGAACTTTTGCGTTGACATCTCTCATCTACATCATGCTGGTTGGAACAAAACGCTTCAAAACGGTAGCAGGAAACACGAAAACTTGCGCTGTGCATTGTCTGCTTTCAGTTTGACACTGCAGAAGGTGACGGAGACCGAGGTCACTGCTCCGAGGTGGTTGGTTAAAAGACCGTTACTTGTTCCGTTTCTTCAAACCGGAATGGAGTAAAATTAACAGAGCGTAAATCGTTTGTTCGTTGCCCTTATTTGGACACCACTGACTTCAACTGCCTGTGGGTAATTGCTTCCTCTCCTGCGTTTAGTCGTTGCATCGGTTGTGTGAGTGGTGCTTCGCCTTGTGAGGACATTCTAGTGAACAGTTTTTTTCCCCTAAACAACAATGAGAGCAAGAGCTTCTTATATGCAAGTAAAACTTATGAAAGGAACCTTTCCGGTGCAATTTTCGGACAGTGAGGGCACTATGATAATAATATGCTCGCTAAATTATACGTATATTATTATACATTCGATTCCACACTTTTGAGTTAACCTGGAGAGCTGAAGGCCTTTGTTTTACTCTTTCGGGACTTGCACAATATATTCGTATGGGACATTATAAACAAAGCTACGTGGTCACGAGTGGGAGTCAGTCTTGAACCTGGTTCCTGCTCCTTGAAGTGATGGAGCAGGCGGCAGGTCAGCCTTTCGTTAAGGCCGAGCGAGCCGCGTTTTCCAGGGTTCACATGTGAACAAGGCAGCGAGAATGTCGCATTTCCGCTCGATCTCTGCGTCGATTTTTGCTACCAAACTCGCCGTCATCGAAAACTTGGTGTTTTAAACATAATCCTCTGGTTCTCGTTGGCAACAGGGGCTAAAATGTTGCAAAACCTTCTTCTTGCGCAAACCACGTGTGTGTGTGTACGTGTGTGTTATCCCGGGACAGTGTAGCAAAAACAAAAAAAAAAAGCCCGGTATGAGCATAGCACCTTATGAAGGTGTATCAGTATTGCAACTACATAGAGTGGTGTATTTTATGCAGTGGGCATAAAGTAGGCTGATGATGATTATTATTATTTCCATTTTTAATTGACTGTTTTTGAATGCGTGTGGTGTGTCTGGGAAATTGCTGTGCGGGTGATATCTGTATATCCTGCACTGTGAGAGCAAAGGACATTCAAGACTGTGACACTCGCTGCAGCCACAATCGTCTAGTTTTTTTCTTGGAACTTTGTACGCCTACAATGTTCACTTCTCTGGTTGTGACACCAATAGAAAACTGTGTGTACAAACGAGGTCCGAACAACGCTGTACGTACAATGGAGGTTGAGAAGAGCTATGTGATACACAACTTTACGAAAGATAGCTGTCGAGAAAGGCAGCGTCTTTATCGGTGTTACACTCACATGTGGTCGATTTCGGGGGGCCTTGACGCCATCGAGTTCGCCCCGAAAAAAAGTTCGTTTCAGTAACCTTGCAAAACTAAAAGCATTCGGGAGCCCTAATGTTTCAGGAAGTGAAAGGAATACCAGAAGGTAATACGTTGTTTTGGGTAATAAAGACATTCCAAAGCGTCAAAACGTTCAACCAAAAAGCTGTCTTTCGGACTCTATCTAGTTTGCTCCAGTCATTAGTTCATATTGAGACTCACGCTGCAAGTTGTCTTTGGCATCACAGCATGACTCCCCGTAGACCAGGTTACATTCGACTGGTTTGGTCGACGGAGAGTCGATGGCCAGTGATAACACGTAGACCATGACGGTGTCACTGAAGAGGCGTTCCGCACTGTCGTCCACTTCATGTTGAGTGGCCTAACGAATTTTTCCATAGCACAAGAAAGTGTGCAATGTTTACCGCTAGCGTAAGCGTACTTCGGTTGTTGGCATATAATGAGTTTTCCTTCGAGAAACACTGCAGCGCTTGTTTCACTATGACCACAAGTCATAGAAGCTGTTTTTAACGCAATGCGCCGTCAGATCAAACGCCATGTCGTGTCATGCCTCTGAATTGTAACCAACCTTGCAAGGTACAAGAATTTACGAGCGGGCGGCGTGCAATATATAGTCGCCCACCGTACCCTCAAAGAGCGAAATGATTTCTTTTAGTATCTGTCATATAAATTTGCCACAACGTCCACCCTGAACGAAATAAGTGGTTCAAGGAAGAAAAAGCACGTTCTTCATCTTGTTTATGAGTTCTTTCCATCAGTAGTAGCCAACAGCGTCATCCCTGTGCTTGTAAAATATAAGGACTGCTTTTGCCCGGCAATCCTGTTTTTTTGGGGGGGGGCTCTTGGATGTCTACATCGTGCGTCTCTGGTGCTAAGGCGACTGTCTAGCGGATCGCGAAAATAGAAAAAGGTTAAGCTTGGAGACACTGACTGCTGCAGGAAGCACAATTATAATGCCACGAGAGAGTAACTTAACACCCTTCATTGCAGTGTAGTGCTGCGTAACCCGCACATGAAAGAGTTTCTATGTGTTAATTTATACTGCCCCATTTTAAAGGGCAATGATATTTCTTCTGTAACGAAGGCTCATCTGCACTTATCGGGCATGGAATTGTGCAGCTTTAGGATCCTCAGTCAGATTCTAAATTTTGTAAGCCTTTGCGGTACACAGCTTACTTACTGCATTGTGCAACAAAGATGAAAGGATGAAAGGGCCGAGAGTAAAAGCTATGTCGAGCTTGACGGGCCGTCAACCAATAGAAGAACGTTGCTAACTTTTCCGAACACGGCCAGAAACATCCGTTGAGTCCGCATTGTTGAATTCCAATCGAACTTTCTGTTGTTTTTGAACAATTGAAACAGTGTTGCACTTCCGCTTACATCTGAAACATTCTCGAGACCTCAAGCGAATTCTATGAGATCTGGCACATTCACCTGTATATTTCAATGCTGCAGAGTGCACGGCATTGTGTGTGGGTAGCAGCGGTTCCAGTCTCGTTTTTTTTTTTCACTAAGAAATAGCGTGATTGCGGCGTGACCGGAACGCTGGAGCCCTCATACGCTGCAGATCTGTTTGGTCTCTAAACATGAAGGCAAGTTGCAACCCGCGAAGGCAGAAATTTGGTCATTATCACGTCTCTATTGATGAGTTTCGGGCTTCTGTTTCATTCAAAACGCGTGCCTCTGAAGTCCACTGTCTTGTTTAGCAATTCACAAGCTGAGTGAAATCATTTAGCAAAATGAATAGAACAGGGTGGACTAGCTTGGGTGCACTTGCTAACCGGTCACTGGTTTCCAGGATGATGTAACAAGAGGAAAATCTGGCTCCAAACTGGAACGGGAGCTATTGGTGTAGTACGCGGATTGTAGCATAATTTGTCTGATTTGTGATAATTTTTGATTTTTCTGAGGCGGAACTGCGTGTGCTGTGCCTCGCCACATTTCCCCAGAGTGAAGACTTTCGCGTTAGTAAATTTGAGATGTCGTTTCCAAGGAAAGGAGTAACAAAAGAAAAATATGCCCAACAAAAGTGAATTTTCTTCTGAATATCCGCAGGCTGCCGCATTCCGGAAGGCATAAAAGATGGCTGCCGCCTATCGCTCAGGCACTGGCTACTCGCACCTGCCCGGAGATCATGGGTTTATGTGCGTGTAATAAAGCTTTTTGCGTGGTCGTGTAATGTTTTCGAGCATTTCGGCACGTTTACGACCTCGTTCTGCCAACTCTTCTTTGCGGAGGATCCGTTTTAGCGTCATTCTTAAGCTTCCGTTGCATGCCGCCGCGATTTCCCACCAGCCACCGCAAGCTAAGTAAGGAAAGGCGCACCAATCGCAGACGCCGGCGCCACCCTCTTCATCCGGTTATCGATATTCAGTGCAGTGACTCGGCCCCATCGATTCCCTGTCGACTTGAGCCTGCTCCTCGCCTCTTGTCAGCCAATTAGATAAGACAAGCCGCTCAGTGCAGGCAATGTTATTCGTTTTTCAAGCAAACCAAAGTGACCTCCTGTGAACGAGGAGAGCATTTGATTGGTCTGTTCAGATTGGTCTGTTCTGCGGGTGACCGCCCGATGATTGCGTCGTCGGTTACGCAAATTTGACGTCAGGAGCTTGGAATAAAAACATATTGGAGTAGTTTTACGTTAGAGCGCCCCTGTTGTCATTGCATTCCAGGAACTTTATTCCTACGATGCGTGAAAACAAAAAGAAATATCCAGCTGAATCAGAAATGCAATTTGCCGTAAATTTTGAATATGCATTTCTTCAAACTGGCGCTATGGATAAGCGCATGCTTTGCGCAATGGCTGTCTTCAAGTCTGCGAGGCCCCAAAAGGTCATAGTTATGGGATTATTTATTTCTTCATTTACAGGTGCCGTACCTCACATGCTCTTTACACTGGGGCATTCATTCCACTATTTTCTGTTACATGCATCCTCGCATCGGCCGCTGCGGATGATGCGTTGTCGAAAGCATGTATCACTCTGTCCTGCGGCACCATGACGCCTGCAGTAAAATACTGAGTAAATATGCACCGTGTTGGGAAAAGCTTCTGTAAAAAAATGTGCACCTGCTATTCGAGGAAGCTAGATGTTTCTTAGCAAGGCAGACAAGCAGTCAAAACGCAGCTAATAGTAATAAGGTAACAAATATGGTAAATTCTTGTGGCATTTTGAAAATGTTTCTCCGGAATCCACTTGTATGAGTCTGTCTCTACCAAGAATCACCAGCTAGAAGTGACTGAGTGGTTTTGACTACTGCAGGCATCCTAGCTCCGCTGGTGCTCATCTGGCTGTGGTCTGCTTGACCGTAAAGCTTATTAAAATCCTCTGTTTGTGGGACACAGTTATTGACGTCACCGTTGCGTCATAGGGCGGCACTCGACATATCCGTTAGCTGCTCGGTGAGGGAGCGTGCAAAGTTAACCAAAGTGTGAAGAACTTGTGCGCATGCTTTGAGCGTGATGGTTTTCCTGTTGTAACAGAGCGATGTTCCACAGTCTCCGGTACAGTGTAGTAGAACTGTAAAAGGTATACGTACATCTGACCCCAACTGCGCGTCTATCTTTTTTCCGACAAGCGCTCGTGTCCATTATGTTCCGAACGCACCTGAAAGGCAGTTAGGTAGATGGTCTGTAAAGTAGGAGGCCATGTTCAAAGTACTTACTATCTGCACGAAGTCGCGCCACCATGACAGACATCGCACCCACACAAGCGCCGCAGAAGTGGGGTAAGTGCGCGCTGGGCGTGCACTTAGCGTGCCACTTTCTTCGTGTGTGTGGCCTATGAAAAACAGCTTTCCTTCATAATTTCACAATGAGACAGCTTTCTCTTCTCGCGTCGCTCCCTATTGTTTTTAACGGGCTAGCTTACTGTCCATTTTCTACTGCTTTGTTGCCGATCTCTTTGAGTACATGGCATGTGTAGAATGTACAAGGATACACATGCTTAATGGAACTCTTCTTAACGTTATGTCAGACCCTAGAAGCAGTTAGGTGAGCGCCCTTTTTATCTTGAGTTCTGAATGGAGATTTTGCGACAGTAACGCGGCTCATGAAAGGCCAGAAGCACTGTAGTAGCTGAATGCTGAAAACGCCTGTTGACTCAAGTATGTAAAACATGCCACTTTAATCTCTTAGGTCGAGCAGGTTACCCCTGACTAGCTCTTGACATTTTTTTCTTCGGCAAACGATACGGGTTGAAAACCGAATAGGTAGACTAACATCGCTGCATGCACAAACTGTCCACCATTTTCCGTCCACTTATAGGCCAACTGTTAGGTACGATGCTCAGTGTTGATAAACATTTTCAAAGCGTATCTTAGTTTTATAGGTTACCTAGCAGTTTTTCTATGGCCAAGTTGTAAACAAAGAGCTTAACTGTTTGCTTGAATATAAGGTTGCTTATAATGGGGCATTCCTTACGTTGACGCGCGCAGAGAAACATTGGAGATTGCTATGCTTTAGAAATATATGAAGTACTAAATACTTCGAGTAGTCCCGATGTTCCAGGTCTTGTCAAGTTTTTCATCAATTTACTCTCGACCGGCAAAGACCCTGGTTAACTCAGCGGGAGGATATCGCGGTTATGTTGTTGCCTTGGTAAGATATCGCTTTCTAGATTTGCCACAATGGCCACGTGTATGCCAACTTTTCATTTCTACATCCTTCTAAGAATCTTGATTTTTTTTTCTTAACCTTGGTGGCGTGCAGCTTGTAGAAGTTACTTCGTAAATATTTCGCTGTGAATTCAGTTAAAAGGCAGCTGTTTGCTGATGTGTTCCGACATCGTCGGTACACTGTGCGAAAGTCTTTCGAAGCAAGTTAACAGTGGTCCACAATTACTTGCCAGTTAAAAATTTGGGCAAGACGTAAATAAAAAAAATGAGGAGCCTTGCCACTATGTGAAGGTGAATGACCAGCGAAGCGGTAGCACATCAAAGAGGGTTAGACAAGGGTGCATGTATTAATTTTAACCATTTGGTAATGGTAGGACGACAACTTTTGATTACTGTGACAGACGCAGATTGGGTCGGTTACAATCCTAGACGGATTCTTGGCCAAACACAGTGTATACACGACCGTTGTTGAGTGACTTGGATTGGTGTGGCACTTGAAACCAAACTCTTCTAGCACAAATTCAGTGTACCATTTATTGTTTGGTTTTGCCACATTGGAGTCTCCAACGACGATCACAGGGACAGTGTCATCACGGCAAAGTGCGTGGTCATTCTCGATGTCACACTTGGGTGTGCCTAGATATCACAATTCCATTTTTCGTTTGGACGGCACAGACATCCCCAGAGTCTCTGGCCTTGTCCTCTTGCGAGTCTGTGCCAGTAGACAACACATTCATTTGTTCTTGCGAGTCAAAAGTTGTCCTTTGCGTATATGGCAACGCCTCCTGCACGTGACTCCATGTGCTGTGCAGAACGATTCCAGTATTCCTATCGGCTTGAAACAATGCATCTTGATTGATTTATTTCATTTATTATTATTTCTGTTATTAATATTAGGGGCGGAGTGCTTGCAGGCTGCTTGGCCTGCGCCGCAGGTCGGCCCTGTATCTAGGAGGTCGGCCCATGCTCGCCTTTTCTATCGTTGGCGCACGAACAACACATGAAACCCTAGCCTTACACAGCTTCGCTGTAAGTAAGCGATACGTGGTGGAAAACAAGCCAGACATGCAGAGCGCGGGGGTTTCATCGGGAGTGAATGGCCGGGGCGACATTGCCAGCCTGCTGACGCACAGCGCTTGTTGACGATACACCTGGCGTCGAACGGAAACGAGCAGACTGCTGACGCGCGCGTTGGCTGTAGTGAAGGTAGCTCCATTAACTACACTGACCATTTGTCTTAGTTAAGGACGATGAGCGTCGTGAGCAAATTCTAGCTTTCCACTGTCGTACCATGTGTTACAAAAGTCATGAGATCGAATCACGTGTATTAAAGCAGTTTGCTGTAGCGCATGCATTAAGACGCCCTTTGTTATGTTAGATGCATTTTTTTGCCCCAAGCATGTGATGAAGGAATAGCGGTCTCCTGGAATAGCATTTTATTTTATGCGCATCCTTCCTCGTGCGTGCTTTATACTTTTTTGCAACATTTATCTTACAGGCTACTTGGATTTGGTGCTAGTTTTTTTTTGTTATCTGGCTTTTAGTGTGCTTGTCAGCACTCCCTTGGTCTGTATTAAACGAGGTGTTGATTTACGTGTCAGCCACCAGCCTGTCTTTCTTTGAAGAATTTGTTTTTACTCTCCTTCCTGGCGTCCCATGCAGTGAAGAAAGATTTCAAGGGTCATTCTTGTGTCGTCTTCCTTCTCATGACGTATGCTACAATGAATGTCCACCAGATATGGCTAAAAATAAACTGCTGTTGTCGAAGGCCACCGTTTTCTTTGGGTTGTTACACGGGCGGCCTGAATCGTGGTTACTGTGGCCGTGGGTATCGCAAAACGCGGTTAGCGAAGTTACACAGCAGGCAAAACGGCGGCTCACTGCTCAACGAGCTTGGCGGCCTCGGTTGAGAGCGGTCGACGACGGCGCACGCTACAGCGAGCAGCGCGCGTCCTTCGCAGGCCTTTTGAAACTCGCTCTGTGGAGCGACAGGCAGGACAGCGCTCATTTCACGGGACTACGGAGGCCACGGTAATCATTTGGGAAGACAATGTGGCCGCGGCAATACGCGCTCTGTCCGCCGAGATGATGCGACGGCAATCCTCCCGCCGAAAAAGGACCGTACAAAAAGGAAGAAGAGCAGCTGAATGTTGACCATATGGGCGAGTAATACTGGTAACTTCCCACAACATTTGAATTATGTGCGCGACACAGTTTGGAAGCGTGCACGATGAATTATGGACGCGAGTGCCCGCCCTAATTATGTATCGATGCGTCTCCCTCGGCGTTCTCAAGTGCCGGTCGCGTCGGTCGCTTCGATTGCAAAGAGCCACCGGACGAGTTGTCAAGCGTGCCGTCTCTAACGGCCGCCTCGCTGTCCACGCTGTACTGATGTGGTGTCAAAACAAGCGTTAATTTTGAAACTTGAATTATTAATTATGTGCCGCAGTGTGTTGGAATTCCAGTGAAAATTGAAACTAATGGCATGCCTTATTCATGGCGACGTCAACCATAAATATCAATGCCCTTGTAACTCAGGCGGACTGTGATTGGGGGTAACTTGGTTAAGTGAGTAGCCGCCGTTAAGATTAACCACAGTTCAGGTCGCCCGTGTAACAAGGGTATAAGAGTGTCGTAATTGTTTCTGAACGACGGAAACGGAGTCACATTAAAATTGAAACAATCGCATCGTTCGTTTTTTTTTTTTTAATTTGAACACTCGCTTGAAAGTAGAAGCGACCGCCGGTCAATGGCATACCTTGTGATTTCCTGCCCCTTTTTTGTTTCGATATTTCACGGTATACGTCGGTGGTACATCCGATATTGTTTCTGTTACTTGTGCGCGTCCACGGGTGTGCGTCGGCGCAGGTTCTCTCTGTGACGACATGACGACGGCCGGACAGGCGCCGCCAAGCTGTGCGACGCAACGCAGTACGACCTCAGGTGCCAAAGGGGGCTTTTCTCGAGATGCCGGCAGCCGTTGCGTAAGCAGAAGTACAGCCTTTGCAAGCTTCTGCCTGGCTTTGGGACATTGGCGCTGGTTTTTGTGTTTCAGGGTTGATGTGACCTTGACTAAAGAATCACGAGAAAATGTCTTGTATACCGCATATAAAACCATTTATTATGATGTCCGGCGGCCAAATGAGCAAAGTACATGTCATGTTTGTGCACCTTGCATGTCTCTGAAACTGCTCTCAATGTGAATCATGTGTGTTCCACGACCCTGACAACGATGTGAAGCATATGAATAATAAATGGTTCTGGGTCAACAACTTGTCTGCATAGCTATCATACTGCACTCACCTTTATCAGCAGCTGAACGACTGTCACGTGTGTTCCGGCATAGTGCGAGGCACAGTGACGCGCCTCTTCTGGCAGTAAGTGAACTTATTTAACATTTATCTACGACCTAAAGCAAAGCATCGGCTTTGCATCCATTCTAGAGCTCCATGCAACGAATACTGCAGTGGAATCGAGCGTGATAATCGAGCATGGCGAAACGTGGTGGTTCTGGTTTCAATCGACCTTGTAGAAGTCCTTTACTATAATGCCTTTGAAGCCAACTTTTATTCGCAGCACTGGCGCGTGGCAAGACGTTTACACTATCGTACGATTCTGACGACATTACGAAACAAATGAATAATTACATGTGTTATAACTTAGCACAGAACACCCCTATTTATCGGCAGACGTTCGCAAAAGTGCAGTGAACAATCTGCGCTATGTCCTAGGGTTTATTTATGATAATTGGGAATGTCAGTCATTCAACCACTCAAAATAGATGTATAGACTAGCATGCGATTCACATGTGAACAACGCAGAGCAATAAAAAAAAACTGCAACGCGCATTTGCGTGAGTCCGCGCCAAATACTGGGAAAATTCACGTGCCGCTCATAAATTCTGTTGCCTCAAAAATTGGACCGCCACATTTCCGCCAAGTAGCTTTCGTGAATACTCTGCCTTCTTTGCTGCATCTCCTGACTATCAAGAAAAAAGGACTGCGCACCCGGGATACTTCTTGCCAGGGCGGTTGTTTGAGAAAAATGCACTAGCATACAATGGGACCTGCTGCAAGTGAACAATCATAAGAAGCGAACAAACAATGACACCAAGGCAAGCATACGGTTAATTACTGGTTTTTAGTCGAATAAAATAAATGATAAATAAATGGACATAACATTGAATGAAAAATCAACTAGCCGCACACGGGATACGAACCCACGTCCGCTAATAACGCGTGCGATGCTTTACCAACTGAGCTACCCCGGTGCCATTTTCCAAACCACTTTCGGGGGTATTTATGGTTTCCTACTAGAACTAACCTTGGGAATGTTATCTAGCGCCATCACTCACAGCCTACGCGAAGACGTGCGTTCGCATCCCAAGTGCGGCCACTTGTTTCATAACCTTTCATATCCACCTATATAACATTTCGTAAGTTCAATTAGAAAGACCAAGTAATTTTCCCTATGGCGTCCTTCGTGTGATTGTTTCTTGGTGTCTTGTGACATGAGTAAATTAGACACCTCAGTTTCCTTTTTTCTCGTTCACTACATGGCGAGGATCAAGGATCCGGCAGCGTTGATGCGTTCAGATAGTATGCATGGTTTTATTGACCAGTTGCGTTCACCCAAAATGTTTACGTGCAGGTGACGCCTGTGGCAGGAAGGATGTTCCACATCCGATGTCAAGAGTGTGAGTGGGGGCTCGCAGGGCTATTTCCAGGGGACATAATACCCCAAGAAATGGATCGGAAATCGGCGCCGCCGCGGTAGCTCAATTGGTAAGAGCATCGCATGCGTAATGCGAGAACGCGGGGTCTTATCTAACCTGCGGTCAGTTCTATTCAGTGCCACGAGCATCGAGTGGCACTCTGGCTACTTGCGCAGCACTTCCGGTTTGCCTGCTGAGGGGACGAAACGCAGAAATAGTGCAGTACAATATGCATGCATTTCGTTACAAATATCAGAACTTCAGTTAAGCCGAAAGTTGAGTTACTGAAATGTATGGCACTATTAGAATTGATTAGAAATCATTGAGACGAAGGGAGGCGGAATTCAACATGAATCAGAAAAAATGAGAAAAAAATAGTACACTACAAAATTCATGGGTTTCGTTATAGCTATGATCATCATCATCATCATCAGCCTGGTTACGCCCACTGCAGGGCAAAGGCCTCTCCCATACTTCTCCAACAACCCCGGTCATGTACTAATTGCGGCCATGCCGTCCCTGCAAACTTCTTAATCTCATCCGCCCACCTAACTTTCTGCCGCCCCCTGCTACGCTTCCCTTCCCTTGGGATCCAGTCCGTAACCCTTAATGACCATCGGTTATCTTCCCTCCTCATTACATGTCCTGCCCATGCCCATTTCTTTTTCTTGATTTCAACTAAGATGTCATTAACTCGCGTTTGTTCCCTCACCCAATTGTTCCCTCACCTCACCCATAGCTATGATATCAGAGCATAATTTTAGTTACAAGTTGAGTTACTGAAGTGTCTAGCATAATTAGAATTAATCAGAAATCACTGAGACGACTGATGACTTAATCCAAAATGACACAGCAATAGTAGAAAGAAATAACACAGTAGAAAAATCATGGGTTTTATTATAGATATGATATAAGAGGATAAGTTTAGTTACATGTTGAGTTTTTGAAGTGTCAGGCATGATCATAATTAATTAGAAATCATCGAGACGGCCGGGGACGGAATTCGAAATAAATAAGAAAAAAAAGAAAAAATAGTACAGTACCAAATTCATGGTATTCGTTATAGATATAATACCAACGCATAAGTTTCGTTACAAGTTGAGTTACTGAAGTGTCTGGAATAAGTAGAATTAATCAGAAATCACTGAGACGACCGCGGATGAAACTCAAAATAAATCAAGAAAAATAGAAAAATAGCACAGTATAGAATTGATGGGTTTCGTTATAGACTTGATTAGTTAGTTAAACTTGAATAACTTGAAATTTAGTTACAAGTTGAGTTACTGAAGCGTCTAGAATAATTAGGAATGATTGGAAATCATTGATTACCGCAAACCAAAGCACAGAATCGTAGATATTAGAGTGCCGCCAGGTGGACACGACTTTGGTAAATTTCCACAAACCCGGAAGTAGAAAGTGGAAGCACTGACGTCACTAATGACGTCACATACAAGGAGGTGGCATGATATTTAACCAGCTAATAAATGGAAAGCAGTTGACTCCTAGTTCGGTACGTGCGTGGCGTTCGCCTAAAGTGCATCGAAACACCAACGCCGAGGTGCGAGTGCCACAAAGACACACGTAAGTCAAAGATAAGGGTCGCCTACCATTTTTTTTTCATCCCCTTTCATTTCAATGTATTTCTCGCTTCGTTAATTCGATTAAAAAGTAAAAGTAATTTCCCCTGAGCAGTCCGTAGTGTCATTCTTTACTGGCTTCTTATGATATGACAAATGAAAATTAGGCCCCTCTGTTTCCTTTCTTCTCGTTCATTGCATAACGGGGTTGTCGAATCCTGCCGCGTTGAAGCTTTCAGATTGCATGTGTGAGTTTGTTCACCAGTTTGGTTCACCCAAAAAGTTTACGTACATGCGAGGCCTGTGCAAGGAAGGATGTTCCACATGCGCTGTCAAGGCTGAGAGCGGCGGCGCTGGCTGACACTCCCAGGGTTAGTTGTAGTAGATACTGCAAATATAAATATTGCACAATGTTGATGTGGCCACGTCGTGGTGGTAGCTCAAATCGTAAGAGCATGCACGCGTAATGCGAAAACGTGGGTTTGCATCCCACCTGCGGCCAGTTGTTTTGCAGAAAGCTGTATATGGCTAGCCGATTCGTCCGTCTGCGGTCGCCTGTGAGCCGAAAACTCTTCCGACGCCGCCCTATTTGCATTCGCGAAAAAACAAAAGAGAGGCGCGCGATTAGCCGATACCTTCCAGCTAGCACCAGCCTGTTCACTCCAATCCATGACGTCACGCAACCTGGCCTGAAATTTCCGTACGCAAGGCTTGCGTGATAAAGGCGATGACGTCAAAATGACTGTTGCCTATTCGGCAGCATCCCCATTAGATTGTTTAGCAGTCGGTCCAGGTAACATGACGTCATTGATCGGGGTGAAAAGGCCTTGTCCTATTTGGGTGGTGCTGGATTAGCTGGGCCAGTATTGACGTCGTTGCTCTTCGTCGCAGCGGAGCGCGCGCGCAGCAGTTTCTCTCCGGCTCCGAAATCTCGGTACGTCTGGAACACTGATAAGGATGCCCTTGAGAAAGAACACAGGCAGTCCTTGAAACGCACAGCCTGACATTCTACTACGCCATCTGTTTGACGTCCTAAGCACAGGCATGAAAAGCTCTCGATTATGAATATTAACGCTAGAAGCATTATAAACAAATTTCCTTAATTCTTGTCTCTTGTGTGTTCGCACTCCCCACATATTGTGGGCATTACGGAAACGTGGCTTCACAATGGCGTCCACGATTCTGAATTCACTCCCGCAGGCTAAGTGGCGATACGAGCGGATCGACAGGATAGCAAAGGCGGAGAGGTCGCTCTTATCGTTCGATCTGACATTAAGTTCTCCGTTAGGAAGGCGCCAGCAGAAATTGAATCTGTCTGGCGCAAAATTTTTCTTAATAAACAGTCCATTGTAATCGGCATTCTTTATCGACCGCCAGGTTCATCTGTCGATGTATTGCGCATCCTTAATGATTATTTGAACATACAAACATTCAAACTATCTAATCTTATTTTGATGGGCGATTTCAACGCTCCAGGTATCCATTGGCCATCATTCACGCTTTGTGGTCGGGATACATCCGTCTGTCAAGAATTGCTGAACATTTCCTTGTTCTTCGATCTAAAGCAAATTGTTACCGAAGCAACAAGAGGTAACTCGCTGCTTGACTTGGTCTTTCTCGGTTCAAATATTTATCAGTGTGGTTTTGAATGTGATATTGTTGGTGGAATTTCGGACCACAAGGCTGTGGTAGTTACTATTAACTGTCCTGTTTTCGCGCCGCTTTCGACTTTTACCCCATTTCCTGATTTCGCTTGCGCTGACGATATTGCTATCACCGATTATCGTGCTTCTTCTTTCGATGCATTCCACACGATTAGTCACATCAGTGACATCAACAAACTAGTCAGAAAATTTGAAACTATTGTCAGTGACTGCATGCAACGTTTTGTTCCGCTAAAAACGAAGAAAAAGAACCTCAAAGTACCCTGGTTGACACGTGATATCCTTCACGTATCACGCCGCGTTGGACGCCTCAGGCGCGTCAAGCCTTTATCAGACCCTGATAATGCTATCAATTTTCGTAGGGCAAAGGAAGAACTGCGAGTAATTACAAAATCGGAAAAAGATTGTTTTTTCAATGTCCACTTAGGAAATCTTCTAAAAACAAATCCTCGCAAATTTTAGCGCTCTGTCTTGCCAACAGAGTCTACATCGGCATCTATAATCGTGAATGATGAAACAACTAATGATCCGTTAATAATAGCTGATGCTCTTAATGCCTACTTTAAATCTGTGTTTTCAACAGATACCCACGAAGTTCAATCCTTTCACCCTCCTAAAGTGACAACTCCGATTACTGATATCATGATTGATGAGCATCGTCTACTGAACCTAATACTACAGTTAGACACTATAAAATCAACCGGTCCTGATGGTATGCCCAATTCTTTTCTCGTTCGTTATTCACTGTGGTCTGCTCGCTACCTAACCATCATCTTTCAAAAGTCCCTCAATACCGGCATTTTTCCATCCTTATGGAAGCTGGCCAAAGTACATCCATTATTCAAATCTCGTAATAAGCAGCTCTTATCTAATTATAGACCTATTTCATTAACATCATATTCATGTAAGATGCTGGAGCACATAATTCACAAACATACAGTGGAATTTCTGGAATCTAATAACATGCTTTCTAACTTTCAGCATGGTTTTAGTAAAGGTTTCAGCACCTTAACACAACTAGTTGAATCCTCACACGACATCCTCTGCGCTCTTGATATCGGCACCCAGGTCGACACTACATTTATAGATTTTTCCAATGCTTTCGATACTGTACTGCATTCTAATCTCTTAATCAAGCTTAACATGATCTTGAAAAATTCTGAATTGGTTAGTTGGATTGCCAGTTTCATTTCTAATCGGTCACAATTCGTATGTTATAATTAAACTAATTCTTCTTCTGTTGACGTGTCATCTGGTGTACGCCAAGGGTCGGTTCTTGGTCCTTTACTATTTATACTATACATCAATAACTTAACTCGAAACGTCACTTCACACATACGCCTTTATGCGGACGACTGTGTTTTGTATCGCGTGATTAACACACCAGAAGATCATCTTGAACTAAATTCCTCATTTGTCAGCTTCTGTACCTGGTGCAACACTTGACAAATGAAAAATAAATTTTACTAAAACTGTGATAATGTCATTTTCTAATAGTGCCTCTCCTTCATTGAGCAATTACACTTTCAACGACTTATCCTTGCACAGGATCTCAGAATACAAGTATCTTGGCGTCATATTTACCACTAACATGTCCTGGTCAAAACGCATTAATTTCATTTGCACTAAAGCACTCCGGAAGCTCGGGTATTTGAGGCGCAATTTCAACAATTTTCCAAAGGAAACAAAGTTACTAATGTATAAAACTTTAATTCGCCCAATCCTAGATTATGCTTCTCCTGTCTGGAACCCTCATAAGCAGTGCGACATTAACTCCACTGTGAGCATGCAATGTAAATCTATTGGTTTATATATCGTCGCTATGATCACTATTTTTCACCCTCTCGTGCCTTATCTTCATTGAACCTAACCCCTTTATCCATACGCCGTCACATTGAGTCATTGAAATTTCTGCATGGCATCGCCAATTTTTCTTATCGTGTCTCACATCCCATATATATTCCTTCAGACATTCCTCGGCCAAGTATGAGTCACCGTATCCTTAATATTAAGCTTTACTTTGCTCGATTTAATAAATTTAAATACAGCTTTTTCCCACGTACTATTGAATTCTGGAACTTAATTCCCGGAATAATTAGGTCACTGCCATTAAACGATTTTCTGTTAAAAGTTAACCACACCTGATTTTGATGATGATGTGTGGAGTTTTATGGCGCAAGGGCCAGGTTTGGCCAAAGAGCGCCAAGCCAATGGTAATTATATCAAAGTCAAGCAATATATTACGAGCAATGAATGTTATGGGGCTGTAACGGGGCCTAAAAGGTGGTCACTGTAAAGTGTTTAAGAGCTACATGTAATAAAACTATGACAATGACTATGAAGTGTGCCAAGGACGCGAAATGTGCATTGTAAAAGAGTTACAATGTACGATTGGTCATTTGGATAAAAATTCGAAAAGCACTACTGCCCTAACAGATTCCTTGAAGCGCAAGGACCTGAAGGCGTGTGCTGTACAAAGACTAATATCACCGCACCATCCTCTGCAGAGAGGATGTGCTACGAAACATTTGGACTATTAACATGCAAGACCACATCTTTCATGAAATCCTGGACAGCTTTGGTGGCAAAAGGGGTTCTTTGCCTATAAACATAGCAGGAGGGAAAGGGAGACAATAACGGTATGCTAGAGGAAAATGTTTGCTTCTTTCTCTTTCGGCTTCCCGACACTACACCAGGACGTGGAGGACGGTGAGCCTTTCACCACATCTACCACAGGTAGGAGGGTCGTTGCCAGTAAGCAGAAAATTGTGAGTACCATATGTGTGTCCTATTCTGAGTCTACAGAATAGGACATCAGTCCGTCTTGTTTTTGTAACGGGGGGCCAGAAACCTAGCCTTGGCTTAATCAAATGGAGCTTATTATTTGTTTCATTGTCCCACAAGCGTTGCCAGTGGCTTCGCAGATTCTTCCGTAAGAGAGGCTTCAGATCTATGACTGGGACAGCAGCCGTAGGAATAATAGCCTGCGAGGTGATTGATGTAGCCATGTCGTCAGCTAGTACATTCCCCTCGATGCCTCTATGGCCAAGTACCCAGCATATAATGACATGCTGGTTAGACATATACGCTCTACAGAGAATGGAATAGAGCTCAGTAAGTACAGGGTTTCTGTTTGCAGAGTGACTTCAAGGCTTTTACGACACTTAAGGAGTCTGTAAATATAATTGTTTTTTGAAGATTTGATTTTCTGATATGTTTCACAGCCGACAATAGTTCATGGGCCTCAGCCGTAAATATACTCGTTTCAGGGTGCAGTACACCGGATTCCGAGAAGGATGGACCAATGGCTGCGTAGGACACCCCGGCATGCGACTTAGAAGCGTCTGTGTAAAACTCTGTGCACGAGTACTTGTACTGGAGCTCCAAGAAATGTGTTTTGACATGTGTCTCTGGCGCATTTTAGTGACCTCTACAAAGGACGTGTCACACTCTATCAGCTGCCACTGCCATGGCGCCAACAGTTTCGCTGGAGCCATAAGACAATGTTCAAGTACCGGAACACCCATTTCCTCACTGAGGTTCCTTGCACGCAAAGAGAACGGTCTTCTCGCTGCAGGTCGGTTATTGCAGAGTATGGCATTGGTCATATCGTTTATGCATGAATAAGAGGGATGTTCGCGGTTAGAATTTACTTTGAGGAAATATGTAAAACTGCTATATGATCTCAGAAAATGGAGTGACCATACATTTGCTTCTGCATAAAGGCTTTGTACGGGGCTTGTCCTGAAGGCTCCGGTCGCGAGGCGGATTCCTAAATGATGGACAGGATCCAACATCTTTAGAGCACTTGGTGTAGCGGACTGATTGATATACTATAGCGCCATAGTCAAGACGTGAGCCGACAAGACACCTCATCATCATCATCAGCCTGGTTACGCCCACTGCAGGCCAAAGGCCTCTCCCATACTTCTCCAACTACCCCGGTCATGTACTAATTGTGGCCATGTTAATCCTCCAAACTTCCTAATCTCATCTGCCCACCTAACTTTCTGTCGCCCCCTGCTACGCTTCCCTTCCCTCGGAATCCAGTCCGTAACCCTTAATGACCATCGGTTATCTTCCCTCCTCATTACATGTCCTGCCCATGCCCATTTCCTTTTCTCGATTTCAACTAAGATGTCATTAACGCGCGTTTGTTCCCTCACCCATTCTGCCCTTTTCTTATCCCTTAACGTTACACCTATCATTCTTCTTTCCATAGCTCGTTGCGTCGTCCTCAATTTAAGTAGAACCCTTTCCGTAAGCCTCCAGGTTTCTGCCCCGTACGTGAGTACTGGTAAGACACAGCTGTTGTACACTTTTCTCTTGAGGGATAATGGCAACCTGCTGTTCATGATCTGCGAATGCCTGCCAAACGCACCCAAGCCCATTCTTATTCTTCTGATTATTTCACTCTCATGATCCGGATCAGCAGTCACTACCTGTCCTAAGTAGATGTATTCCCTTACCACTTCCAGTGCCTCGCTACCTATCGTAAACTGCTTTCCCTTCCGAGACTGTTAAACATTACTTTAGTTTTCTGCAGATTAATTTTTAGTCCCACCCTTCTGCTCTGCCTCTCCAGTTGAGTGAGCAGGCATTGCAGTTGGTCCCCTGAGTTACTAAGCAAGGCAATATCATCAGCGAAGCGCAAGTTACTAAGGTATTCTCCATTTACTTTTATCCCCAATTCTTCCCAATCCAGGTCTCTGAATACCTCCTGTAAACACGCTGTGAATAGCATTGGAGAGATCGTATCTCCCTGCCTGACGCCTTTCTTTATTGGGATTTTGTTGCTTTCTTTATGGAGGACTACAGTGGCTGTGGAGCCGCTATAGATATCTTTCAGTATATTTACGTACGGCTCGTCTACACCCTGGTTCCGCAATGCCTCCATGACTGCTGAGGTTTCGACTGAATCAAACGCTTTCTCGTAATCAATGAAAGCTATATATAATGGTTGGTTATATTCCGTACATTTCTCTATCACCTGTGTGAATATGATCTATTGTTGAGTAGCCTTTACTGAATCCTGCCTGGTCCTTTGGTTGACGGAAGTCTAAGGTGTTCCTGATTCTATTTGCAATTACTTTAGTAAATACTTTGTAGGTAACGGACAGTAAGCTGATCGGTCTATAATTTTTCAAGTCATTGGCATCCCCTTTCTTATGGATTAGGATTATGCTAGCGTTCTTCCAAGATTCCGGTACGCTCGAGGTCATGAGGCATTGTGTATACAGGGTGGCCAGTTTTTCTCGAACAATCTGCCCACCGTCCTTCAAGAAATCTGCTGCTACCTGATTCTCCCCAGCTGCCTTTCCCCTTTGCATAGCTCCCAAGGCTTTCTTTACTTCTTCTGTCGTTACCTGAGGGATTTCGAATTCCTCTAGACTATTCTCTCTTCCATTATCATCGTGGGTGCCCCTCGTACTTTATAAGCCTCTATAGAACTCTTCAGCCACTTGAACTATCTCATCCATATTAGTAATGATATTGCCGGCTTTGTCTCTTAACGCATACATCTGATTCTTGCCAATTCCTAGTTTCTTCTTCACTGCTTTTAGGCTTCCTCCATTCCTGAGTGCTTGTTCAATTCTATCCATATTATACTTCCTTATGTCAGCTGTCTTAGGCTTGTTGATTAACTTCGATAGTTCTGCTAGTTCTATTCTAGCTTTAGGGTTAGAGGCTTTCATACATTGGCGTTTCTTGATCATATCTTTCGTCTCTTGCGATAGCCCACTGGTATCCTGTCTAACGGAGTTACCGCCGACTTCTATTGCAGACTCCTTAATGATGCCCACAAGATTGTGGTTCATTGCTTCAACACTAAGGTCCTCTTCCTGAGTTAAAGCCGAATACCTGTTCTGTAGCTTGATCTGGAATTCCTCTATGTTCCCTCTTACCGCTAACTCATTTATCGGCTTCTTATGTACCAGTTTCTTCCGTTCCCTCCTCAGGTCTAGACTACTTCGAGTTCTTACCATCCTGCGGTCACTGTGGCGCACCTTACCGAGCACGTCCACATCGTGTTTGATGCCAGGGTTAGCGCAGAGTATGAAGTCTATTTCATTTCAAGTCTCGCCGTTCGGGCTCCTCCACGTCCACTTTCGGCTATCCCGCTTGCGGAAGAAGGTATTCATTATCCCTAGACACCTATACAGACAAAACACCTATGCAAGTTCAAAAGACATTTCCTGTCACTGCCCCATGTTGTACTTGATAGAAGTTTCAATATGATTATTGTTTTGAGGCACTTATCGTTCAAGTATTTAATATGCGGGATGAATGTCAGTTTCGAATCCAGTATAATGCCGAGAAACTTGTGTTCGGCGCTTACAGGCAATCTGCTACCAGAGAGCTCAATAGCAGGACGTGGTACTATTCCTGTCTTATTTGTGAAAAGAACGCAGGTACTTTTCTGTAGGCTCAACCTGAAACCGCTTTCGTCAGCCCATTTCGCCACTTTATTTAAGGCATGCTGGACATGGCATTCGCAGATAGTTAAGTTGCATGATTTAAAACCAAGCTGCACATCATCTACATATACAGAGTATGACATCGTTCGTGGGATAGCCATGCCCAAAGAATTCATTTTCACAATAAAGAGTGTGCAGCTTAGCACACCACCTTGTGGTACACCAGTCTCTTGGGTGTAAGACATCGACAAGGCATGGCCCACCCTTACACGAAATGTGCGGTTAGAAAGGTAACTTTCGATGATACTCAGCATACTGCCGCGGATACCCATAGTGGAAAGGTCTCGGATAATACCAAAGTGCCATGTGGTGTCATATGCTTTCTCCAAATCAAGAAATACGGAGAGGAAGAACTGTTTGTGTATGAAGGCATCCCTTATATTTGCCTCAATACGGACCAGGTGGTTTGCGGTCGACCTGCCTTCTCTAAAGCCACACTGGTAAGAATCTAATTGTCCGTTGCTCTCAAGGAGATATACTAAGCGCCGGTTTATCATCTTTTCAAAAAGCTTGCAAAGACAGCTTGTCAAAGCGATAGGTCTGTAACTACTAGGCAAGGACGGGTCCTTACCTTGTTTGAGTATAGGTATTATTATAGCTTCTTTTCAATAAGATGGCATATATCCAGCCGCCCACATGACATTATAAAGTGAGAGGAGTGTTTTCTGTTCTTCAGGGTGGAGGGACTTGATCATTTGATATATGATACGGTCATCACCTGGCGCTGAGCTGTTGCAACATGCAAGAGAAGTTTTAAGCTGAGCTAAACTGAACGGGCGGTTGTAATCTTCATAATGGCCACATTTCCTATCAAGGGGCTGTCGCTCTGCACGTTCTTTGAACTTGAGGAATGATTGCGTGTAATGAGATTCACTGGAGATATAGGCAAAGTGTTCACCCAGACAATCTGCCTGGTCTTCCAGGTGATCTCCTTGGGTACTTAATAAGGACAGGGGGTTCGTCTCCCGGCCTTTCACCAACCTTTCACTAACCAGTATCCCATGCAAAATATTACACTAACTACACTTATTACACTAATTACACTAACTACCTTTCACTAACCAGTATCCCATGCAAAATATTAGAACATATCCTATATTCACAGCTTGCTAACTTTCTTGAGTCAAATTCATTTTTTTCAAGTTCACATCATGGCTTTCGAAAAACATATTCTTGTGAAACGCAGCTGGCTTCCTTCATACATAAGCTACACCTAATTCTTGATACTCGTTCAATGGCGGATTGCATTTTCATAGACTACTCCAAAGCTTTCGATAAAGTGTCTCACAAACTGCTACTTCACAAACTACAGCTCATGAACATTGACCCCAAACTTCTTGCTTGGATTGAGTGTTTCCTTAAAAACCGTTCACAATACGTGTCAGCTAATAATCTTAACTCTCACTCGAACCCTGTCCATTCCGGCGTCCCACAAGGCTCCGTCCTCGGGCCTCTTCTTTTTCTAATCTATATCAACGACTTGCCTTCTTCTGTTTCCTCTGATATCCATTTATTTGCGGATGACTGCGTAATCTTCAGAGAAATAACAAGCAGTGACGATGTAACCGCTCTTCAGACTGACCTGAACGCTATTTCATTGTGGTATAAAACATGGCTAATGGAACTTAACATCACAAAATGTAAATCTCTTCGTGTATCAAGAACTTGCAACAGTATCCCCACTTATTCCTTAGATCATGTCCTCTTAGAGTCGGTAGGCTCATACAAGTACCTTGGTGTACACATCACTTCCACTCTCACTTGGTCTGCACATATCACATACATAATTAACAATGCTAATCGTATGCTTGGCTACATCCGCCGCAACTTTTCTAAAGCGCCCTCTTCCCTCAAACTGCTGTTGTACAAAACATTAATACGTCCGAAACTAGAGTACGCCGCATCCATCTGCGACCCTCATCATGAAAACCTAATATATTCACTAGAAATGGTCCAAAATAACTCGGTTCGCTTCATTCTTTCCAACTATAACAGGACCGCTAGCATATCTTTAATGAAATCAAGCCTTAATCTACCATCCCTAGCCTCACGTCGCAAAGCGTTTCGTATCTGTCTGTTCCATAAGATGTTTCATCATCCACACCTGCGTAGCGAATTAATCCCTCCCCCACGTCACCTATCATCTCGATTAGATCATGCCTACAAGGTCGGTGTCCCATTTTGTAGAACAAACGCTTTCTTCCAGTCATTTATACCTCGTACAGCAACAGAGTGGAATCACCTTCCCGCACTGACAGCCACCATCGAAGATTACCAGCTTTTCAAGAACGCCTTAGCTAATATTGTATGAGTAGACACACTTGTTAACTTTTATTGCAATACTCCTATTCCTTGTATCACATTTCCTATTTTTTCTTGTTTTGTATGCCTGTAACCACTCCCCTCTCCAATGCCAATGGCCCTGAGGGTACATGAAATAAATAAATAAATAAATAAATAAATTTACCCTATTCCACACCATTGTCTCATCTTTGTAAGAATTTATCCCGGATATGTAACGCTCCCAGCTCTCTCTCTTTGCACGTCGACGTGTTCTGCTGCCTTGTGCTTTGACCTGTTTAAAATTAAAAAGATTTTCAGCTGTTGGAGAATTGCGAAGCAATCCCCAAGCTTTGTTTTGATTTTTGCGTGCTTTTCGACATTCGTCATTCCACCATGGGATGCGACGGTTCTTTGCCAGTCCGTTAAATTGTTTAATGCATTTCGTTGCAGCGTCAATAATAAAACCAGTTAGGTATGTCACAGCATCGTCTATATTAAAATAAGAAATGTCGTCCTTGCCTAAATATGTGAGTTCTCGAAACAGTTCCCAATTTGCTGATTCGAGGTTCCATCGAGGGAAATGGGGCGAGCATCTATCCGGTTTTGATAGATTTAGTGTAATTGGGAAGTGGTCACTCCCATAGGGGTTCTTGAGAACGGACCACTCCAGGTACGGAAATAATGAGCTCGAAGCTATGCTCAAGTCTATGGACGAGTATGTTTTATGTGTAACGTTGTAGTACGTTGGTTCCTTTTTGTTCGATAAACATGCACCTGAAGAAAACAGAAAATTTTCTATCAGGCGCCCACGCGCATCGGAACGCGTGTCACCCCACAGGGGGCTATGTGCATTTAGATCGCCAACGACTATATATGGCGGAGGAAGTTCATCGATGATGCTTTCGAACTCTTGTTTTTGTAAGTTGACAAGAAGGAGAGATGTACATCGAAGTAACCGTGATTAGCTTACCGAATAGCACAGCTCGTACTGCAACTGCCTCGAGGGGGGTCCGGAGATTTATTTGCTGACATGCTACGCCCTTATCGATTATTATGGCTACACCCCCTGACGAGGTGAGTGCATCATCATGGTCTTTGCGGAAAATGGCATATTGCCTTAGAAAGTTGGTGTTGGTTAATTTCAGGTGTGCCTCTTGAACACACAGCAACTTGGGATTGTGTTTGTGTAGGAGTTCTCTAATGTCGTCGAGGTAATGGAGAAGTCCTCTCACATTTCATTGGAGTATTTGTGTATCCATTATGCTATATGTGTTGGGTGCTGTGTGTTGAAGAGACGAGGATTAGCTCACGGGCCTTTTTCAGGCGCTGTGACCGGAGTTTTGTCTCTTTTGGAGGGATCGAGAGTGCGTCGCCGCTCCTTAGGCGCTAGTGGCGCCGTCTTGCTGGTGGTTGTGTCCATCGCCTCCTGCGAGGCTCTGGACACGCGCTCTTCCGAGCGCTTTGTTTGGCGCGAAGGGCTCGGTACGTTGGACGAGGCTTTTGAGGTCACCTGCCCGGAGGTAGATGGCCCTGTCTGCTGGCTTGGCGTAGCAGCGCTAGCTGCAGCCGCCGGGGGGGGGGGGGGGGGGGGGCGGATGGCGTCACTGCCGCCTCACTGGGTGTGGGACGGTCAGCCGCCGGAGACCGTTGTGGCGCTGCCCCCTTACGCGCCACTTCGGCAAAGGTCTTCTTTGGCAGGAAGGAAACCTGCCTGCGTGCTTCCTTGAAACTTATATTTTCCTTTACTTTGATCGTTACAATCTCTTTCTCCTTTTTCCAAGATGGGCACGACCGCGAGTACGCGGCGTGCTCCCCATCACAGTTCACACAGTGGAGAGTGTTTTCACACAAATCAGCGGAGTGCTCATGAGCACTGCATTTTGCACAGCTTTGGCGGCCGCGGCAGTTCGATGAGCTGTGGCCAAATCGCTGGCATTTAAATAATCTCAGAGGGTTTGGGACATATGGTCTCACCCGGAGCTTCACATATCCTGTCTCAATACTCTCAGGGAGCACACTTGAACCAAAGGTAAGAATTAGATGTTTTGTTTTAATCTCTTTTCCATCGCGCCTTAGCAGAATTCTCTTAACATTGAATACGTTTTGATCGCTCCAGCCTTCTAATAGTTCAACGTCCGTAAACTACATCAGGTCACCATCCGAAACTACACCACGGGTGGTGTTCATCGTGCGGTGCGCGGTAACTGTCACTGGGACATCTCCTAAAGATAGAAGGTTAGGCAGTTTCTTGTGTTGCTTTTTGTCGCGGAGCACCAAAAGGAAATCACCGCTAGCCATCTTTGATGCTTTATAACCTGGTCCAAATGCCTGAGTTAGGGTTTTTGAAACAACAAAAGGTGAGATTGTTCGTGCTTGTTTTCCTTGTTTTTCAGAATGGATTACATGAAATCGCGGCAAAGTTTCTTTTTGGCGTCCAAAAAATTCAAAGATGTCTTCGGTGCGCCCCCTTTTCAGGGAGCGATCAGATAGTGGAGGGAAAGAACTAGCCATAAGTGGGAGTGTATTTTTCGGCAGTAGCGCCAGCCACCCACCATGGAGCCCAACAGGGGGACGCTGCAGGGCCTGTAAAACAGGGCCTACAAACGCCAGCACTACGCTACCACTATAACCAAATATGACATAACCCAGGTTGGCTACTCACACAAGGTTAACCCTTGCTGCCAGGAAGATCGGAAGTAATAAAGAAATGAGAAAGAGACAGGAAAGATCAAAAGTCAGAGAAAGACGAAGGCTGGAGGGAGAGAGAGACAGGAAAAGGCAACTACCGATTTCCCCCGGTTGGGTCAGTCCGGGGGTGCCGTCTATGTGAAGCAGAGGCCAAAGGGGTGTGTTTCCTCTGCCGGGGGGGCCTTAAAGGTCCAAACACCCAGCATCAGCTCAACCGCCAGGATCCCCCTTTCCCCAGACACGGCTAAGCCGCGCACGGCTACACGCGGGAGGGTCCAACCCTCGTGTGCTCGGGTACGTGGTGTCTCAACACACCAAACGCCTGCTGGCGCAGACGCCCCTGCGGGGCCACACCTGATTTTATGTATTTTCTTGTTGTTACAGTGTATTTACTCATTCTCGTTTTTGTACTGACTCTCAGAATTGTTGTTATTTTGAGTTTCATTTGTGTCATCTGCCTTATTTCTTGTTAATATTTAATATGTTATTGTTTACTTGTTTTTTTTGTTGTATGATTTCTTTTTTTCTAACCCACTCCTGCAATATTCCCATAAAGTGGCTGCAGTATGTATAAATTAAAAATATGACATGACTAATAAAATGTGATCCCTTCGGTTTCTTTCTTTCTCGTTGATTACAAAGAAATTCTCTAGATACCTGCAGCATAGATGCCTTCAGTTAGCATGTGTAGGTTTTTTAACCAGTTGCGTTAAACCAAAAAGTTTAAGCAAAGGTGGCACCAGCTGCAGGAAATATCTTCCACACCCGCCGCCAAGGCTGTGAGTGGGGCTTCTGGCTAGTACCCCAAAGGTTGGATGTCATCGATGCTGTAAACATAACTACCCCACAAAGTGGATGTGAAACGGGCGCCGTGGAACCGCAAATAATGAGTGCATCGCACGCCTGATGTGAAGACGCGTGTTCGTATCCGACCTAAAGCAAATTCTTTCTTCATCCACCATTACTTGCTTTTGTTTCTGGTTTCTTTAAATCAATTAAAATCTATAATCAATTCTACCTATAATGTCCTTGGTATCATTGTTTTTTTTTTTGCTTCCTATGACATGACTAATAAAATGTGAACCCCTCGGTTTCTTTCTTTCTTGTTCATTATAAAGCCATTGTCTCAATACCTGCAGCATAGATGCCTTCAGTTAGCGTGTGTATGTTTGTTAACCAGTTGCGTTCAACCAAAAACTCTAAGCAAAAGTGGCGCCAGCAACAAGAAAGATATTTCACACCCACAGCCAAGGCTGTGAGTAGGGCTTCTGGCTAATACCCCAAAGGTTTGATGTCATCGATGCTGTGAAGATAATTGCCCCACAAAGTGGATGTTAAAAGGGTGCCGTGGAACCGCAATTAATGAGAGCATCGCACGCCTAATGCGATGAGGCGTGTTCGTTTCCGACCTACAGCAAATTCTTTCTTCATCCACCATTATCTGCATTTGTTTCTGGTTTCTTTATATCAATTAAAATCTATAAGCAATTCTTCCTATAAAGTCCTTGGAATCATTGTTTTTTTGTTGCTTCCTATGACATGACAAATAAAATGTGAACCCGTCGGTTTCTTTCTTTCTTGTTCATTATAAAGCCATTGTCTCCATACCTGCAGCATAGATCCCTTCAGTTAGCGTGTGTACGTTTGTTAACCAGTTGCGTTCAACCAAAACGTCTAAGCAAAAGTGGCACCAGCAGCAGGAGAAATCTTCCACACCCACAGCCAAGGCTGTTAGTAGGGCTTCTGGCTAATACCCCAAAGGTTGGATGTCATCAATGCTATAAACATAACTACCCCAGAAAGTGGATGTTAAACGGGCGCCGTGGAACCGCAAATAATGAGTGCATCGCATGCCTGATCTGAAGACGCGTGTTCGTTTCCGACCTACAGCTAATTCTTTCTTCATCCACCATTACCTGCATTTGTTTCTGGTTTCTTTAAATCAAATAAAATCTATAAGCAATTCTACCTATAATGTCCTTGGTATCATTGTTTTTTTGTTGCTTCCTATGACATGACAAATAAAATGTGAACCCCTCGGTTTCTTTCTTACTTGTTCATTATAAGCCATTGTCTCGATACCTGCAGCACAGATGCCTTCAGTTGGCGTGTGTACATTTGTTAACCAGTTGCGTTCAACCAAAACGTCTAAGCAAAAGTGGCACCAGCAGCAGGAGAAATCTTCCACACCCACAGCCAAGGCTGTTAGTTGGGCTTCTGGCTAATACCCCAAAGGTTGGATGTCGTCGATGCTGCAGTCATAACTACCCCACGAAGTGGATGTGAAACGGGCGCCGCTGTACCGCAAATAATGAGTGCATCGCACGCCTGATGTGAAGGCGCGTGTTCCTTTCCGACCTACAGCAAATTCTTTCTTCATCCACCATTATCTGCATTTGTTTGTGGTTTCTTTAAATCAATTAAAATCTATAAGCAATTCTACCTATAATTTCATTGGTATCATTGTTTTTTTGTTGCTTCACTCTAAAAACAAAGAGAGTGCCGGGCACTCTCTTTGAGGGAGTAGCGGCTTGTCCCATATTTCACTCTCTTTTCGAGAGTAGATCGACCCTCTTTGAGAGATAGTAGGTCAACTCCTGTTGACAGAGTTTTGTTACTCCACCGCAAGGGATTGCTAGTACTCTTCTGCAGAGTGATAATACTCTTCCCACAGGGAGTGCTAGTACTCTTCCGCAGAGTGCTAATACTCTCACCGCAGGGGTAATGGCACTCCACCAGACCGAGTACTTCTACTCCCCCAAGCAGAGTGTTAGTACTCTTCCCAATACCCTCTTAGCGAAGTCCTGGCCACGTATGCAGGCAGGAAATCAGATCAAATTAGGGTCGCTGATACACCGTTCCCTAGGCGGCTGCTCAGAGTCAGTGGCCCAATTCCAAGCGGCCTTTAGAATAGGCGTGAGCAATGTTATGCAGGATTTTAAAGTAATTTTTCCTGACTATTTGCTGCCTACCATGAGGCGTGAGTGCTCGGAATCGGGCTATGCGTATGTGTCCCGAACGCCACTGCGGAGAAAAAAAAAGGTAATTAACATTCAATCCGCAATTAACTTCGCACATTTCACAATCAGGAGACACAAAATTTAATTAGAACACAATAGTCGAGGGAATCACATACTTATGGAGAACCACATTGCTCTATACATCACGGGGATTCGAACCCGCGTACACTCGCATCTATACAATTCAAAGCACACATCTTAACCATTACACCACAGAGCCACCACGCTCAGTCGTCTTCTTTTAGAGGTTATATACACAACAGTGGAGTTTCTCTGCAGTGTGCTGTGCTGTTGTGTACTGGAATACGTTTGCGTTTGCATCATTTCCATTCCTTGCTACGACTAACGAAGGAATACAACGTAGACGACGACGTGAGAACTATTCACGGCTTGTCGTCACCCCAGGAAAATAACAAATGTGCCGTTCAGCTCACGATCGAGTGCTTTTCGAGTCCATGCATTATATGTTCTCCGAAAATACGCTGATACAAAGTATCGTGCCAACCATCCACGTATGTGAATTTAAGTCGCGCGTATACTGGTGAGCATTTCTGTTTATTTTTTCCGCCAGTTCCATTCGTATGTGGTCAACTGCGACGCCAGTACCAGGCATTTCGACGTGCCTCACGCTGCCGTGTAGGCGTTCTTTTCAAGTGCATTAGTTTAGAGTTTGGTTCAGTCCGCTGTGAGCTGTTGTCCTGCATTAGCAGCGGATCGTTAGCGTTTTCAAGAGCATGCATTCCAGCATTTGGAGACTGCTTATGCCGATAGCCGCGTCACATGCATTGGCACGCATGTTTAAATGACTAGTGTGTCCACTTGTTACGCGTGCACTGCTCGTATCCTGTGGCAGTGCTCGTTCAAAAAGCTTCGAAGACCATCTACATTCATACGTGTGTTCAATATATATGCACAGGATGGACTTGTTGGCTAGTTGGTTGAGCATTTTAGAAGAAACAGCGCAACACAAGGACGACGCAAAAACATGGACCACACCACGAAGCGCTGGTTTGGTTGATGCTTTTTTTCGTCCTGGTGTTTGCGCAGTTTCTTCTTCCACGATACACGCGCACCACAGGTACGCGAAAGTTTAGGAGCATAGGGCGTTAACTTTGTTTTCCCCGTTTCCTCTCAGTGTCAATGGCACAATGCGTTGCCCGGAATTGCGCGCGCTTACCCCCATATTCAGAAATGAATCATAACTTGAAGCCCATGCTTGGCTTGATCTAAATGACGCAAGTCGTGAACGCACCAAACAAAAGGCAGTGAGCGTCTGGGGGACGTTCGCACCAGGCGTCGTTTATATAAAGTCAAGCATGAGCTTCGTATTAATATACATTTCTGAATACGGGGGTTAGTCATCTACTTCTCACAGAAAATGTCGAAGAAACGCCCACCAAAACCAGGCACATTCGTAAACTTAACTAGGCAATACGAAGCTCCATAGAAAAAGAGTGGTATTAAAAGCTTTCAATATTTTTCTTTACTCCAAAATGGTTGCGCTCTCGTGGCTTCAATGTACAGAGATAGTGTAGCGTTAGCTAAAAAGCATGAATTTCCGAACTCCATGCCAAAATAAGCTTGTAAAATTATTTAGGTGCTAGAATCCAGGGTTTGTAGCGATCCTTGAAAACCCTTTATTTCTAAAATGCCATTTTCAAGGCATTGAAAACCCTGGAATTTTTAGAAGTACTGGAAAGTCCTTAAATTTGTACACTTGGGTAGACTTAGCAGACATTGCCAAGCGTTTTTTTCCCTTCTGTGACACTCTTCGCATGTCACAGAGAATTGTCTGTGGAGGTAATAGAAGGAAAGCGACATCGTTAAAGTTGGAATTACAAAGGAGCTGCAGATACCAGTTTTAGGCACATGGAACCGGCGACAAATGTACTTGGAGGAGCAGAAGCAGGAAGCTCAACAGTTGAGGCATTCAAAGAAAAGCCGTGATGAGTAAATTGAGAGCTACAGACACAATAAAAGGAAATTACAAATGACTATTGCTTATTTGGTGGTGAAAAGCTGAGGCAACAGATGACATCCCATACACTGTCAAACCAAACAGTATTCAAAAACTGCAAATGTTGCAGGTCCAAGTAGTTAATTGTGCTATTGGAGAAAAACTTTGAGTGCTTTTTTGAAATGCTTCCTTGTGTGCGTTTAGTGATGGGTGGTGAAAGGCAAATTAGCAGTCTTTCAAATGTTTGAAATCAGTGAAATGCGATTTGTTTTGTATTCTTTTGTTTGCATTAAAGTTAACGATGTTGTTGAACAAGTTATTGCCTGTCCAAACTACTAAAAAAATCGCACGAGGTCCTTGAAGTTACTGTGTCGGGGCCTCGAAAGTTCTTGAAAACCATTGCATTTTTTTCTTCAATATTGCTACGAACCCAGTAGAACAACTGTCATGGAGTAAAAACCTTGGCTGAACAGGGGCTTATACGAAGAGCACAGGAAGACTAGAAATGCAGTAGTAGGCATGGAGGGCCCTGAAAAAAATTTGCCACATCTGCTCGTCTGCCTTATGTTTCTGCATTGACTGTCACATTTTTAATAGAAGTGCACTTACTGTTCTACTCCAATAAACGCAACATTACCAACTCCAGTGTGGGGCAGTCCTTCAGCCAGTGCAAACTTTTTCTGTACATCCCTGTTAGCTTTGTCATTTTCCCAGCATTGTAGTACAAGATTTGTTAAACTGGTTTCGCAGAATATGAGCAGTATACTCTTAAATTAGCTGTTTATTTGTATGCACAAGTTCAGGTTCTCAGTTTGGTTGCATGACAAATTGCCATACCTCAATAGATACAAGAAAAAATGTTATTAGAGTTTAATAAAATCCAAACAGTAATAATCACAACAATATAATGACATACATTTCTTTTGGTACGTATACAGCCCATGTCTTGACACTGTATAAGTTCAACTATACAGCGCAAGTACTGTGTCCTGACCGCTATTACTCACATGTGTAAAACCATCACAGCAATTCTTCAACAAATATCACAGTGATTAGTGACATACACTTTGTAACTGCTTTACAGGAGCATAATCTATACAAATGGTCCCTGTGTACCTACACATGACTAGTTCCACCCGAGTACTATTACTCACAGGTGTAAAACCAACAAAGCAGTTCCTTAAAAATATCACAGCGCTTAGTGACGTACATGCTGTAACTCCCTTGTAAAATTTTAATACAAACACGTGAGCACACAGAAAGCTGGCACTGGGCCTACATGGAAATACCACCGCCTCAATACTAATTCACAAGTGTAAAACCAACCAAGCAGTTCTTTAAAGAATATCACAATGCTTAGTGACATACATTTTGTAACTAGCTTATATAAGCTTTATACAAACATGAGAACATACACAAAGCTATCGGTGCACCTACATAGAAGTGCGGCCATCTGAACACTATTATTTGCAAGTGTAAGCTCAACAGAACAGTTTGTTATAGTGACGCCCATTTTGTAACTGCCTTATACAAGCTTAGTGCAAGCACAAGAATGCGGAAAAAAATAAATAAGAACTTGCTCTATGAATACACAAACAGATCAACACAAATGGTAAACACCGCTTTGAAGACACTTGACCGTGACAAAGCGCAGTGCTGTGCCGGTTGAAACTGTCATCCACAAAAGTATTGAGCAATGCTTAAACCACACGCAATAAAGTGCAGAAAGACTGCGTCTCTAATGTACCTATTTTAATTCAAATTTCTTGAATATAGCGCTCTCTTGCAGATAAGGCATCTGATCCAACTGACCTGATTTTACACCTGCTAAATGCATACAATGCACTCAGATATAACTGTTAATAATAATTATAAAAGGCATTTAAAAACTTGATAGTATGATGAAGATACATGACTAGAAAAGTTCGGTCCCCCTCGTACGTGTTAAAAAGGTGCAAGTGCGGCTCATGTTCTTTTTTTCCGCAATTTTTGCATTAATGGACACCCGGGAACCTCGAACCCACAAAAAAAGAAGATACTGCTGTGTTAATAGTGTTATGCATAATTTTTTGTGAAAGCTTTCTACAGACAAGTTGCAGTCTCGTTTCTGGAGGTTGAGCTGTATCATGCAAAATAACATGGAAAGTGGTCACATGGGAGCATGACACTATGCCATAATGTTCGTTTCAGTTGACTCTCTTGCCCTACAAGTCACTGCTCACTGTGACCAGTGATGGAACAGCAGTGTCTGTGTGATTTTCAACACACTTCTGTCCTATGCCATCCTTACCAGAGTTGGCGGCACATAGATACCCAAATTTCGATAGTGTTGCTTTCTCAGGTGGTTGTTTTTGATTTGCTCAATATCAGTTGGCACTTCAGCTGCATCAAACTTCTTTTTTACCTCTTCAACAACAACATAAACAACAATCTTATGACACCTGTGTTGTCCTTCTAGTTGCCTACAAAGACCAGTTAATCTAACAACAACACTGACAGTCTCTACTATCTTCTAATGGAGAAGATGTGTGTCCCACCATGTGTTCCACATTGTTGTCGCTATGTGGGCTGGCTGGGGAGGCAACAACTGTAATATGTTTTCATATCTTAAAGTGATGCTTGTACTGTGTTATAACACTTAACTTAGTCTTGCACTTGCTGCACAAGAACACTGGCTAACAGTCGTGGTGAAAAGCTTTTGTATGTTGAGCAAATGAGTTGTATGCACTACAAAAAAAGTCACAGTGATAGCACACATGTTGCTCTACCAGGCCTGGTGCGGTTCCTTCTGACACTGCTGCTGATGCTGACACACTGCTGCTTGCCTCGTACACTGTTGCAGCTGCAGTAGACATGGCAGTCTCTGTATCTATTGCTGCCGTGCCACCTGTCATGGTAACTTCAGGTGGTATCGGGCTCACTTCTGCAACAGAGATGTCGTTTGCTTCTTGAGGGCTCTCGTCATCACGGCCGATAATTTCGTAGGCATTGTCTCCTGCATCGAAGAACCAATAAGAACAGCCTGAATTAATAAACATAGCTCTAAAAAGTACGAACATCAAAACTTAACCACAAGCTTTGCACATCAGTGACCAGGCTTAATGAATAATACTTGCAGGAGGAGTTACACAATTGTGTGTGTACATTACAGTTAAGCCTCATTAGAAGAGATAATCAAGAGGCACGGGAAACATGTCTCTCGAAACCAAAAATTTTAAAACACTGAGGAGCCAGACTAGGTCACTTTATTATGCATCATCACTAAAGTATGTTTAGATATATCTGAACGAATAATTGCTCAGGGTGGCTTAAAGGGCCCCTAAACCACTTCTCGACATTTTTTGAACATTTCAAGTAAACACGCGCATCAAAATCAGAATGCCGTCACAATTGACGATGCCAAACGCCACAGTGCGTAGCACTGTGGGAGCACCACAATATGAAGAAAACAACCCCGTGCGCCTCTCTGGACCTATCCTGCACCCCCCAGTTTGTCCTCATGACATAAGGAAACAACATGATTGCAGTAATGGCTGCATGTGATCTGAGTTGATTGAAACAAACAATACGTAAGGTTTCCCTGTATGTAATTTTATCAGAGTGCTTTTTAGATGTCCTGCTGGCGATTCTGGCTGCACGATGTTTCTCATGCTTTTTGGCACGATTCCTTTCTTTTCCACTCCACTCTTTTTTCTGGTTTTCTCCCCTTTCCCTTCCCCCTTGCGTAAAATAGCACACCTGAAGTATCAAATCTGTTGAATTATTGTGTGTATCAAACCTGTTAACATGCGGGCTTCTCTGTGGTCTGTGTTGTATTTTTGCGCTGTACAAGTCAATTCAAAATGAAAGATGGCATGTCCCTGCCTTTAGTTTAATTGTATATATATATATATATATATATATATATATATATATATATATATATATATATGTGTGTGTGTGTGTCTCTCTCATGTTTTGAAATATATGTACATTCAGGAGTGCCTGCATGCTCGTCTCCCCTGCTCCAGTGACGAAAAGGAGAGCCTTTTTATGTACCATAGTAAAACATTCACAGGTTTTCGCTGTGCCCATTACATCACTTATCATATGGATCTGTCACAATACAGAGTAGCAGTGGTCCATAATACTAACCCATCCCAACGTAACTATAAATTAGCACATACCGACATGCTGTGAAACAGCTGTTGCAAAGCCGCTGGTGCTGGCAATTTCTGCAGCACTGCAGTGGTACAGCCGAGTGCCACCTGTATAGTGACAAATGCATATGCATGTTAGCAACTCACTAGTTGCTTATGGTTTCAAAAGCTTTACACTACACAATAAAGTAATCTAGACAACTTTGTTGGAACAAATACACATAATTAGGACACCATTTAAAGACTAACAGGATTAATTGCCCCCAATCTCTCACTCACTAAGGGATAATACTACTGAAACATCGGTGGAGAGCTCAGATTAACACAGCCCATAAAGGACAAGCTTTCTTTGAGGAAAACAGCTATAACAGCGGTTAGTTTTCTTGATCATTTTATGTGCTAGCTTTGATTTAAATGTCATGCAGTACTATAAAATATGAAGTGCCGCATTTCTAGCGGCAGAAGGCGTCGTCAGCCTCATGGTACAACTGATTTTTGCACTGTTTGTGTCAGTGAGCCGACACATACAAAGAAAACCGAATTCACACATACATATACAGTGCCAAGTGCACTCCTCCTTCTGAAAACGCAGCCGCCAGTTCCAATGCTGCTGAAAGGAAAGGTTATATAGAGTGCGAGACTGCATGGAACTACCACTTATGACTGTAAGTGTATGATCTGCTGATTGGAGAGGTAGTCACATGCTATTTCTAGTCTCTTTTAGAAGCATTACTAAAGGATGAATTAAAATCTATTCATAAGTCACGAATTTCACGCATCCACAGTTTGGTTAAATAACTTGTGAGAAAAAGACATGTTTACCTGGAATAGCAACCTTTTCTCCCGCTGCAAAATTTTCCTTCGAATTAATGAAATAACTTTACAGCGTCATAATATATTGTGTTTCTCGCAACTACTTGCCGGCAGTGGCAAGTTACAGTGTTTATACCTGACTCATTGGGCGACAATACTGCCAAATACAAATGCTTCACGAACACGAGAACACGTCCCTCGCAGAGAATAGCAACCATATATGCCTCTGTGAGACATGATCGCACCTTTGTGGTCAAAATGTACATTAGAACGACACCACCATCTCATAAAAAAAAAAGCCTCAGTACAAGGCAGCAGCCAACTGCATAATGTGAAATTGCAACTGATGTCCACTTACTGGTGGCCTGTGTTCGAGTCGCTTCTGGCAGTTGACTGGGTGCTGAGAAATGCACGTCCTGGGTTGTCCCTACAAAACATACAGGGTTATGTCAAATGTTGAAAATATATATACACCGGCATTTCATAAGTTGCAAAACAAATGAGTAAACTAATAAACAACTGTAATGTAAACAGAGTACACATGATAAGATAGGCTGTCAACTAGTAATGCATTACGCGAAAAACCTAATGCATAGGAAAGACTATATTTATACACACGAAGCTGACACACAATTTAATTCGCTCTAGGTTTTTCCGTGCAGTATATTCAATTTATTATGTCTTGTGGTTAGAGCAAAATTAGTGTAAATTACGCACTAAATTATGTACCCTGGAAAACTTTTCTTCAATATGCACCTGTGCGTACTTCGAATGAGTAGCGTTGTAAAATTTACATACATGGCATTTAACATAGTTGCTGAACACGGATTTCCTTTGCCCTGTGTCGTGTACAGTGAGCTACATATATCTGCCCCCCCCCCCCCCCTTTTTTGTACTAGCCATACTGCGTGCCATTGCACCTATACGCACGTCAATAAACCTCACGACACAGAAATAAAAAAAAAGCGCCGATCACCCATGCCTGCATGTTGTAGGGGGCCTAACCTAACCAAGCATGGGCTGTTGCTATTTATAGTAAACAAAGGCACCGTGCTCATTGCAAGTATGTATCATGTCACTAAGCAAATATGCAATTTCATTGTACCACTATTTTTTATCACATGGATGTATCTGTTGAGAGGCAAGACAAAAAGCAGTCACTTCTCAGAACTAATCAGCTTTCTTAAAACACATTTCTAACTTTTCAATGACACTTGCTGCTATGTGTTTGTCTCCAGAGAGCATACTTGATTTGACTTTCCAATCGGAGACATTACATAAATATACCATGTTAAGATGACTGCCTGGAGCACGTGAGAATTTTCATCTTGGTGTAACATACTGTATCTTGATTTTGTTTACATTTGGTCAAATGGTACACCCAATATACCCATATACTAGTTTTCTTGTCCAAATTGCATGCCAATGTATTTTGATTTTTTGACATTGGCTCCTCTGCACTACGTGAAGTCGCGCTGCACTGGCTCATTCACATCCTCGTGTCCTTGCAGCTGCCTTCTTGCGTTATATAAAGCAGGTGCCTGAAAAATATCGTATGCAAAAGTCAATACAAGGGCATGGTGCAAAACAACATCAAGACAGTCAAGGCCATGGCAATAAAAGAAAGTCTTAGCTCTTAGTCTTCTTAGTGAAATGCATGCAAAACATCCAAATGACTGCAACAGTCAACTGCTAAATTAACTTCAATTTTAAATTTACACAAAAAAGAAATAACGGACAGTTCATCCTCGTTCGGCACGAATGTTCGAATACTCCTGCTAATGAATAGAATATTGGTCATTTTCAGACATCATAGGTCTTCATGAGTCTGGTGTATCGCAAACACCACTTGTGACACATCCTAAGCACGTGCCCAGTGTGCCCCCCGCACCATCCCTGGTTGTGCCACTGCTGAAGCCATAATTTGAGGATTATAGCTGCAAACATGATGCTCAGTAGGGATGAAAATATTGTGCTTCAGTTCATTGGATATATGGATGTGCCTATAAAAAAGGGCAACAAGGCTTGTTATGGCAAGCTTACCCACATTTCAATACTAACAAGAAAGTTCACTGCGACCTGCATCTAAGCTTACTAAAAGGAACTTATTTTCATGTATGAGGTGCGCAATGGAGTTCATTTTTTACAGACCCGACTTACTGCTGCAGTTTGAAATCTAGCATTTTAGATTCTTGAAGGCATGTAAAAGTAGCAGTTAAACCGCAGTTATTAATTTATTACACCAACCTATTGTTCTGTGTACGACAGACTGGTAACACGGAATTAAAGCAACATTTTATTTTGATATTTTATTTCTCTACTAAAAATATTCAAGCGATAAACACATTTTGATCTGCCATGCAATAGCAAAATGCACACATTACGCTTGTAACCCCCAGAGGAAGCCTATTTTAGCTATTCATATGACATAACTCTGACACGCCAACTCATATTAGCAAATGCAAAGGCATGTCCAAAACAATAAGCGTACGCAAAGCGCCCTTGCAATTGTAATTCCACACAGCAGCCGTTATATTCGATGCCGATGCATAACTAGCTGCTCGACAACTAACCGAGTTCGTAGACATAAGCATCCTTTCAGTTTCGCACCGTGCACGAAAACCGCAACTGGAGACAAAACCAGACCTACCTATAATCACACCATTTCAATACATGAGCAAAAACAGTTCAGTCTTAGGGATAAACACTGTGAGAGTGATTTAGTGCGCGACGGCGACGAGCGACGGCTTCGAGCGACAAAACGGGCCGTCGCTTGAACACATGGCTCGGTTCTGGAAATCTAGAAATCGTCGCTCGTCGCCCGAAAGTGCTATGAGCGACTAGCCAATAGCGGGAAGCCGGAACTGGATGTACATCGCTCAAATACTACCGATTGTCGCGCGGAACGAGCAAATGATTCGATTTTTATACGTGCAAGGATAAGAACCTACGGCAAGACCTCCGGAAATATTTTATGCTACTTTTTATAGTAAAATACATCAACGTAAATTACTAAAGCACGCGTCACGCGTGATTGCAGCCCTCATGCCGGCAACACCGGGGAGGCGTCGCTCAATATCGTCACTTGCACGGAGTACGACTTGTAGGCGACGAGCGAATGCGACAGCCATCTCCATCGCGTCGCTTGTAGCTGCCGCGCGCAAGATCGCTTATATGGTGTTTATACATTTTTCAGCATAAAACATGGATTCCTCATGCGTTTTCAGTAAGTTCAAGATAACGCGCCCAACTGACCTCTTGCAGCATGCAGCTGAATGCCTGCGGCAGTTTCTAACTAGCACTGGTGCTGCACGTAACTTAAGTGGTCGCAGACTCCCTCTGCGCGAGACACCGTCAAGCGCGCGGTTTATTTATAAAAAAAGCATGCTGCCAGCAAAATGACGCCTTCTGTTATGTGATTCCTTAGTTCAACAGCGTTCCGTACACAGTATACTGCCAAACTGAATAAATTCAAACACACAAAACGCACGCTAATCACGCTCCGCATAGGCTCGGAATCACGGGCTGATGAGCGAACCATTTTAAGCGTCCTCTCGCCTGGCGTATTATTGAACATACCATAGTTCTGGCAGCGTTTGCGATCTCTAAAGCTCTTACGGACAACGGCAAAGTGATAAAATCACATGCAGTTATCGCGACGACTGGCTTTTTCGATTGACATCGAGAGACACAGCGCGTATGCCTAGTCCTTTGTCAATCGCGTCGGCTAAGCGCAGCGACGACTTCCTGGCGATAGCATGACATATACGGACAATGTGCACCTAAGTTGGAATTCACTTACCGTGGAGGATTTGTTGTTATATCCAGGGCATGACGAACGACTGTCGTGTTTTCGTGGCGACGCGAGATGGCCGACATACGATCTCCCTCGGCTGGCCTTTGTTCCTGCTGCGCTGCTCGGCGGACGGATCACCTTTCTCCGGTGCTGTGTTGTTCCGCGATCTTGAGCGCGCGCGCGCGCGGTGGAGCAACTCCGAGTGAAAAAGTAGAGCGCTCGCTACGCGTTCCTTTGAACTGCGGCGGCCTGTTCTCTTAGAAGCAAAACGATGTGTTCTTTGCTCAGCGTGCATGAATGAAACATTGCCATGTTCGGGGCCAGCCACCTACAGTTGAAGCAGAAGATTACGCTACGTTTTGTTCTCTATTGCCGCAAGAGTAGAACGGGCATTCTACTCTCTCTCTGAAGAGGAGAGTGAAAAGCACATTTCACTCTCTCCTTGGTGAGAGAGTGAACAATGCATTTCACTCTCCTCAACATTTTGCGAGAGTAAAACGACGTTTTGAAGTGTGAACCGGCCGCTTCACTCCTGCGATACCCTTCCTAGTTTTTAGAGTGTTGCTATGACATGACAAATAAAATGTGAACCCCTCGGTTTCTTTCTTACTTGTTCATTATAAAGCCATTGTATCGACACCTGCAGCACAGATGCCTTCAGTTGGAGTGTGTACGTTTGTTAAGATGTTCCGTTCAACCAAAAAGTCTAAGCAAAAGTTGCACAAGCAGCAAGACAGATATTCCACACCCGAAGCCAAGGCTGTGAGTGGGGCTTCTGGCTAATACCCCAAAGGTTTGATTTCATCGATGCTGTAAAGATATTTACCCCACAAAGTGGATGTTAAACGGGCGCCGTGGCACCGCAAATAATGAGTGCATCGCACGCCTGATGTGAAGACGCGTGTTCGTTTCCGACCTACAGCAAATTCTTTCTTCATCCACCATTATCTGCATTCGTTTCTGGTTTCTTTATATCAATTAAAATCTATAAGCAATTCTACCTGTAATGTCCATGGTATCATTGTTTTTTTGTTGCTTCCTATGACATGACAAATAAAATGTGAATCCCTCGGTTTCTTTCTTTCTTGTTCATTATAAAGCCATTGTCTCGATACCTGCAGCACAGATGCCTTCAGTTGGCGTGTGTACATTTGTTAACCAGTTGCGTTCAACCAAAACGTCTAAGCAAAAGTGGCACCAGCAGCAGGAGAAATCTTCCACACCCACAGCCAAGGCTGTTAGGGCTTCTGGCTAATACCCCAAAGGTTGGATGTCATCGATGCTATAAACATAACTACCCCACAAAGTGGATGTTAAACGGGCGCCGTGGAACCGCAAATAATGAGTGCATCGCACGCCTGATGTGAAGACGCGTGTTCGTATCCGACCTAAAGCAAATTCTTTCTTCATCCACCATTACTTGCTTTTGTTTCTGGTTTCTTTAAATCAAATAAAATCTATAAGCAATTCTCCCTAAAATGTCCTTGGTATCATTGTTTTCTTTTTGCTTCCTATGAAGCGACTAATAAATGTGAACCCCTCGGTTTCTTTCTTTCTTGTTCATTATAAAGCCATTGTCTCGATACTTGCAGCACAGATGTCTTCAGTTAGCGTGTGTACGTCTGTTAACCAGTTGCGTTCAACCAAAATGTCTTAGCAAAAGTTGCACAAGCAGCAAGACAGATATTCCACACCCGAAGCCAAGGCTGTGAGTGGGGCTTCTGGCTAATACCCCAAAGGTTTGATTTCATCGATGCTGTAAAAATAATTACCCCACAAAGTGGATGTCAAACGGGCGCCGTGGTACCGCAAATAATGAGTGCATCGCACGCCTGATGTGAAGACGCGTGTTCGTTTCCGACCTACAGCTAATTCTTCATCCACCATTACCTGCATTTGTTTCTGGTTTCTTTAAATCAATATCGAATCTACAAGAAATTCTCCGTATAATGTCCTTGGTGTCATTGTTTTTTTTTTGCTTCCTATGACATAACTTATAAAATGCGAACCCCTCGGTTTCTTTCTTTCTAGTTCATTACAAAGCCATTGCCTCGATACCTGCAGCATAGATGCCTTAAGTTAGCGTAGGTACGTTTGTTAACCAGTTGCGTTCAACCAAAACGTCTAAGCAAAGGTGGCACCAGCAACAAGAAAGATATTCCACACCCGCAGCCAAGGCTGTGAGTGGGGCTTCTGGCTAATACCCCAAAGGTTGTATGTCATCGATGCTGCAATCATAACTACCCCACAAAGTGGACGTGAAACGGGCGCCGCGGTACCGCAGATAATGAGTGCATCGCACGCCTGATGTGAAGACGCGTGTTCGTATCCTACCTACAGTAAATTCTTTTTTAATCCACCATTATCTGCATTTGTTTCTGGTTTCTTTAAATAAATTAAAATCTACAAGGAATTTTCCCGATAATGTCCTTGGTATCATTGTTTTTTTTTGCTTCTGATGACATGACTAATAAAATGTTAGCCCCTCGGTTTCTTTCTTTCTCGTTCATAATAAAGCCATCGTCTCGATACCTGCAGCATAGATGCCTTCAGTTAGCGTGTGTACGTTTGTTAACCAGTTGCGTTCAACCAAAAAGTCTAGCAAAGGTGGCACCAGCAGCAGGAAAGATCTTCCACGCCCGCCGCCAAGCCTGTGATTGGGGCTTCTGGCTAATACCCCAAAGGTTGTATGTCATCGATGCTGCAATCATCGATGAAGGCGAACGACGTGTAAGGACCGGGCGCTCGGCTGGTGGCCTGTTCGACTGCCGACTAAAATAAGTGTCTTGAAAAGGTTGCACGTCGGCGTAGGTAGGCGACTGCACCAACCCATCAGAGTGCAGCATGCGGCGGCGGCAGAGTTGTGCAACATGGCCGGGAATACCGCAGGCATAACATATGGGCCTGTTGTCTTGTGTGCGCCAAGGATTAGCAAACGCAGGAGCAGGTCGATGAACGCGATGATGAACAGGTGGTAGCGGCCGTGGATGTAGCGCAACGAGTGGTTGACGAGGAGGCTGCGCGGCGACGGATGCGTAAATAGGTGGCGCGGCGCCAGGGTACAGCTGATGCTGCATTGGTAGAGCCTCAGCAAGTTGCTTTTCAATAACCCGCCGGAGCGTAGGGGCGAGCTGTGTAGGAGGCTGTGACGGCAGCGGCTGCTGTAGCTCAGCGAAGGGCATTAGAGAGAGCTGACGTGCAATTTCCTCCCGCACGAAAGCTTGGATTTGTGTGAGCAGGGGGGAGCGATCAGGGAGGACGGTCAGGGAACAGAGGGCCTCGTCAGCCACTGAGGGGCGCCTGGTCAAATCGCGCTGCCTTCTCAACTCGTCGTAGCTTTGGCACGAGTTTATAAGCTCTGCTACGGTGCGCGGACTCTTGGCGATCAACATTTGAAAAATGTCATCGGCGATGCCCTTCAAAATGTGCTTCAATTTCTCATTTTAGGATGGATAGTTGGGCGTGTTGGTTAAGCATGATCTGAAGTGAAGGGGCTAAAATGACGGAGGACAAAGAAGAAACACACACACACACACAGGCGCCCTGTGTGTGTTTCTTCTTTGTCCTCCGTCATTTTAGCGCCTTCACTTCAGATCAATTTCTCATTTTCGGGCATAGAAGCATCCACAGGTTTGCACAGGTCGAGAACCCCTTCGATGTAACAGGTAAATGTTTCACCGGGTTGTTGCGCTCGCTCTCGTAACCGCTGCTCGGTGCGCAACTTGTGGACGGCGGGGCAACCGAAAACTTCAGCGAAACTGGCCTTGAACGCGGACCAGGACTGAAAGTCGGCTTCGTGATTTTTAAACCACAGGTGAGCCACTCCCGCAAGGTAGAATATGACGGCATTTAACTTGGCGGTATCATCCCATCGATTGTGCAAGCTCACCCGTTCGTGCGTAGCCAACCAGTCATTGACGTCCTGTTCATCCGTACCGCTGAAAACCGCTGGATGGCGTTGCGGGACAGCGCCAGAGCAGGCAAGTGGGGCTGGCGGCGACGTCGGCTGGGGAGAGTAAGGCATGACGGGAGGCAGAGTCCGAGACCGGAGTTCCAGGGTGTAGATGTTCTTGAGTACCCCGCACCTTCGACCGATTGTAATGGGTGCACTGAACAGTTCCGAGGGTAACGTCTCTTCGTAACCGAGGAGGCAGGTGACGCAGAGCAGGAACAGCTGGCTGCCCGAACGACTCACACTCGTGCCAAGCACTGACGATCCGGCTGGCCCACTGGTTGGACAGCAGGCATGGAAGAGACGATCTGGCTGGCCTTGTTTTGTGCTCTTCTTCTTCATTACAGGAAGAATAAAATCGCCCAAAATAGGATGGGAGATGAAGGAAATCGCGTGCGCGCAAGGTTTATACTGTCGTTTAGGTCATGGAAAAATGGAGGTTGTGCAGAGGTGCGCGATAGCACACGCCTATGACAAATTTATTGTAGCCAAGAATTACGGGAACCCAGACGCCTCCTAGATCATCGCTCTTACAGGCAAGAGAAGACGGGATGACATTTGAAATTGCCGAAAGGACGCCACCTCCTCTGTGCGCAGTACGATTGCAGTTGTAAACACGAAATCGCACAGCGCTGTGAAGCACTTCTGTGCCAGTGACATGCGCACGCAATCATGTTTCAGTAAGTGCAATGATTTTGGCTGAACATGTGTCAATTGCAGAAGATAAGGGATCGTGTTTGTTGGAGGTGCTTCTGACGTTAGAATATAAAACTGCAATTTGAGTAAATGAAGAAAATGAACCACTGCCCCTCGCGCTTTCCTAGATCGGAGGACGTGGCGGAACAGAATATTTACGCGCTACATTATGACTATGTTGCTTGAGTTGTTCAACGTGATCTCAAATGGCATTGTACATGTATGATTTTCCGTTCAGCATTAACTTATCATATTGCAATTTGAAAGGTTAGGAAGAGGCTTGGGTCTTGCCGAATACTATCAGTTTTCTTCGCGCGGTTCGAGTAGCAACGAAGAAATCCTGACTTAGATTGATATTTTTATGCTTGAACTGGCTGCGCAGAGACAGTAGTTTTTCTTTGGTTTTGAAGTTTGCGAACTTCACAATAACAGGACACGATTTATTACGCGTATACAAACCTAGGCGGTGCGCACATTGGATTGCGTCTGCAGGAAGTGGGTCCGTAATACTACTAATAAATGCGGTTATATTCGATTCTATTTGTTTCCATGGCTCACTATTATCAGGGAGACTATGGAAAATTAAATTGTCGAGGCCCGACCGATCTACTGATTCCTTTAAATGAGACTCAAAAAGATTATTGCGACTGCTAACTTCAATTGTTTTCGTTATGCTGGAAACTTCCAGGCTGACACTATCAACGTTATGCGACTTTTCCTCTAGTGCTTCTAGCCTTTTCATAATATCAGAAACTTTTGATTCAAGTGACTTTTGTCCACTTCTTGTGGCCTTAACATCAGCAGTAATCTAGGCCTGAAACTTTGACGTAGGCGTCTGCGTCAGCAGGCGTTTGGTGTGTTGCGACACCACGTACCCGAGCACACGAGGGTTGGCCCCTCCCGCGTCTAACCGTGTGCGGCTTAGCCGTGTCCGGAGAAAAGGGGATCGTGGGGGTTGAGCCAATGCCGGGCGTTTGGACCTTTACGGACCCTCGGCGGAGGCAACACACCTCTTTGGCCTCTTCTTTTCCGGTCTTTCTCTCTATTAAACTTTCATCTTTCCATCTCACTTGCCCCCTGCCCTGTCTTCTTCTCACTTCATTTACTTCCAATTCTCCAGGCAACAAGGGTTAACCTGGTGTAGTTCATCCAACCTTGGATCTATTATATTAGGTTATATTAGCTATGTACAGCTGGCGTCTGCGTTTCCTTCGGGTTCGGTGATGAGTGACTGGCATAGCTGCTGAAATGTAATAAGTTATTGATGGCTTTATTCACCTTTTCCGGACTTCCTGATCGCCCTCTTTCGAAAAGAAGGTGCAACGAAGAAACTTTTCAATTCTTTGCACAACGCAAGGAATCCTTCCCGCGCTACCACGTCATACATAGTCTGTGCCTCGATAAGGCACTAAGAACCCTTTCATCATTCACCGTTGCGAAAGTTCTCACCGACGTTCTAGGTCCTGGATACAAAATCACTAAAATGGCTAGCGGCGACCTACTGCATGAAGTACGTGACCAGCTCCAACATAAAAAGATTTCAAATATTCTGGCTTTTGGTGATGTCGAAGTCACAGTGACGCCACATCGCTCTATGAACAGATCCCGAGGTGTGGTATCAGATGCCGAACTTTTGAATCTGAGTGAAGAAGAGCTACTCGAAGGATGGAAGGAACAGGATGTTGTCAAAGTACAAAGAATAACGATCAAGCGCAACAACAAAGAAATTCCTACAAAACATCTCATTCTCGCCTTTGCTACAAGTGTTCTGCGAGAATCTCTCGATACAGGATACACAAAAACACGAGTAAGACCATACATTCCAAATGCACGTAGATGTTTCAAATGTCAAAGATTTGGCCATGGCTCACAAAGCATCCGAGGCCGTCCCACTTGCGCAAAATGTTGTAATTCTAGAGCACGCTTCCAACAACTGCACTGGCGCGCTCCACTGTGTGAACTGCGACGGTGATCACGCCACATATTCCCGATAATGTCCGACGTGGAAAAAAGAAAAGGCTATTATTACACTGAAAGTTAAAGAGAACATATCGTTTCAAGAAGCGCGGAAACGTGTTTCATTCATTGATACCGCAGGCTGTGTTGGTACGGCGCGTAAGGGGGCAACGCCGCAGCAGACTCCAGCATCTGCCCCGCCCACAAAGAGTGTGGCCGCGGTTGTGCCACCAGTCCCCTCGGCGATAGCAGCCAGCGCTGCCTCGCCGTCACATAAAGAGCGCCCATCGACCTCAGGGTTGGTAGCCACGAAGGTCTCATCTGTTCAGGTGAAGCCTTCACGACAAACGCGCTGCTCACAAGAGCGGACGCCCAGAGCTTCTCAAGAGGCAATAGACACTACTTCAAGCCAGACGGCGCAGGAAGCGCCGAAGGACCACCGCCAGTCTCAGGACAGCAGCAAGAAAGAAACTCTGCATTACGGGGCCTTGGAAGGCCCTGTAATCTAAATCAACTTTCCTCTCTAAACACAAAGCATACACACACTATTAACTATGGAGAGAGAAATATTACAATGGAACGTCAGGGGTCTCCTACATAACCTCGATGATGTCAAGGAACTCCTGCGTAAATATATTCCAAAGGTGCTGTGTGTCCAAGAGACCCATTTAAAACTTACACAGACGGGCTTTCTACCACAATTTAACATTTTCCGCAAAGACCATGACGATGCTTTCGCTTGGTCTGGTGGTGCCGCGATTATAGTTGATAAGAGTGTAGCATATCAGGTCTTGGAACTCCGAATGCCTCTTGAGGCAGTTGCGGTTCGAGCCTTACTGTTAGGAAAACTCATTACAACCGCTTCTGTGTACATACCACCCCACTATCGACTCCAAAGAACAGAATTTATTAGTCTAATCGATGAGCTGCCTGTGCCCTACGTACTCGTTGGGGATTTCAAGGCGCACCATACTCTCTGGGGAGACTCTCGATGCGATGTCAAAGGCGGCCTAATAGAAAATTTTTTTGTTTCTTCAGGAGCGTGCTTATTAAATAAAAAGTAGCCGTAATTCTTCAGCACAGCACATGGCACGTACTCTGCTATAGATTTAGCTATATGCTCGGCTACACTTGTACCACGCCTAGAATGGGAGGTAGTGAACAACCCATATGGTAGTGATCATTTTCCCATCTGCCTCAAAAGTATAGAAGAAAATGAATTCCTAGCACACCCCCCTCAATGGAACGTTGCCTCCGCAGATTGAAAAAGATTTGAGGAAATCACCTAGATGCAGCGACACGCTTTTAAAGATTTTAGTGTGAACGACGCTATTGCTTATTTTACCGCTCTTATAATTGACGCTGCAATCGAGTGCATTCCACAAACCAAGGGGACTACAAAAAAGAGGCACGTGCCGTGGTGGAATGGGCAATGCAAGAATGCGCGTAAGGAGCAAAGCAAAGCCTGGCGTTTGCTACGCCAATCTCCAATGGCAGAAAACCTCATCAACTTTAAGCACGTATAATCCAAAGGTAGACGAACGCGTCGTATCGCTAAAAGAGAAAGCTGGGAAAAATACGTCACAAGCATAAATTCCTATACACAGCGAGCGAAAGTCTGGAACAGGCTAAGAAAATTAATTAGTCGACAAACCTACAACATGCCTTTGGTAGATGATGAAAGCCACAGCCTTCAAAACGACGTGAACACTCTGGGAGAACACTTCGAGCGAGTGTCTAGCTCTGCGAATTGCTCGCAGTCATTCCAGAAACATAAACAGATAGCTGAAAGTAAGGCACTGACTGTAAAGGTAGCGGAAGTGAACTGTCCAACCACACTCTTAGCATTGCCGAGTTCAGAGCTTCCTTGAATGGCTGCACGAAATGGGCACCAGGAGCCGATAGTGTCATGTAATCTCTAAAGTTTCTTGATAATTTGAAAGTAGCGACACTCTTTGAACTGTGCCGCCGCCGCGCCACCTCCTCGCCTCCGGCTCGCCCCTAGCGCGTTCCCCTCGACTGCCTCCCTCACGACACCATCCTCTCGGCCGTGCGGGCGCTCGGTGTGGAGGGCAGGCTCCTTGCTTACATCGAGGCCTTCCTCGCCGGGAGAACATCAGCTGTCCGAGTCGGGGGCACGGTCGGCTCGCCCCGTCCTGTGAGCTGCGGTGTGCCTCAGGGAAGCGTGTTCAGCCCGTTTTTGTTCAACCTTGCCCTCGCGCCCATCATCGAGTGCATTCCCAAAACGGGCCGCTTCCCTGTGCGTGCTGTGCTCTACGCAGACGACATCGCGCTCCTCGTGCACGGGCCGACCTCTGCGACGGAAGAGATGCGCTACCGGCTTCAGGCGGCGCTGGAGGGCGTCGCGAACTTCCTGCGCGCCATCGGCTTGCGGCTGTCGTCGACGAAATCCGAGGCTATCCTGATCCGCCCCTGCAGTGTTCGCCGCCGCACCGGCTGCGTGCTCGTCGAAGGAGTGCCCCTGCCCTGGCGCCTGACAGTGCGGTACCTGGGGCTCACGATAGACAACCGCCTCACGTGGTTCGCTGCTGTGCGCCGGCTGCGCGCTGAGATGCGCCGAGTGGAGAGTGCGGTGCGCGGCCTTCTCGCCCGTGGCGACGGCTGCCCTGCCTCGTTCGCGGAGGCGCTCTACTCTGCGGTGGCACTGCCGAAAGTGTTGTACGCGCTACCACTGTGTCGTGTCAGTGCCCGGCTGTGGAAGCTCATCGACAGCGACCACCGCCGAGTGCTTCGCATGTGCCACGGCCTCCCTCGCTCATCGCGGGTTGCGGAGACGCTCGCGGAAACTGGCGCGTGGCCCGTCTCTTTGACGGCTGACCTGCGTGCCCTCGGCCACCTCGAGCGCCTCTCCTGTGCCCCGGACGCAGGACCCATCCTGTCCCTCATCCGTTGCCTGCCACAGTCACGAGTGGTAACAGTGTGCGAACTGTATGACAGCCTGGTGGTCGACCCTCTCTCTGCCCGTACCGCCGACCTGGCAACCGCCACACCAGCGCACGCCACTTCACGTGTGTCTCGACCTGCCGGGCGTCCGCTCCAAACATCGCACGCCTCTCTGCGCTGTACAGCAGGAGACTGCTGCCAGGATCGAGGACGACCTGGGAGGAAGGACGCACTTGTATACCGATAGCTCCGTCCTCAGCGACGGCTCGGCGGCTGCCGCTTGTGTTGCTCCCGAACTTGGCATCACGAAGCACTGCCGGCTCTACTACCGGGCTTCCTCTACCACGGCGGAGCTAGCTGGACTTCACCTCGCTGCGGACATCCTCGAGGAGTCGCCGCACATCTCCAGTGCGGCGATTCTCTGCGATTCGAGGTCCGCGCTGCAGCAGCTGCTACTCGACGAGCGCGCGCCGCCCCTTGCACAGCGCCTTGCCGTCCGTCTGCACGCACTGCAGGGGCGATGCAACCTACGCCTGCAATGGATCCCCTCGCACGTCGGAGTCGCGGGCAACGAGACGGCGGACCAGCTGGCCAGGCGCGCACACGACCCATCGACCGCGCTGACAGACCGGGTGAGCTTGCTGGATACAGCGCGACTCCACTTCAGACGGGAGCTCGCCCTCCGCCATCCCGACGACCGAGTTGCGCAGGGGCGCCCACCGCGCCAACTCCCGCAGACCGGATTCACTAGGCGCGAGCGCGCCTTCCTCCTCGCCCTTCGGACCGCTTCTGTGTGGCCCGCCGAGCGGCGGCGTCGACTGCGTGGAGCCCCCTCTCCCCTTTGCGGCGACTACGGCGCGACAGAGACACTCCAGCATCTGCCCCAACTTTTCGCTCGCACGCGCGTCTCTTGCCCGTGTTTACCGTGGGCACGGCCTGCCGTGCGACACCGTGACTAAACTCCTGCACCCCTCGGGCTGCCCTTCACGACACAGGACACTACTACGTGCGCTCCTGACATTCGCCGAGGCTGTCGGCCTCGCCGACCGCCTTTAGCTCCATCGCATTTCCGCGGCGTGCTGCTGTTTCTGGTGCACTTTCTCTCCCTCTACTTTCATTCCCTACCCCCTGTGCAGCGCTGTTGAGGTGTCCTCTGCTGAGAGACAGTTACTGCGCTGCACTTTACCCCAACCCTCCCTTCCCATCAACAAGAATCTCCTTCCCGCGGCAACCACGTTTGCCCCCGTTTTCTGCACGACGATTGGTCTCCCTGCCGTTGCCCTTGGAAACGCGCGGATCTTGAGTTTTGCTTGTGTTTTTCTTTTTCGTTCGCGCCATTATCCTCCTGACCATGGCTGGCTCGGCGCTTTAGCTCGGCGTAGCGAACATTGTACGCTGTGTTTCCTGCTCTATGTGCTAGCGCTATGCCGGGCTGTTGCGCATATAACTGCAGCAAGGAGCCTGAAGGTGGTTAGGCCGTTTTTATGGTACCAAAAGGAAAGCGTGACGGCTTGCGCAGGAAGCAGTGGCTGCATGACATTGGCCGAAAGAACTTTGTTCCAACAAAGAACAGCGTTGTTTGCGAGCTGAGGCGCCTTTCTTAGAGCTCGTAGCAAAGCATCCCGTAATGCTGAATTTTTTTTTCATTCTTCCGGCCTGCTCACCAGCGTTTTTGATGCGGTTGTCCTCAGTATGCTTAATATTCTGGGGCTGCTCCATCACCTCGCACGTCGCTAACTGTTATTTAGTCGGAAGTGCAGCATTATACAGTCTGCTTTGTGCCCTGAAAAAATTAGTGGCAAGCGTTAGGTAGTGAACACTGAGTTTTTTTTTTAAGTTTTAAGGTGAAAGCCTTTAGATCTCTGTTTCAAGGTCGCGTTGTAAACGGGAAGTATCACGTGACCCAAGGAAGGCCAGAGGTGACCCAAAGCATGTCCACCCCTGTATAAGAGAATGATTACCCACGTTAATTAGAGTCATTAGGGATTGACATAAGGTTGATTAGAGCGTATTAAAGAACATTAAGGTGGATTAGAGTGCATTAAGAAGGATTAAGATGCATGAATAAAGATTAAAGTGGGTGGAGGAGGATTAAGGCGGATTATGGTTGATTAAGGTAAAGGGTTGAGGAAAGGGTATTAAGACCGATTAGGGTGCATGAACAAGGATTATGGAGGACTAAGGTGGATAAAGGTAGATTAAGGTCAATTAATGTGGATTAAGGTGAATTGGGGTTGATAAAGGAGGATTAAGAGCGACTAGGGTGGATTAGGGACCATGGAGCTGGATTAGGTTTGATAGAGGTGGATTACGGTGTATTAAGGTAGGTTGGGACTATTAAGCAGGATTAAGTTGGATTAAGGTGCATGAATAAGGATTCAGGTGGATGAAGGATAATTAAGGCTGGTTATGATGGATTAGGGTTGATAAAGGAGGATTAAGACCGTATGTGGTATTCTAAGGTGCATTAAGGGCGATCTAGGTTGATTAGCTTGTATTAAGGTGGATTGGGAGTATTAAGGTGGATGAAGCAGCATTATGTGGATTAGGGTGGACTAAGGTGAATTAGGGTTCATTAAGTATTAAGACCGATTAGTCTACCATAATCCTCCCAATGCACATTAATCCACCGAATCCACAATCATCGACTTTAATCCTCCTTCATTAACTTTAATCCACCATAATCCACGAAAGTCCTCCTTAATGTACCCTAATCCACCTTCATCGACCTTAATCTACTCTAACCCTCCTTAATGCATTTTAATCCTCGTTAATCAACCCTAATGCTTCCTCATTCACTTTAATCCACCCTAATCCCCTATAATCATCCCTAAGTCACCTTAGTCCACATTCATCTACCTTAGTCCACCCTAATCCTCCCTTATTCATTTTAATTCACCCTAGCCCACCATAATCCTCCTTAATGCACCTTAATCCTTCTTAATCCACCCTTATCCTTCTTCATGCACTTTAATCCACTATAATCGTCCTTAATGCACCTTCATCGACCTTAATCCAACCTAGTCCTCCTTTATGTACCTTAATCTACCTTCATTCACCCTAATACACCTTCATCGACTTTTCTCCATCTTAAGCCTCCTTAATACACCCGAATTCATCTTAATCCAATCACTAATCAATCATTATTCTGCTAATCATTAATCATCTCTTATACGCGGCGGCACGTGCTTTGGTTCGCTTCCCGCCTTCCTTCGGTCACGTGATATTTTCTTAGCTCACAACGGGACCTTGAAACAGAGGTCTAATGCTTTCGCTTAATAAGCCAGACACAAAGGGAAGTGTCACAAGCAATACTAGATCAGACGCACGATGTGGCATCATGTGGCAGAAAAATTGTCTGGAGTATAGAACTCGCCTCAAAGCTCCCTTTACATCGGTATACACCGTTAATACGGCTTTAAGAAAAAACCAACCTCCTCATAAACGTTGCCTCCAGCATTATCGATGCTGTTTTTAGCATTTCTCAAAATTTTCAACCCCACTGGGGCGCGCAACTGGCCCAAAATAACACGCCTCCATAGAATCCTGCGGCCCGTCCGCGGGAGCCCAGGAGTATAAGTGTGCCGTGCGCAGCCGGCGGGGGAGGAGAATTGAGGAGGAAAGCGCCGTGAGGAGGAGAGTGTCGCCACTTTCAAATCCATGGCCGTGGCCGCGCTCCGCCTGGCGCCAGTGCGTCCGGCGCGGCGGCGCATCGAAGCGAAGCGGCGCAAGCGCACAGGCACCCAGGGGAGGTGCTTCGCGTCGTCTGCTACAGCGCTGGAGCGTGCCGCCTCTTTGCTGTAAAGTACACTTCGCTAGACCCAGGTGACCCAGTGCCCGAGGGGCATTGCGGGAAGGCGCACTTCACAAACTAGAGCATTTTCCAGGTGGTTCCGTCTACAGCTTGTGAACAGCCTCCTTAATCAATATACAGAAACAGAAAGAAGCTTCTCACCACATAAATCACTTAGCATGTTTTTTATAAGTGATGAGGGTAAAAATACAGTCATTTTTTCGCGCTCTTTATTAGGCTGCGGCGTAGAGGCGACGCTTGAATGTCGTGTCAGGGACGCCACCCAGCCTGAGGCTGTTCTTAATTTCTCGAACGGTGGAGGTCGGGTCTGTAGCAGCCGCCGCAACAATGGTCACTCTTTGCCGGGCTTTACGGGGAGCATCCGCAATTCTTCCATCCTTCTTGTAAGCCTGGACGATTCTATTTACAGTTTTCAGTGGCCTTTTTGTCATCTCCGATATAACGTGTTGAGAATAGTTTTGTAGGCACAGATCTAAAATGCGTCGTCTTTCTTTTTCCAGTACCCGCGACATGGCTAGTTTCCAAAGTGCACGGTGTAAATGAAATTATCCTGCACTGTTACAGCGTTTTTATCGAAGTGCCATGGCAACCAGCAACCGAACAAAATGCAATTCATCATGCAAGTCGACGGAATTGCGTTTAATGGAAACACCTCTGGTGCCTTTCGGTTTAGCGAGTCATCCCAGAATCTTTAACTCCTGAGCGGCCCGTCATTCAGTTGAGTAGTCGTTGGCTGCACCGCATCATCATATTAAGCTAAGATGGGGTAGCATGACCTAAGCAAAAGAAAAGAAGGGGGGGGGGGGGCTCGACGGTTGATCGGGCTGACGCCCACGGTCAGTTAAAAAGTAGACTGGCCCGACCACAGCAATCTGGCTTGGACCGTACAAATGGCGAGCCCGTTTGCCGACCACCGGCATGCTGTGGGCAGGCGAGACCGGGCCTGCCTCATGACCGCCGGTTTGAATATCGTGGCCGCGTTCGTCCATCACACAGACCGGCCACTTCCACACGACGGCAACAGCATTGCTTGTCCGCGGCAAGGGTTCCTGTGCCGTATTCATATTTGGGTTTTACCTTTCAGCCCAGCCCATCCCCGCCTACCCCCTCAAAAAAGAAATCAATTCCTCCTAATCTCAAAATTTATCCGACGCCCACCTCTATGACGTAACGCAGAGGCCATGTGTCGCTTCGGGACGTATACCGCACAATTAACAAATTATTATATGCTGGTGAGAATATGCATATGACCCATTCCGAGGAAGTACTGAAATGAAATAGAAGCGAATAACGACTTAATTAACCGGCAAGACGTAACTTAAGCTAGAAAACCGACATGTAGATTATAGATTTTCCACTCCAATTACCTATTCGAAACGGACGGAAACAGCATTCGCATGCGGCGTGCATTAACTCAAAGGAGAAAAAACAAACAACCAGAAAGACGTCGGCGCCACATGTCTTCCTTCACCTAATCAATGTAACCAAATAATTGACCGATGATTCCTATAAATGAGAATGAGCCTTCTCGCGTCAGGTCGCCGTCAGAGGACGGGCACAGCTTCGGTGATTTTACCCAAACTGTGACAACAAAAATGAATTTTTTTTATAAGATGTACACAGAGAAAAAGGGGGAGTAAAATTGCCGCCAAATTAGTTGCTATGCCGGGGAGAGCACTTTCCTACACCACGTAAAGCACTCCATGCTCTCCTACCAGCTACATTAATGCGTGAATAAGAGAGTGCGAAGCAGCGGATATCACTTCTTAGTTGCTGTCGAAGTAATAGTATTGCCCTTGTTACGTTTCGCCTACAACGCGCGGTAATGCCGGCGCGGATGCAACGGACGCCGGGGCTTCGTTCAAAGCGGCGGACATTTTGGCCCGTTCGACGCCGCCGCAACGCCTCCCCGCCAAGCGTGTCCAGGCGTGTTTCAGTGCCCCGTGTCTTCGTATGTGCGTGTGTGTGTGTGTGCCCACGCTTGTCAAAGCGCGGCAGCCGGGGAGCGGAGCTCCCCAAGTGAGGAGCCAGCAGGTCTGTCTGTCGGCGGGTTGGCGATGCGTCACTACACTCGGCTCACCATGTCTCTCGGCTCGACCGTGCGCGCCGTCGTGGGCTCATGCTCCGCCGTCGCGTGGGCTCATCCCGTGACCTTCCTTCTGGCCCGCGACGCCGAGAGTATAAGAGCAGCTGCCCCCGGACGCCAGGAGAGAGGGCTCCGATTTCTTCTGTTGAGTTACGTGCTCTCCCGTCTCTCACTTCGGTCGACCTGACCGCCCGCTCTTTTGCTATGTTAGAATAAACAAGTTGTTCTGTTACCAGTCTTCTCTTGCTTTGCCGGGACCTTCGGATGCTTCCAGTGCCCCAGGCCGCCAGGCCAACGCTACCCTTGGGGCTTGCGACCCATTGGCAATAACGGGCGTCAGCACCGAGTCCCCAACAACTGGTTGCCAGCGGTGGGATCGCGACAACGGAGGCCAGCAGCGAAGAGATGCGGTTGACTGTATGCTGAGCAGCACAACGACCATCCGGGAGCAGTGCAACGAGCCCTGTGTGATGACTGGTTGCCTGCAGCGGAACGACTGCGCTGAATTCTTGGCTGCGAGGTTTGGTGAGTGCGGGACTTTCTTCTTCTGAGTTTTGCCAGGCTTTTGTTAGTGTCAGAAACAGAGCTGGTAATTGTGGTTGTCGTTGCTGCCGGGTTAGTTTGCGGCAAGACAATAGTAGGCAGTAGAGAAAGCAGCATTCAGAGCAGCCATGGATTTGAAGTCGTTGCTCAAACCGAAATTGCTGGAGCTTGCAAGAGAGTTGGGTCTGGATGTCTCAGACAAACTCAGAAAACCAGAACTGCTAAGGGCTATTCTTGAGTTAGAAGCTGAGGATGACGAGATGTCGGAATGCCTTGAGACCATTGAGGAGAGGGAGCTTGAACTTAAAGAACAGAAAGAGAAAGATGAGCGTGAACTTAAAGAACAGAAAGAGAAAGATGAGCGTGAACGAAAAGAACAGAAAGAAAAAGAAGAGCGCGAACACGCTTTGGAAATGAAGCGTCTCGAGGTAGAGATGGAACGCGCTCGTAATGGAAGTCAGGCACACGGTGCAGGAGAACGAGTATTGTTCAAAATGACTGACCTGATGCGGCCGTTTAAGCTTGGAGAGGACATTGGTTTGTTCCTGGTTAACTTTGAGCGAACGTGCGAGAAGCAGGGGTTCTCTCGGGAAACGTGGCCACAGCGCTTGCTCACTTTGCTACCCGGCGAGGCGGCCGACGTAGTCGCTCGCTTGGAGAGAGAGGAGGCAGAGGATTTCGACAAAGTGAAATCGAGTCTGCTAAAAAAGTACCGGCTGTCAGCGGAGGCGTTCCGTCGGAAGTTTCGGGAAAATGAGAAAGGCAAGAGTGAGTCATATACAGAGTTTGCCTACAGGCTTATGTCAAACATGCAGGAGTGGCTCAAAGAAGAGAAAGCGTTTGGTGACCACGAGAAAGTTCTGCAGTGTTTCGGGCTAGAACAGTTTTATAGTCGGTTACCTGAGAACGTGCGGTACTGGGTCTTGGATAGGCCAGACGTTAGTACGGTGGCTCGAGCCGCTGAGCTAGCCGAGGAGTTTGTGACGCGTCGGGCTCGCGGAGCTAAGGACGGTCAGAAGGGTGAATTTGGCTCCAAGTTTGAGAGGCCAAAGTTCACGCCCATGAGAGCAAAGGGGGACACACGTAGTTCGGATGCGAGTGAAAGCAGTCCGACCGAACGTACGGAGACGGCGGCAACCGAAGCCGAACGCAGAAAGCGGTTCGAGACGAGGCGAGCGCGCGTTTGTTATACGTGCCAGAAACCGGGTCACTTTTCGGCGCAGTGTCCAGAAACAAAAACAAAAGTCGTGTTTTTGTCAATATGCAGCACTGACGAGAACATGAAGCTTCTCGAGCCTTACATGCGAGACCTCCTCGTGAACGGGAAAGAGTGCCGAGTGCTTCGCGATTCCGCAGCTACAATGGATGTAGTTCACCCCTCTTACGTAGAACCCGATATGTTCACGGGCGAGTGCGCATGGATCAAGCAAGCAGTGGAAGCTCATAGCGTGTGTCTGCCCGTAGCAAAAGTGCTTATTGAAGGACCTTTCGGAGCGCTTGAGACGGAGGCCGCAGTGTCATCTATGCTGCCCCCCCAGTACCCGTACCTATTTTCGAACAGGTCCGATCACCTCCTGCGCGAGAAGGGGCTTTTGTTTGGTGAGGCTAGCGTTCAGGCCTTAACCAGATCGAAGGTTCGGGAGCTCGCTGCAAAGGCGGTGGTTGCGGGACCGACGTTGTCAAACAATGAGAAAGGGTCAGAGGTGCAGCAAGCTGATATTCAGAGCACGCCCGAACTGAATAAAATTGCGCCTGTAGCGTTAAAGGCACCAGATACTGGAGAGGAAATTCCCGATGCGGGAAAGTTAGAAGAGCTTCCGGTCGAGCTTCCGGGACTAGGCTCAGTGACGAACAGGAAAGACACCGATCAAGTCATTAGTGACTTAATAAGTAAAGCATCGCTGTCGCCTGAGCAGAAAACCGAACTACACCAGCTCTTACAAGAGTTTCAAGGTCTGTTCTCTGAGAGGCCTGGTAGGACTTCTGTCCTTACTCATGACATAGAACTTACCTCCCCAGAGCCAGTACGATCCAAGGCGTACCGGGTGTCACCCCGCCAGAGCGATATTATGGAGGCTGAGGTAACGAAAATGCTACAGCTCGGTGTTATTGAAGCAGGTGAGAGTGATTATACCTCCCCTTTGATTTTAGTTGAGGTACCGGGCAAGGAACCTCGTCCTTGCGTCGACTACCGCAGGCTTAATTCCATCACTAAGGATCAAATTTATCCGATCCCTAACATCGAGGAGCGCCTTGAGAGAGTGAGTAGCGCTCAGTTTATTTCCACCCTAGATCTTGTCAGGGGTTATTGGCAGGTTCCACTTACAGAAGAGGCTAGTAGGTATGCGGCGTTCATTTCACCAATGGGGACATTCCGTCCTAAAGTTTTGAGTTTTGGTTTGAAGAACGCGCCATACTGCTTTTCAAGCCTCATGGATAAAGTGTTGCGGGGACAGCAAGAATTCGCTTTACCGTATCTAGACGACGTAGCGATATTCTCCGCATCCTGGCCTGAGCATATGGCCCACTTGCGGGCAGTGCTAACCCGCCTGCGCGATGCGGGCTTGACAGTCAAGGCTCCCAAGTGCCAGTTAGCACAGGCCGAGGTTGTCTACCTCGGACACGTGATTGGTCGGGGTCGTCGCCGCCCCTCTGAAATAAAGGTGGCCGCTGTGCGAGACTTCCCGCAACCGCGCACGAAGACCGATATTCGGTCGTTCTTAGGTGTCGCCGGCTACTATCAGAGGTACATCCCCAGGTACTCTGATATCGCGGCTCCCCTAACGGATGCTCTAAGAAAGACAGAGCCGCAAACAGTCGTCTGGGACGAGGCAAAGGAAAGAGCTTTTAGCGCCCTAAAGAGCGCCCTAACAAGCCAGCCTGTGCTACGATCGCCCGACTACACAAAAGGGTTCGTTGTTCAGTGTGATGCTAGTGAGCGAGGCATGGGCGTTGTACTGTGCCAACGGGAAAATGGAGAAGTAGAACACCCCGTCCTGTATGCTAGTCGTAAGCTGACGAGTCGTGAGCAGGCGTATAGCGCCACCGAGAAAGAGTGTGCGTGTATCGTGTGGGCCGTTCAGAAATTGTCATGTTACCTAGCCGGCTCGAGTTTTATCATTGAAACGGATCACTGCCCTCTCCAATGGCTGCAGACCATCTCTCCCAAAAATGGCCGCCTCCTGCGCTGGAGCCTCGCTTTGCAACAATATTCCTTTGAGGTACGTTACAAAAAGGGGAGTCTCAACGGTAACGCCGATGGCTTAAGTCGAGCCCCTAACGTGGGAATCAGCCTCAAAATTGCTTGTTACTGATGTTTTTCTTCCTGAGGCAGGATTTTTAACCTATTGCTTTTGTGTAGTGTTTCAAAGTGATGATGTGCTTTCTAGTGCAATTTTCCGATTTGTGGACGCGTTCTGAGTGCTGCTAAACTACTGTAAGGAACTAGGCAGCAGTATAAAAGGGGAAAGAGCCTGGCAGGGCTTAGTGAGGGTTGTGCCGTGCTTGCTGACTGAGCGGTTCACTTTCGGCGTAGTTCTAACGCTTGCCGGAAACGAGAACAAAAATGTCAACTCTCCCGAAGTCACTTTGCAGTGTCCTGTGTGCACCTGAACGTGAGAACGAGGCCTTCTCTGTGCGCTGCGCTCAAGAAACGCCAAAGGACGCCCGACTTCGGTTATGAGCATCATCGAGCGACATCCCTCCGGACAGCGGATGCAGTCCCCTGACCATCGGGATCTCCTTCCCCCGGCGGGGCAGTCTGTTACGTTTCGCCTACAACGCGCGGTAATGCCGGCGCGGATGCAACGGACGCCGGGGCTTCGTTCAAAGCGGCGGACATTTTGGCCCGTTCGACGCCGCCGCAACGCCTCCCCGCCAAGCGTGTCCAGGCGTGTTTCAGTGCCCCGTGTCTTCGTATGTGCGTGTGTGTGTGTGTGCCCACGCTTGTCAAAGCGCGGCAGCCGGGGAGCGGAGCTCCCCAAGTGAGGAGCCAGCAGGTCTGTCCGTCGGCGGGTTGGCGATGCGTCACTACACTCGGCTCACCATGTCTCTCGGCTCGACCGTGCGCGCCGTCGTGGGCTCATGCTCCGCCGTCGCGTGGGCTCATCCCGTGACCTTCCTTCTGGCCCGCGACGCCGAGAGTATAAGAGCAGCTGCCCCCGGACGCCAGGAGAGAGGGCTCCGATTTCTTCTGTTGAGTTACGTGCTCTCCCGTCTCTCACTTCGGTCGACCTGACCGCCCGCTCTTTTGCTATGTTAGAATAAACAAGTTGTTCTGTTACCAGTCTTCTCTTGCTTTGCCGGGACCTTCGGATGCTTCCAGTGCCCCAGGCCGCCAGGCCAACGCTACCCTTGGGGCTTGCGACCCATTGGCAATAACGGGCGTCAGCACCGAGTCCCCAACACCCTCCTTAATGGTAAAATCTATGGCAAACATGATGATGCGTGATTGAACAATCGCTCTCTAACTTTCTCCGAAATTTATAGCGGGTTTCGGTCCTTTTCTTAAGTCGATTAAGCACATTCGTTCTATCATCAAGACATGCGCGAAACGGCGAGCTAGGCTCATCACATGATGACTCCAACCAAGAGCGCGCCTAATAGGTTTCTCGGTATGCACTACACCAAGTGCTGTGAGAGTAAAATAAAAGGGCCCCAGCCTAATAAAGAGCGCGAAAAAATTACTGTATTTTTAGCCTCATCACTTATAAAAAACATGCTACGTGATTTATGTGGTGAGAAGCTTGTTTCTGTATCTGTATATTGATTAAGCAGGCTGTTCACAAGCTGTAGACTGAAACAGCTGGAAAATGCTCCAGCTAGTGAAGTGCGCCTTCCCGCAATGCCGCCTCGGGCACTCAGTCACTTTGGTCTAGCGAAGTGTACATTATAGCAAAGCAAGAGGCGGCGCGCTCCAGCTCTGTAGCAGACGACGCGAAGCACCTCCCCTGGGTCCGTGTGCGCCTGCGCCGCTTCGCTTCGATGCGCCGCCGCGGCGGACGCACTGGCGTCCTGCGGAGCGCGGCCACGGTGAGCCGTGTTCACCCTGAGTGGACGAGACTGTACATAATGATAAAAAATCTTCACCCTGACACGCAGATGGCTCTGTTGTCTATTTGCAACATTATCTGAGAAACAGGTGACATTCCATTGGCATGGAAAGAGGCGATTGTAGTCCCTATCTTGAAACAAGATTTCCCCCGGACTGACCCACCCGGGGGAAATCGGCAGTCGCCTTTTCCTGTTCACCTCTTCAAACTTTTCTTTCCTATCTTCTTTCTTTTACTGTCCTTTCATCTCTTCTCTTCCGTCACTTCCTAATTTTCCTAGGCGGCTAGGGTTAACCTTGTGTATGTGCCCTCCCTTGGGTATAATATATTAGGTTATAGTGGCAATGCACGGTTGGCGCCTGCGGCCTTACGCGTTAAGTCCTGCAGCGTCCCCATGTTGGGCTCCGTGGTGGGTGGCCGCCATTGCTGCCGAAACGAAGGTTAAATACTATGGGAACACCCGCATTTCCCCGCCTACTTGATCGTCACCCTCAGAAGAGGGGGCGCACCGAAGACCTGAGCACATGTTTCACCCGCACTAAAGAGACCTACCCAAAATACCACGTAGTACACAGTGAGGACCCTGAAAAACAAGCCAGATTCATTTCATCTTTCACAGTAGCAAAATCCTTGACCGAAGCCTTAGGGTCAAGTTATAAAGTGGCTAAAATGGCTAGTGGAGACCTACTTCTTGAGATCCCTCAGAAAAATCAGTATGAGAAACTAGGCAGGCTTGTGACATTTGGCAATATAGCAGTCTCTGTTACACCACACAGATCGATGAATAGCTCACGCGGAGTCGTATCAGAGGCAGACCTCCAAGATTTGACAGAAGCAGAACTCATGGAAGGGTGGAAAGAACAAAATGTTACCAATGTAACACGAATTATCATTAGACGGGACAATAAGGAAATTCGAACGAAGCATCTTACCTTAACATTTGCATCCAGCGTACTACCAGAAACCATCAAAACAGGATATGTCAGGTTAACCGTGCGACCATATATTCCCAACCCTAGACGGTGTTTCAAATGTCAGAGGTTTGGCCATGGCTCGCAGAGCTGCCGTGGTCAAATAACTTGTGCAAAGTGTGGAGTCCAGGGCCACCCTTCCGACAATTGCAGTGGCACACCTCACTGTGTGAACTGCAGTGGAGACCATCCTGCCTACTCACGCTCCTGTCCGAACTGGAAAAAAGAAAAAGACATAATTACCCTCAAAGTCAAAGCAAATATTTCGTTTAAGGAAGCCCGAAAGAGGTGCTCACCTTTCCACAGCACACCTTATGCTGATGCGGCGCGTCGGGGGGCAGCGTCGCAGCGGCCAATGCCAAGTACCCAGCCCGTGTGCAGCCAGCAGGTACCTTTGGCTCCTGCCCCTAGGGTGGAAGTAGGTAAGCCTACTCTATCCAACCAGCAACCAGGCCAGGCTACCCTTGGGTTGCCGGCCCCACAAGAGTTATCTGCGGCATCCTGCGCTACACGCAGCGATCCCGCAGGACCGATAGCGGCCACGAAGGTAGGCGCAGCCGAGGCTGCCTCCATCTCCCCGGCCCCTTCCAGCGCTGGCAACAGCCGGCGCAGCCAAACTCCACAGGGAGCCCCATCGACCTCCGGGCTGGTGGGCGCAGGGGTCTTGCCTTCCGAGGTGAGATTCTCCCGAAAAACTTCTCGCTCGCAAGAGCGCGTGTCCGGTGCCTCACAAGAGGCAATGGACACAACACGTATCCCCACGGCGCACCAAGCGCCTAAGGAGCGGCGAGGCTCCCTCGAACGCTCCAAAAAGGCAAAACCCCGGTTACAGGGCCTCGCAAGAGCTCTGTAATCTAATTCAACATTTTTGTTTCCCTATACACAGCACCAATTCACATTAAATATGGATACACAAATCATACATTGGAATGTCAGAGGTCTTCGGAGAAACCTTGATGATGTACAAGAACTGATCCACCAACACAATCCAAAAGTGCTGTGTTTACAGGAAACACACCTAAAATCAAAACACACAAACTTTCTCCGACAGTATATAACCTTTCATAAAGATCGCGATGATGGTGTCGCGTCATCGGGCGGTGTTGCCATTGTCATCCATAAAAACATTGCGTGTCAACATCTACAGCTACAAACGCCTCTTGAAGCAGTGGCGGTTCGAGCTGTTCTCCTAAACAAACTCATCACTATTAGCTCTCTTTACATACCCCCACATTAAAAATGAACTAAACATGAATTCCAATCCTTTATAGATCAATTGCCAGAACCTTATCTTGTTCTGCACTCTTAAAATTTTCACACCCTTATGGGTGTAATGCAGGTGTATTCGTCTTTTCACCCTTGTAAGCACCCTTGAAACACCCTTTTTTAACAGAAAAGGGTGTTCAACAAGAAAACACCCTTGGAACACCCCATTCTTTCTTATTTACACCCTAATTATAAGGGAGTAAGTGAACAAGCTTACAGTATATGATAAATGAACATTGCCAGTTAAGGCGTTGATATTGGCTATACATGAAACGCGCGCTACCTGCGCTTGAATCAGGTAGCTGGAATGATTAGATCGGGGCATCTAGGCAGCAGCCCACTGGCTCCGAACAGTGGTCAAAAATGAAGTTTCCCACGAATGTTGATATCGAACGGATGACACTAACCCGCAGACTTTGCATAGCCAGATATCTGCAAAAGGCTTCATATGATCAATGGCGAAATATTTACAATGCTATGACTGAATACTTAAAGGTGTGCAACCAGTTAGACTGGGAATGGTTAGGAGTGAGGGCTAACGGTAAATAGCTCACCAACTTACGGTTTGTAGATGACATTGGCATACTCAGCAACGCTGCAGACTATTTGCAAAAACGTTTGACGACCTTGTCGAAGAAAGTGTAAGAGTCTGATTGAGAGTTAGTATGCAGAAGAGAAAAGTAATGTTCCGCAGCCTGGCGAGAGAACGAATGTCATGGTCGGCAGTCAGCCTCTAGAACCTGCGCAGAAATACGTTTATTGAGGTTAATTACTCGCAGGGGCCTCTGATCAAGGAAATTAACAAAAATAAAAAATTAGCTGGAGAGCTTACGGCAGGCATTACTAAATCATGACCAGGGAGCTTACTGCTAACCATTTCTTTCTACCGCTACTAACGTATGGGGCCGAAACTTCGAAGTTACCAAAGGAGCTTGGGAAGACGTTTAGGACCGCGCAACGCGCGATGGAATGAAAATTATTAGGCATGACGATAATAGACTGGAAGGCAGCGATATGCATTAGAGAGCGAACGGGGATAGCTGATATTCTGGTTGACATTAAGAGGAAGAAGTCGTGCTGGGCAGACATTGCAATGCGTAAGGGAGAAAACTGCTGGTCTATTGGAGTTGCAGAATGGGTGCTAAGGGAAGGGAAGCACAGTCGAGGACGGCAGAGAATAATGTGGACGTGATGGAATTGGGAAACTTGAAGACACGTGGAACCAGTTAGCACAAGACAGGGGTATTGGAGATCGCTGGAGAAGCTTTCGTCCTGCGATGGACGTCAAAATAAGCTGATGATGATGATGATGAGACGATATCCATTCTAGATTTGCGCCATGTCATTCATGTTATGTCATGCATGCGTGTCATGCACGTTCTGATAGCTCGACTTCCGTCGATTGCGGGGGAGGGGTGGGGGGGGGGGCTAGTAGCGGCGTAGCCAATTGGGGCACGCCGGGCACTTGTAACGCTCACTAACAGTAAAATTTTTGCTGCTATGGCAATGGCCCCGCTCCTTCCCCCTCCACGGTCAATTGGGACCCCCCCCCCCTCACACGAAAAAATTTTCTGGCTACGCCACTGTGGGGAGGGGGTGTAAGATTGCTCTAGACCCCTCCCCTAACTTGTCAACGGAAACGGGGGACGGGAGGGCAGCTGCCGCCGGGCCGCAAGCCTTAGGCAGCCCAATTACCGGCTGCATTTTCCTTTGGACGTGAATACTGCTCTAATGTCATTACACTGTAGGACTCGTGGAAGTTCGAGGGCATGCGACAATAAAAAAAAAGCACATACAGCCATCAGCAAGTCTTAGCTTGAGCAGATCATTGGGAGCTGGGCAAGACTCTCACACACAAAAAAAAAGAAGCTTGGCAACCCTCTTACAGGCATTGTCAACTCTGGGTCCCGCCGCTGACTGCACATTTCCGGTAAAAAAAACCACACAGGAACCCCTCTCGGATTTGTCTAAGTGTGCGTAAGCATTGTGACTCTTCCTCATCTACACGCAGTCCATGTCGTTATCAATGTTATGAGACTTGATCCGACAAGTATAAGCGACAGCGCTGCGGCGACACGAGCTGCTCTGGACGGCGGCGCAAGCAAAGTACTGCAGGTGGCGGGGCCAGGCGCGCTGGCGACGTTCCGTTCGTTTTGAGCTGTTATCGCTCTTTAGCCCTCCTCATCGGCGTCGAACCATTATCAACCGTTCTCCGGCGGCGGCTGCTTGTGGCACGGCCGCGCGAACCGTATCTTGAAAGCGAACTGCATTGTGGACAGAGTGTGCCCACTGCTGAAAACTTCACGCGCTGTGTTCTCACCGTTTACTTCGCTTTGAAAACAGACGCGCGTACACCTATCTTGAAAGTGGTCTGCGAAAAGCGCATAGTGCGGCATGAGCTGAGAGCTTCGTGAGCGCAGTGTTCTCGCCGCTTCGGTCGCGTTGAAGCGAGAGCTAGCACGAAGGTGAATTCACTCGCTGCTGCGGGTTCTATTTTGAAACATATCGTGCGGTACGGATTGACGGACGGATGGTTTTTCTTGTTGGATAACTATAGAAATGCTTACGTTATGAAAAAAAAAACGCAGGGTTCGCGAATTTCGCGATAAGAACCAACACCAACCCGCTCCCCCGCCCCCCACGGAGCGATGCCGTCTTGATCGCCCCCTCCCAACACCGGGAAAAGGAACACTACCTATCTCAGTTGAAGAAACGATGATGAAACGTTAACGACAAGAACGGCATTCCCTAACGAGTCGTCTGATGGCCTCTGAGATTTGCGCGCGAAGCTGGCGCGCGCGAACCTGGGAGGTCATAATTGGCCGCTGAATAGCATAAAAAGACAAAGATAATACCAAACGACACAGTTAAAGATTCAAACAAATAACTGATCTTAGCTTTACTGTTTGGGGAAAAGAAATAAAAAATTAGACAGCCGCAACACACGCCACTAAAGCCACCACCGCCGGCATAACGCGGAACCAACAGTTGGCAACATTCATTCGCGCGTCATTGCTTCGTCCGCTTCGTCTCCCCAACGAGAGCCGCCATCTTCTCGCGCCTAACGTTTTGTATGGTTTTGTTCTCTGCAATCCGCGCACACAGCTCATCGGTGGATGCACGTCTGCTCGGCGTCGCAATACGGCCTGCGTCATTTTCTGGTGTTCGCGCAATCGGTGTGAAACATGTCGCATGTGAAGTGTTTGATAGAAGTACCTCACGTCCAAGTCAAGCCGCCGTACGGGTGTATGGCTGTGCGCCCCGTTCTCGGAAGCGTCGACGGGTTTCCGGTATGCGGATTTCAGGTTACATGCAAATACGTTTCGCCCTCCTATTGAGCTCCGGAGCAAAGCGTGCAATATTTCATGTGAAAGATGCAGTGCCCGTCATCATGGTGTGAATTTCGAGCGGCAAACGAGAACTTTGGCACTTAGAGCACACCGCGGCTCCTAAGTTAGCGTGGAAATCGTTTTACGTTACCGTAATATGTTGCTGTCAGTCTAATCTGCGGCTTGTAGACAGCTAGCCCATTGACTTTTGCTTGTGGCAGCAATAGGTATGTAAATGGAAGCGGTAATAATTTTCGAGAACAGAGAGTTGTTTCGCTCGATGTTTGGTCGTGTTCATGGCGTTATGAAAGCTAGAAAACTAACTGGCTTGATCGTGCTTAGTTCCAACTCCAAGGGGCGTAACGTTGGCGCTGTATATGTTTGTTTTCGGTGTCACGAGTACCACTTTCATGCTTTTGTTGCATGAGAGTGGTAGCAGCTGCATGCCGCCTGGGCAGAATACAATAAAAACAATTTCCTCACTTTCATACGTATGCAATGTGACGTAACAAAATTTCCAGCGTTTTATTCGGAGCGTAAATATCCAGTATAGTTTAGTAAGAAACTCAAATTCTGTCTTAGCTTAGTAGGCGTGAAACAAGTGAAACTCTCATTCCTCTTTGAATTCGCCCAAACCGCACCGCCCGCGGATGCGTCATCGGGTAATTGACAGTAGCTTCGCTACGTGAGTTGTTTTATGCGCCAATATTGCGCGGATAAGTATCCTGTTAATTTATGCCGACGCTCGTTCATCTTGATTTTAAGCGGTTACTATCCCCGAGTACCGGACGATGCCAAACTTGTGAGGTGTAGCAAACGCGGGAAATTCAAAGTGGCGTGGCTGCAAGTTCCTGTTTTTACGTTTCTTGCATTCAAAGCCAACAGACAGAGTATCACTGATTTATTTTCCATTTCTGCAGTACTTGATCAATCTAATGTGACAACTGCATTTGCTCTTTAATGTTCTCCATTTACTGTGTATTCAACTTGGCTGCCGTCCTCTCTTCAGAGGATGCCGCTGTGATAGCTCTTTCGCATAGCACATGCCTCTAGGCCCTTGTGTTTCAAGGGCTCTGGCGAGGCAGCAGTGCTCCAAGTAATTTTACCATCCTATATATTTTCTATTTTGCATCATTCTTCATCGATGGATTTTAATGTTCATAGTATTCGTCATTAGTCATCGCCATAATTTTATAGCACGTAGATTTTACGCACTTTACAGCGACAATTTTTAGGCCAGTTTACAGCGAAGTATCTTCCATAATACATCGTCAGCATTACCACTTGTCATGGCGCTCTTTGGCCAAACCTGGCCCTTGCACCATAAAACAGCACACATCATCATCATCACCTTGGCTGCTAGAAAATGCTTGAATTTCTTTCAGTATCCAAGTGACGAAATATTCCACTGACGACCGTGTGTGAAACACGCAAGATGACAAAACTGATAGCAAAATGATGAGATATTTTTTTTATAGCGTTTGTACTCGACTTTTGGTGAGGATGTCGATCGACCTTGGGCCTGGTGACAGCACACCCACATCGCCAAAGTGCAGCCTATCAGTTGAGTGCCTCCGAATGGACCATCAACATCGGAAACTGAAGCAGAGCCAGGTAGGGGCAATTTTTACTTTGGAACAGAATACTGACAGCTGCCTATTTTTTTAAGAACTAAATAACATATTTACAAACCAATCCTTTCTCTTTGTGCAGCCTACATAGAATTGTTTTATTGTTATACAGACCTTCAGAAAGCAGTTCTTTTGAACCCTTTTTGCATGCACAAGTAAATAAAGAGGAGTGCACTTTCTGAAGAAATTGATGTACTGAAATGTGCGTTCGACACACAATGAGATGCAAAGTAACCAACAACTTTAAAGCGGTAAAAAAAAACAAGTTTGAAACATGTTCTAACATCATAACCCGCCTTGGCATACGGATCTAAATATAACAGCAACGGAGGTGCATGCAGAGAAGTGTTTGTAAATGTTTGCAAGATATGTACATTGTCTAAGAAATTGTTTTTATTTACTTGGAGCTTCTTTGTGACATGGCAGTGCAGTAAAAGCTCAAAATGATGCCCCTGCTCCTAATAAAGCACCTTTAGATTTTAAAATTAAATTATGGGCTTTTACATTCCAAAGTCACAACCTGAAGTTTTGGGAACCTTGCCTTCTTTAATGTACACCTGAATCTAAGTGCATAAGCGTTATTGCATTTTACCCTCATTGGAGGGCAGCTGCCATGGCCTAGATTGAAGCTGTATCCAGCATGACTGAGCAGCATGGCATCATAGTAAGTGGGCTATAACACCAGGTCAAAATGAGAAATACTGCTTAGAACTACCAACTTCTTGCCTCACAAGCACTTTGCACTAAGTTAAAGGAGTATGGAGTACTTACAGCGACCGTTTATGTACCAATTTCTTTTTAACCTGACTCTATTATTAAAGTGTGAAGCTTCAATTAGTGAAAACCAGCCTAAATTACAGAACCAGCTCAAAACACGCACCATGTATAGCTGGATTTGGACATGAAAATGGAGTCAATTCATGTCGCCGAAAATGGAGGTGGCAGACACACTATTTCATGCATTTTGCCTAAAACATAGTCAATAATAATTAATCGATTTCTAAGATATTCTTTTCAAAAAGTTTTTTTTTTCATGCATGAAAGGAGGAGCCAAATGGTGTTCAGGTGCATGAGCGGTTAGTTGCACGGCACTTCTTGCATGTGTTCACTGGCTTCTTTCAAGCTTGAAAGAAAAATTTGTTGCACCTATTGAGCAGTAGAAAGCTGGACTGGGAATTTTTCAGGATGCTCTACAATTTTCGCACTGACACTTTTGCTTTGAATATAATATTTGAGCAGTTAAGTAATCGTTATTAACTAATTACCTAATTAGGAAAAATGCAAGAATTGGTTTCACTTCCTCAAAACGATGGCAAACGACATTACCTTGGTGCTGTCCAGCTACATGGCACTTGTACATATTTAAAGCTTGCACATGTCATACAGACCACCTGGTAATTACAAGGCATATATAGAAGTGGCTAAGTTGTGTGAGCCAGCCATGTGTAACAGCCATGTTTCTTTGACTTAAGGGCATGATAAGATTTACATGCTCGACACCTTGTATCAGTGTGTTCTAGGCCTGTTCATAGTTTAGCTGCTACATAAACAATATTTCTCCACGTGTAAGCTCATATGCATCTTTCAAGTATATTGCCTCGTGTGTCCAAAATAAACCATCCTCGCGCTTCCTTCATTATGTCTTCATCTGTTGCTCTGCTAAATTTTTAACATGCAACTGCACAAATTTTCATCTAGTTTTCATATTTCCTCGTTGTTTGGTGGCTTTATTTCTGAAGTTGTTTTCGTTAAACCCTGTTGCACACAGCAGTACACAGCATTTCTGCGTAGAGTGGGAATTGTTTTTTTTTCAGATTGACATAAATACACCTTGCCTGGGCAATGTAAGGCATTCTACATAACACGGCCATGCAATAATGTTTTATATTTCAATCCAGCATCATGCAGAATTGTTTACTTACCAGATTAGAATATGTATAAGTGTTGGAAGTAACAGAACTGGAAAAAGCCAGCAGATAATGAGGCCAAGGAAAGCATACAGGAACATGTTTTAGGTTTTTTATATGAAGTATAGAAATGATAAATTCTAGGTAAGTGAAAGTGGATAAAAAGATATCCACCTGTGGGTGGGGAACGGACCCATAACCTTCACATTACGCATGTGATATACTAACCACTGTGGTACTACGGCCGTGTTCGAGCGTCGACAATCTGAGGGGCCATTGTGGACGGTTGAATGCTGCTCGGTGGCACAGTGGTTAGTGCATCGCATGCCTAATGCAAAGGCTGTAGGTTCGTTCTCCCCCCATGCCTGGTTGGTTTTTTTTACCATTTTCATTTCCCTTTATCATTTCTACATTTAAATAGAAAATTACAAATAAGTTTCCACGTGCCTTCCCTGGCATCTACCAGCTGTGATTCAGAAAAATTTTGACCCTCGGTATCCTTTCTTCTCGTTTGGAAGAACAGTAGCTTCATTTTAAAAATAATGAATTAACCTTGCTCAGCATCTCAGTGTGGTCTCAAATCTTATCATAGCATGTGTACTACTAAATGAAGTTTTTGTTAAGATGATATAGCATGGGACCTAATTAGTAGCCTTTGTGTACAGATATATGACTAGTCTAATAAATAGGAGGATTTTAAGAAGCACTTCTAACATGGTCTGAGCATGTGTTTAAAAAAACTAATCTAGCATGATTTCATGCATGACTGTTGCCCCCTGAAAAATATTTGGATCATCTGCATTGGCAATGTTTTTAGAGAGCACCAATACTGCTTTGATAAAGGTAGCCTCGTGGAACATGAAGCATCGCTTCTTGCTGAGTCAAGGAAATATTATCTGCATATCTGAGGTGCATGTGTCACATGCTCGAATGCTGTTTAAAGGCTGCTAATAAGAAAATTACTTCACTTGCCTTCCAGAGATTGCTTCAGTAGTCGATGCTACTCGATCATAAACAATTTACCAGAGTGAACATTCATCACAGTTGGCTTTGCAATGTTTATGCAAAATACCACAATTGCCTACTAGACATGTGACTGCACTAAAACTTGGAATTAATGACCAGTAAGACTTATGGGACCAGCAAAACTTAGTTTATTACTCCAGAACAAAATGCGAGGCACTTCGGTTATTTCTGCCATAGAGTTTCTTACAGTAATTACTAGAGGGAACTCTGGCGCTGCAGTCGCACCACCATGGGAATGATGGGAAGCACATAGATTTGTCTGATATTCGTGCTTGTGAATTCAGACGTTCTTGTGGCTTCGTATATTATACGCTATATAAATCTTATTGTCGTAAATTTCAGCGCAGTCTATACTCTTCGAAGTGCAGAAGACGGCGCCAACACGCACAATTGCTGTTAATTGCAACGATTGAGCTTGTTCAGGTAGCCAAATCGAAGGGCGCCAAGCGTCTCAAGGCACTGGTATGCCCGCGAAAAATTCATCAGGGCGTTGCACTCGCTTGTCGTTACATGCCTCCGTGGCTTAATGGTTTCAATATCAGACTTCTGTTCTAGAGTTCCTGTGTTTGAATCCTGTCGTCAGACGATTTTAATGTTTATTTATTTATTTATTACACAGTATATTGTTGAAAATGACTAGTTTACAAAGTCACAAAGCCGTTTGAAGCCAAACAGGCGAAGTTTAGGCAAATCCATGTGCTTCCCATAATTTCCATGCTGGTACAGCCGTTCTTGTTTGATCTCCTGTGGACACTAACGTCAGAGTTCCCTCTAGTAATTATTGTATGAAACTCTGATTTCTGCGTCTACTCGTGCAGAAGCGGCACCACACCTGCTGCGTAAACATGCACTACCTTTCGGCTAAGTGCAGGGAATGCTGTGAACTCGCCCTGTACAAAGCCTGCACTAAGTAAAACAAATCACAACGTGCAGTTGCTGCCACGTTGAACTGGTGGAATGAGTAGTGAAATGCAGCGCCTCCTGAACTAGTTCAGAAAGTGCAGGTTAATCAAGTGGAGATTATATAGTAACAGAAGTTGAGTGATTCTGCATTACATTCACGAAATATACTTCATGATACTTTTCCATTTATTTCCTCAGTTATTAAGAATCCCTTTTGCATTGTTGGACAAAACTACAGAATGCCAACATATTTTCTAGCATTCACTGGTAGCAGACATGTCAAAACTTGTTCTAGTGTCTGGATTGCCGCTTTAGCCGTTAACCCCCATGTTAACTCCGGAAAAATGTGCCAATTTTTTACGTACTCAATTTTTTGGTGTCATTCTCATTCTAAAAATATATTACTTCATTGGCCTCTGGTTAGAAATAACACAAAAATAAGAGCTGCTCTTGAGGGCAGCTTTCCCTCAATGCCGACTGTAACTCATCTTTGACAATAAGAGCAGCATAACATCGGGCAGAAAGAGTGCAACTCGTCATTGGCGATATTGGTACTACCTCCAGTCACTAGTACAGCTTGGAATCAATGGTTAAAGGTTGCGACTTTGTTGCTGCCCAATTTTAATTCTGCAGCTGTTACACTTGGGTTTAGCATGTGTATGTACGTGTGCATACATTAAAATGACTTCACGCTAGAGCAAAGCAACTGTAGTGCGGAGAGGCATTAGTCATCTTTATATATTTGCTTTGTAAAGATGCACTAAGTTTATCCTTTGCATATAGACTTGGCGCTCATTGGCCAAAGATGCCCTTGTGCTACTAAAACCTATCAATTAATTCGCTTTTTGCAGTAGCAGGTGCTTATTCCTTTTTCAGGACCGGTCTGTGAGTTTTAATTTGTTTTTCTTGAACTGTGCAATTCCCACTCACAGGACTGCATGTCATGTGAGGTGTTCCTTTTTAAATCAAGAATGTTGAGGTTGTGTTTGTGAAACTCGATTTCTTGCCTCAAACGAGCTTGTACAAACTGACCAAGCTGATAATTCTACCTGCTTATATATTAGATGTGTTGCGGTTGTGAACCCTCATAATGAATGACACATAGTATAAAAATTTTATCTAATAAAACAATTTAATGAAATTTTTCATGTTTTTCGCGTTCGTGTTCACTTCTCTACTCTCGTGTCCTGTCTGCATGCCTCACCTCCTTTTTTGCATATTAAATATCGTATAAACTTAACCATGCTTTTTTACCACAATGCAGGGGGAAAAGGTTCCGATAACACCATGCATTCAGTATGGTGGCCCAGACGTGTATGCAAGCGACCTCCTACATGTGGACCAAGAACTACTCTGCAGTGTCTCACAGACTTCCATGCAAAGCCCTCAACATTCTCGTCTCAGTGGAATGGCTGCTCATCTATCTGCGTGTCCATCACCAAGACGGCCAGTCGTAAAGCTCCTGTACCCGTTTAAGAAAGCTTAATGATTTTTTTTATTTAGTTTTCACGGTTGGCCGTAGAATCTTAACATTTTTGAGGTTTCTAACGTTTTTACCTGGCACAAAGTGGTGCAATAACTTTAAACCAGTGTAATGTATTTAAGTGATGCTCACTCTAATGCCTATCTGGTTTTGTTTGTGTTTAAGAAATTTGAATGTCTGATGAGGTAACAGCATTTAAATTTGTCATCGTGGCTCGTTTCAATGAGCTGCTAGGAAATAAGATGTAAAACTTATCACACGCCAGTTGTAGCATTTTTGTTTTCATGACTAAAGTATACATGTTTCAAAAGATGGAAAGTGGGGAAAAAAGCCACAAGAACATAATCATCCTAGGATTGTCATGTCCTTACAACTCTGCAATGACTAATACCTCATACATCTTGGGAGCACATTGGTCGCAATGCCTACAAGTATACTTGATAAGAGAATAGCTTGCACTCAGATTTGCCACGCAGTTGATGGCTGATAGCTTTTGTTTGTCGTCTTCATGTTACTACTATGTATTCAATATTCATTTAGATGTGCTGGGGTTTTTTGCAGTCACCTATATATACATATATATATATATATATATATATATATATATATATATATATATATATATATATATATATATATATGTTCTTCGTTTCAATAAAAATTTAGTTGAGAGTTAGCGCTCATCCTGTCTGCTTCTAGTCTGTGTCCGTGTCACTTCGCGCTACAATCCAAGATCATGTTACTGTACTAACTCGCCCAACTTTTTATCCTTTTGTGAAAGACACACTCAGACTTGTTCTTACTTATGTGACCGGTTATTTTTGTGCTTTATAATAAGATGCAGTGCTTTTCGAATGAGAACATGTGATAGTTCGTAGTGAGGTTATTTTAAAAAACTGTTCTGCTTAAAATTTAATTGAGCAAGCCTGTGCCATTATTCGGTGCTTATGTCTTTGTATTGGTATGGTTTTACTCATCTTCCTTTTTACTTTTAAAATGTGCAAACATTATTATGTAACCATTTCTCTTGAATGAAATAAATACTTCCGACATTTCGTCACAAATTTTACAATGATTTTGTTCAATTAGGTAACCTTAGACTAGCTGATTGTTATTCTGGTAGCTTAACTTACAATGCCTGTGGAATATTCAGTGCAAGCACATGGTGAAAAATAAACTAAGTTATTGGGTATAAGCAGGTCACTGTCAGTAAATGAAGCATACATATATTTCAGGAAATAGTGCATGCTTATATATTGAACAGCATGCACAGCTACACATGCTGTTTTGTTCGTAAATGCTGAAATATTATTCGACGATGAAGCACTTTGTTCTTTGTCTCTCAGTGCTACCTTTAAGTCATATGTGTCAAAGTACTAGTAGAAGCATCCCGTGGAGATAAATGACAACTTTGATGAATAGAGGTATAATATGTGTGCTTAAAACTGCAAAAAACTGCTTGACAGGCAAACGTATGCTTCTGTAGTACTGCACTTGTTACCGTCGCCAATCAATGCATTGCTTGCGCTCTATTCCATTCAATATGAGCTACAACAACGAGCTGTGGTGTCTTTCCCTCCTGGTTGAGCTGGTGTTGCGAAAATTTTTGACCAAGAAAAGTGGAGGTTTTTAATTATTTCTGAAGTGCATGTAACTATGCTTTTGGCTGTGTGCTGTTTCCACGGGGTTATAAGAACTGGTGCGCCAAGGTGCGGGAGATCCTGTGTTCTTAGTGCAGCGCGCATTGTTATTGCGCTCTGCATCCTGCCGGCAGTGTACTATCACTGCAGAGGAAGATTACGAAAAGCATGGCGTGTGTGCCTTGCTGCAATGGCGAAACCTTAAATTGTTTGCCTGAAAGGGTCGCACGTTATGCTACCACATGACGGACCAGAAGCGCAATATGACGACGCCTCAGATTCTGGCTCATACGGAACAAGGTAGTACGATAGCTAAGGCTAGGCTGCATTCACAACAGCTAGTCTGCCCATTAACTACATGGCTGTAGTGAACGCTAAAATACTTGCAGGAATAACGCCCTTTTGGAAGGGTGTTGTCCATGCTGCACCCATATTGAAGGGGTGGTGTCTGTGTTACACCCCATATATAAAGGGTGTTGTTTGTTTTACACCCATAGGCGAGGTGACGTCATATTAACACCCCTTCTTTTGTGGGGTGTTAATTTGCACTCTTTGCTTGGGGTGTAGCAATACAGCCAAAAAGGGTGTCACCCATGGGACAAGTCATTTACACCCTTAAGGGTGTTAAAATTTTTAGAGAGTGGGTGATTTCAATGCACACAGCAGCTTGTGGGGAGACTCTCGTATCGATGCGCGAGGTCGTCTCGTTGAACAATTCCTTTTTTCTTCCGGTGCGTGTCTACTGAATAAGAAAGAACCCACTTATTACTCTCTTGGAAACAATACCTTCTCTTCAATTGACCTTAGCCTAGTTTCTCCGTCAATACTGTCTGAACTCGAATGGAAAGTTATAAACAATCCTTACGCTAGCGACCACTTCCCCATACTGCTGAGAACATATAAAGAAAACGAATATCTACCACAGGCTCCTAGGTGGAAGATCGATACAGCCGACTGGGAGAAATTCCGAACTCTCACTAGTATCTCATGGAATCACATGTCTTCTTTAGAAATTGATGCTGCTGTGGAGTATTTTACAGCGTTCGTAATAGATGCTGCATCAAAATGCATATCCGAAGCAAATGGTCTGCCATGCAAACGACGTGTACCGTGGTGGAACAACGAATGTACGATCGCCCGTAGGAAACAGAACAAAGCGTGGGGATCGTTACGCGCCTCTCCCACTGCAGAGAATCTTATTAACTTCAAAAAAGCAAAGTCTCAAGCTAGGAGAACGCGCCGACAGGCCAGAAGAGAGAGTTGGCAGAAGTTTTTATCGGGTGTCTACTCTTATACAGACGAGGCGAAAGTCTGGAACAGGGTTAACAGGATAAAAGGACGACAAACTTATTCACTCCCCCTTGTAAACACACAAGGCGATACCCTGCTTGAACAAGCAGACTCACTTGGGGAGCACTTTCAGAGCGTGTCAAGTTCCACCAATTATTCCAAACCCTTTCTCAAATATAAACAAATAGAAGAATGCAAGCCACTCGTAAGAAAGTGTCGGCAGAATGAACCGTTCAACCGCCCCTTTAGTATTGCAGAGTTGAGAGCTGCCTTGAGCGCATCCAAGAGCTCTGCACCGGGATCTGATAGAATCATGTATGAAATGCTGAAAAACTTACACAATGACACGCAAGTTACACTACTTACACTTTTCAACACTATCTGGGACGCAGGGTACCTTCCGACCGCATGGAAAGAAGCCATTGTGGTCCCTGTTTTAAAACAAGGCAAAGATCCTTCCTCAGTGGCAAGCTACCGCCCGATAGCCCTCACAAGTTGCATGTGTAAGGTGTTTGAAAAAATGGTAAATCGGCGACTCATCCATTTTCTTGAACAGAACAAAATGCTTGATCCCTATCAGTGTGGCTACCGAGAAGGGCGCTCCACAACCGACCATCTTGTACGTATTGAAGGAAATATCCGGGACGCCTTTATACATAAACAGTTCTTCTTATCGATATTTCTCGATATGGAAAAGGCGTATGACACAACGTGGCGATACGGGATCTTGCGAGATTTATTGGAAATGGGCATTCATGGTAATATGCTAAACGTAATAAAAAGGGTGCAGCGGTGGCGTAGAGGTAGAACACCCGCCTCGCGTGCAAGAGGTCCGTGGTTCGAATCCCGGTGCCGGCAATTTTCCACCGGATTAAAAAAAAAAAAAAAAATCCGCGTGTTGATAAAATTGCACAAACAGGCCTGGAGTGTGGCCTGATCCCGGTGACCAGAACCGGTAACGCACTCCCTCACCAGAGCAGGATTGGCCACCCTGGTGCAGTACTTGGCCACAACCTCCTATATGAACACCACAATCAAACCCCGGCCCTCAGTCCCCAGCAGCTGCGAAGCTACTGACCACGGCGGCGGTCAGACGTGCGACGCTGCAGAGGGTGCTAAGAATCACTGGCTCCGGACAGGCCGCCATTGGAATATGAACCTGGCAACGTTTAACGCTAGAACGTTATCTAGTGAGGCGAGTCTAGCAGTACTATTGGAGGAATTAGAGGGCAGTAAATGGGATATAATAGGGCTCAGTGAAGTTAGGAGGCCAAAAGAAGCATATACAGTGCTAAAAAGCGGGCACGTCCTGTGCTACCGCGGCCTAGAGGAAAGAAGAGAACTAGGAGTCGGATTCCTGATTAATAAGAATATAGCTGGCAACATACAGGAATTCTATAGCATTAACGAGAGGGTGGCAGGTCTTGTTGTTAAACTTAATAAGAGGTACAAAATGAAGATTGTACAGGTCTACGCCCCTACATCCAGTCATGATGACCAGGAAGTCGAATGCTTCTATGAAGACGTGGAATCGGCGATGGGTAGAGTGAAAACCAAATACACTATACTAATGGGCGACTTTAATGCCAAGGTAGGCAAGAAGCAGGCTGGAGACAAGGCAGTGGGGGAATATGGCATAGGCACTAGGAATAGCAGGGGGGAGTTATTAGTCGAGTTTGCGGAACAGAATAATATGAGGATAATGAATACTTTCTTTCGCAAGCGGGATAGCCGAAAGTGGACGTGGAGGAGCCCGAACGGCGAGACTAGAAATGAAATAGACCTCATACTCTGCGCTAACCCTGGCATCATACAAGATGTGGACATGCTCGGCAAGGTGCGCTGCAGTGACCACAGGATGGTAAGAACTCGAATTAGCCTAGACCTGAGGAGGGAACGGAAGAAACTGGTACATAAGAAGCCGATCAATGAGTTAGCGGTAAGAGGGAAAATAGAGGAATTCCAGATCAAGCTACAGAACAGGTATTCGGCTTTAACTCAGGAAGAGGACCTTAGTGTTGAAGTAATGAACGACAATCTTGTGGGCATCATTAAGAAGTGTGCAATGGAAGTCGGTGGTAACTCGATTAGGCAGGATACCAGTAAACTATCGCAGGCGACGAAAGATCTGATCAAGAAACGCCAATGTATGAAAGCCTCTAACCCTACAGCTAGAATAGAACTGGCAGAACTTTCGAAGTTAATCAACAAGCGTAAGACAGCTGACATAAGGAAGTATAATATGGATAGAATTGAACATGCTCTCAGGAACGGCGGAAGCCTAAAAACAGTGAAGAAGAAACTAGGAATTGGCAAGAATCAGATGTATGCGTTAAGAGACAAAGCCGGCAATATCATTACTAATATGGATGAGATAGTTCAAGTGGCTGAGGAGTTCTATAGAGATTTATACAGTACCAGTGGCACCCACGACGATAATGGAAGAGAAAATAGTCTAGAGGAATTCGAAGTCCCAAAGGTAACGCCGGAAGAAGTAAAGAAAGCCTTGGGAGAAATGCAAAGGGGGAAGGCAGCTGGGGAGGATCAGGTAACAGCAGATTTGTTGAAGGATGGCGGGCAGATTGTTCTAGAGAAACTGGCCACCCTGTATACGCAATGCCTCATGACGTCGAGCGTACCGGAATCTTGGAAGAACGCTAACATAATCCTAATCCATAAGAAAGGGGACGCCAAAGACTTGAAAAATTATAGACCGATCAGCTTACTGTCCGTTGCCTACAAAATATTTACTAAGGTAATCGCAAATAGAATCAGGAACACCTTAGACTTCTGTCAAGCAAAGGACCAGGCAGGATTCCGTAAAGGCTACTCAACAATAGATCATATTCACACTATCAATCAGGTGATAGAGAAATGTGCGGAATATAACCAACCCTTATATATAGCTTTCGTTGATTATGAGAAAGCGTTTGATTCTGTCGAAACCTCAGCAGTCATGGAGGCATTAAGGAATCAGGGTATAGACGAGCCGTATGTAAAAATACTGAAAAATATCTATAGCGGCTCCACAGCCACCGTAGTCCTCCATAAAGAAAGCAACAAAATCCCAATAAAGAAAGGCGTCAGGCAGGGAGATACGATCTCTCCAATGCTATTCACAGCGTGTTTACAGGAGGTATTCAGAGACCTGGATTGGGAAGAATTGGGGATAAAAATTAATGGAGAATACCTTAGTAACTTGCGATTCGCTGATGATATTGCCTTGCTTAGTAACTCAGGGGACCAATTGCAATGCATGCTCACTGACCTGGAGAGGCAAAGCAGAAGAGTGGGTCTAAAAATTAATCTGCAGAAAACTAAAGTAATGTTTAACAGTCTCGGAAGAGAACAGCAATTTACAATAGGCAGCGAGGCACTGGAAGTCGTAAGGGAATACATCTACTTAGGGCAGGTAGTGACGGCGGATCCGGATCATGAGACGGAAATAATCAGAAGAATAAGAATGGGCTGGGGTGCGTTTGGCAGGCATTCTCAGATCATGAACAGCAGGTTGCCATTATCCCTCAAGAGAAAAGTGTATAATAGCTGTGTCTTACCAGTACTCACCTACGGGGCAGAAACCTGGAGGCTTACGAAAAGGGTTCTACTCAAATTGAGGACGACGCAACGAGCTATGGAAAGAAGAATGATAGGTGTAACGTTAAGGGATAAGAAAAGAGCAGATTGGGTGAGGGAACAAACGCGAGTTAATGACATCTTAGTTGAAATCAAGAAAAAGAAATGGGCATGGGCAGGACATGTAATGAGGAGGGAAGATAACCGATGGTCATTAAGGGTTACGGACTGGATCCCAAGGGAAGGGAAGCGTAGCAGGGGGCGGCAGAAAGTTAGGTGGGCGGATGAGATCAAGAAGTTTGCAGGGACGGCATGGCCGCAATTAGTACATGACCGGGGTTGTTGGAGAAGTATGGGAGAGGCCTTTGCCCTGCAGTGGGCGTAACCAGGCTGATGATGATGATGAATAAAAAGCTACTTGTCCAATCGCACTTTCCGGGTAAAAGTTGGCAATGTCCTGTCACGTCCTTTTACACAAGAAACTGGTGTATCCCAGGGTGGCGTGCCCAGTTGCACACTCTTTATTATTAAGATGACAACACCTCGTGCATCCTTACCGCCGGCCATATTGTATTCCGTCTATGTGGACGACATTCAAATAGGTTTCAAATCCTGTAACTTCGCAGTGTGCGAGAGATAGGTACAGCATGGTTTGAACAAGGTGTCAGGGTGGGCAGAGAAAAATGGATTTAAAATCAATCCTCACAAGAGTTCTTGTGTTCTTTTTACACGAAAGAGAGGCCTGGTCCCGGATCCTTGCTTAGAACTGTGTGGACAACAAATTCCTATCAACAAAGAGCACAAATTCCTAGGTATTATACTTGACGATAGACTCACTTTCATTCCGCACATCAAATATCTGAAAGAAAAATGTCTAAAAACAATAAACTTAATGAAACTTCTATCGAAGACTACGTGGGGTAGTGACAGAAAGTGTCTAATGAATCTCTACAAGAGCCTAATACGGTCACGATTGGATTATGGGGCCGTAGTGTATAACTCTGCCGCCCCGAGCGCGCTAAGGATGCTGGATCCTGTCCATCATCTAGGTATCCGCCTAGCCACTGGTGCTTTCAGAACAAGCCCGATCGAAAGCCTATATGCCGAATCGAATGAGTGGCCGCTCCACTTACAGAGATCACACGTCAGCTTCACTTATTTCCTTAAAGTGCACTCCATTCCTGAACACCCATGTTTTAATACCATTACCGATATGACGTATGCTACTCTTCCGCAACCGTCCGTCTATAAGACAACCTTTCTCGCTGCGTGTGAAGGAGCTTAGCGATGAAATGGATCTCGCACTCCTCAAGCTTCCCTTAATGCACCTAACCAAGCCCTTACCTCCTTGGGAGTGGCAGGTGATAGAATGTGACCTATCTTTTCTAAAAGTCACAAAACACGCTCCAGAGGTCGAAATAAGAATGCATTTCCTAGAAATTCAGTACAAGCACTCGTGCACATACTTCTACACAGACGCTTCTAAGTCACATGCCGGAGTGTCCTATACAGCCGTCGGTCCATCCTTCTCCGAATATGATATACTACATCCAGAAACAAGTATCTTTACGGCAGAGGCCTACGCTGTATGGTCGGCTGTAAAGCATATAAAGAAATCAAAACTCCAAAAAGCTGTTATATATACAGACTCCTTAAGTGTGGTGAAGGCCTTAATGTCACCCTACAAACATAAAAACCCTGTACTTACTGAGGTCTATTCGGACCTGTGCAAAGCTTATCTATCTAACCAGCAAATCATCATATGCTGGGTACCCGGCCACTGAGGAATCGAAGGTAACGTTTTGGCAGACCAGATGGCTACGTCAATTACACTCCCTGCTGATTATAATACTGCTTTGGTGCCTCTCACAGATCTGAAACCTTACATACGAAAGAAACTGCGAAACCACTGGCAGCGCATGTGGGACGCAGAAATAAATAATAAACTGCACGTTATAAAGCCACAGTTAGGTTTTTGGCCCTCCACAACAAAATCTCGGCGAACAGATGTCCTGTTCTGTCGCCTCAGAATAGGACAGACGTTTGGCACCCATACTTATCTGCTTACTGGAAGTGAACCTCCAATCTGTGGTAGATGCGGTGAGAGGCTGACAGTCCTCCATGTCCTCTTGGAGTGTCGGAAAGTGGAACCTGAAAGAAAGAAACATTTTCCGCTAGCATACCGTTATTACATCCCTCTGCACCCGGCTATGTTTCTTGGTCATGAACCGCTTTTTAACACCAAGGCAGTCCTCGACTTCTTAAAAGATGTAGTTCTACACGTCATAAGCCCATTAAATTCGTAGAGCATCCTCGCTCCAGAGGATGCCGCTGCGATAATTGTTTTGAATAGCACATGCCTCCAGGCCCTTGTGTTTCAAGGGCTCTAAGGAGGCAGTAGTGCTCTAGCATATCTTATATAACCTGATATATCTTTAGACATCATATCATTCTTTTTAAATGTGTCTTATTGTTCATAGTACACTTCACAAGTCATCGCTATAATATTATTATACAGATTTTACGCACTTTAGCGCTACCATGTTTAAGGCCCCTCTACAGCCACGTCACACCAACTTCATAGTACTCATGATTTCACTGCAAACTAATTAACACGGACATGGCGCTCTTTGGCCATATCTGGCCCTTGCGCCACTACACCACACATATCATCATCAACAAGGTAAAGATCCGTGCTCTGTGGCAAGCTACCGGCCCATAGCACTCACAAGTTGTCTATGTAAACTC